>NC_046285.1:61887680-62201014 GCF_004115265.2 Rhinolophus ferrumequinum | reverse complement strand
TTAAGTGTTTAGAGATTTTAAGAAACAAAATAGGATGGGAGATAGAAAACTTTTGAAACTGCCTGTTGAACTAAACACGAAATTAAAGTTGGGAGCTAAAATGCTTCTACCCAGAGAATAGCTTGTGGTTTCTTTATTGAGTGCTCTAGACTATAATGGAAAAGACTAGGGGACCCTCTATGCCAGGAAAAAAGTAGCACTTTTCAGTCTTAACTTCTTTGTGGTTGCAGATTTCTCATTTGAATTTTTCTTCTTTAATTTCTGTAAATGCATACATTTGTAGTTCATTTACCACAAATGAAAGACAGTTTGCTTGTCATCCCCATTGTGTTTCGAAAGATTTTTTTATCTTTAACCGCATTAACACAAAGAGTAGTTTTTTAAACAGAATGTTTCTCTGGAGATTAACAAATGATACTTTTGTAGAGATCTGTGAGATTTCTCTTTCTTGAGTTGCTAAAACCATCCCACTTGGTGAATGCAAAATTATTAATTTACTTTGAATTTACCTTCCATTCTAAGCTTCCAATGCACATTTCTCATGGAAATCAATCAAGTTATTTATTGAGCACTTATTATATTAAAGACACTTGAAAGTATTTTTATAAAGAAATTTCTAAAAATATATAACACTTAAGTTTCAGACCTTTTAAAGTGGTATAAAGTTTCCAAACATTATGAATTAACCCCCTTTAGAACAACACCATGGTGAGAACAGCCAATTTGGTATTGATGTGAATTGTGTGGTACACTTTCAATATGTAACTTACTCAGTGCTAGTTCAATCAAAAGTATAGTTAAAATGTATCATATTTTTTCATTTCAGTATCTTATTTTATTAGCACCTGATTTTTAAAATGTAAACAGCCAGTTGTGCCCCCTGTTTGATAGCCATTTCAGCCCCTTTAGCTAGGTAAATAAACAACTTAAATAGAAAAAATAGTGACTGGTACATTTAAATTCTTTAATCAATGAGGAGTATATAAGGAGCTCTGCTCTAACCCATCAACATAGTTTGAGGGTAAAATCAGGTCCCTTTTATTCTTTTGCTCGATTTCAACCAATAGGAACTGCAAGATTCAGAATTAAAGATCCCCAACTCACTCTATTGTGTATTACAGTTCATATGGTATAGTTTCCAAGACCACCCACAGTTCTGAGACTGCCTAATGGAAGATTGTATCAGCTGCTGTACCTAATGACAACTAGATGAGTTAAGAATGAAGTGTTAGCATTCATAGTACTTGTGGGCATAAAACAGATTATTCACATCATTTAAAAGATAACCTTTGTAGCAAAATGCATTCATTCGTGGAACACATTTCTAACTAATCAGCTACGTTAACTATTGAAATTGGCTTTAAAATTTTTAATTTCTCAGATAAAAAAAATTAACATATATTGGCATTAGAGGATCTCTTATATTTAGACAATTTGAAATTATATGTTAATGGAAACTACAAAGCATGTTTCTGGCATCTCACAATGTCCTTTAACAGCATAATTATGAACACCATTATTAATTGGTAGTTCACTATTGTTCATCACACACCTAAGAGATCCCACAGTGTCTCAAAAAACTTTCCCTCTGAAAAATCGTAACGGCAGATAGAATACATTTGAACCACATGACATCTGGGAGTAAGGGCTGAGGTAGCCCCTCTTCTTCCGCCCCTGCCTTCCTTTCCAAGAAGGGACATTTCTTCGAAGTCTCCTGTTTTGTTTATTAATTCTCTATGATTTACTTCACAATGTGTCCACGTTCATTTTAATATGTTTTTTTAAATTACTATTTAATTTGCTAGCCCACTTGCTTGCTTGCTTGCTTCTAAATCTTAGAGTAAAACTGATACTCCAAGAAGATGAACCAAGTTAATCCCCCTGGAATACTGTTGTCGGGAGTGAGAAGGTGCTGCAATCAATGAGCCTTCCTTTGTGCTAAGAGACTCTGGTCTTAAGCCCTGCTGCAGACTCCCAGTGTGGCTTTCGGCACCTAAGTCCCTTAGCTGCTTTGGTTCTTGGCTTCCTCATGTGTAAAAGGAGGTGGGTAGACTATGTGTTGATCTTTAAAGTCTTTTCACTGCTAGGATGCTATAATAATTCTGGTAACACATTTTGCTTTTTCAATGGAGAGGAATGGCTACTAAGCGATTAACGTAGATTAACTCTGTGAATCTCTTCCAATAAAAGGAGTTTAAGAGTGCATGGCCTCCACATGTGAAATATAAAAATAAAAACCTACTTACTGTTTTGGCAAATTTAATCCCCAAAACTTTAAAAATCAAAACCTCTTTGTATTTCCCTCAGTTTTTGCATGTTCAATAAAGCCATGCTTAGTTGGAAATAAGTAATCAAAGCTTTTTCTTAGAGCATAGTTCCAAGAGGAAGATGCAGAAAGAAACCCAAAAAACCTCAAAATTAGTTTATTTGTGTCTAAATTTTGTACACAGTTATTCATGAGACTCAGTGTCCAGCACACTCTACATCCTTAACTATGGAATTTTGGTTTTGAGCTCAGGCTCTGGAATCAACCCTAGGTTGAAATCCTACTTCCACCATTTAGTTATGGAGTTATTCATCCTACGTCTCAGTGCTCTCATCTTGAGATGAAGATGATAACAATATCTCACAGAGCTGAGGGGATATTAAATGAGATAAGCCACGGGCTTAGCACAGTGTTTGGTGCAAGACCAGAGCCTCACTAATGTTCTCTCTTATTAATACCATTACTAGATAGTGGAAATTGATCTTTCCCTTAACATTAAAGACCCATTGTCAGATAAGATATGTGGAGCATACCAGAGATACAATAATAGGAAAGTAACCCAGAACACTTAGCCAAATGTCCAAATTATCTTTCCCAAATACCTTCTCTGACCAAAAACAAAAGGCTTCCATCTCCCTACCCCTCCGCATCTTCCGTGATCCCACCCCAACCACTAACAGGGTGCAAGGTCTGCATAGACATTCCTCTCCGTTGGCATGGTGACTGCCTGCACATTCAGAAACAGTCCCTAGGGATCATCAGGAGGCTACTTCCTGTCCTAGGCGACTCACCAGCACCCTCAGGCTGAATCTGGCCAGGTTCACAGCTCACCTCTCTACCATCCCTGGCGTGCCCCTTCCTCACTCCACCTCAGGGCAGTCTCTTTCCTCCCAGGTTTCATTTTGGCACTCTTCACCCCTTCGTTAGCTCCCTATTTCTTTTAGTATCAAGTCTAAATTCCTTCACGTGACCTTCCAGGCCCTTCTTTCTTTCTCAGCCTCAATCTCCTTCTCTGCCCTCCACCCACTACCCGATCTCCAGCCATATCAAACTACTGGAAGTTCTCAAAATTCCCCAATACTCACCTGCACCTCCAGGCCTTCAGGGGTTCTCTTTTTTCTGAAATACTCTTTCTCTCTTTCCCCAAACCTCCCCTTTCAGACTCCCTGTAGCTAATTTCTGTTTGGCTTTTAGTTCTCAGCTTATATGGGAGACTTTTCTGATGGCAGAAGATTTGGTTAGGGACCTGCTCATGTGTTCCATGGCATTCCAGTCCTCACCCTTATCAGAGCTTTTACCAAATATCACTGCAATAGGCTATGTGCTTATTCATCCTACTCCAAATAATAAATTCCCTGACCGCAGGTTCTGGTTTACTACTGTACACTTAGCCCTAATCACAGTGCCTTCCCCACATTAAGTTCTCGGTAAACATTTGTTACATAGATTTATTTTATATCTATCTTCAGATGATTATCTTTGGTGCCCAACACAGATAGGTACTTTGATAATGAAAGTCATTTTTAATAAGTTGCATCAACATTAGAAACTGCTGTTAACTAGCCAACCATAGAAGCGATACTGGCCTAATGAAACACATTGACACTTCTTGCCCTACTGTCCTGGAGAATGTTGCAGAGAGGTCCTTGAAGAGCTACTAAATTGGTACTGAAGAAAAATTTCCTGGCTTATTTATACATCTTCAAGGCTGCCCCATCTTAAAGGCTAAAGAACCTGGTGGGAGAGTATTATGCAGAGATGAAGAGCATAGAACCATTAGGAGTAACGGAGAAGGTACTTATTGAGTCCTGATTGGCTGTGTAGAAGAATTTGGAACATAAACCTTTTTAAAATGTTTCATTTATGATTAAGAAAAACTGCGAGGTTTTCTGGGCTCTGTACCTCTCCAGTGTATATGTGTGGACGTGGAAGTGAGGTGGGCAGTTCTCTTCATCAGGTCTTATGATTCATAGTATTTAAGAAGTGTTTTCTTTATATCTTTCTCTACCCTGATTTTACCCAGTGTTTGACCCAGCCAGGCCCTCCTACACATTACATGCCAGTAAAGAAACATCTCAAATACCTCAGCTCCAATCACAAACACTTCTTTCTGAAATACCTTTCTCACTTCACTTCTGACTTTATTCCCATTCCACTTTCTCCTGACTTTTGATCCCATTTTCATGCTCATTTTTTGCTCCCTTTATGGATCCTGGAACTTGCTTTTTCTCAAGTGTTCCTCCTTGACGCTCTTTTAGAACTTTGTTTACTGATACTCAATGCTTGACTAATTCCAATACTAGACCCTACTTCCCCTGAAAGAGTAGATTTTTAAAATCTCTCTTTTACTAGACATAAGTATTTCATATACATCAAGAGCCAACTTAAAAAATAAATAGCCATTCTAGAACTAAATATTCATAATGGACTTTGGGCCACCTGAGCCCCCGACCACATGATGGATTGGTTTTTCCTGAACTATAGGACATGCATCACCTGTGGACATGCCACCAGAGATGGCAAGTACGTACGCAGGTGGTAGGCTGGCATGGCAATGAATACCAGAGGTCCACAGAGTGCGTGCAAGTTATTCTTTTCAGTTTTTTCACTCCTTCTGATTACAGTAAGAACAAAGTCTCAGCTAATCTTGAACACCTTTCCTATGCTTTACAACAGCTCTAACACAGAAGAATTTAATAACAGTTGTTTTCATTTGTTTATTTTAATAGTTACATTCTCTTTATGGCATATCAGATTTGTTTATCATTTATTTAGTCCTACTTTTATAGTAGTAGTTTTCCTTGCAACTAAATTACATTTAAAAGATAAGTCCATATAAAGAAAATATTCTTTAAAAAATAGTGCAGGCACAAGTAGTATACTCACAAGTATAAAAGTATAAAAGTGTGGGGCCATGATAAAAACAAAACAAAAACATGACAGTGGTCATGAATTGCTGAATTTCAGTAAACAATTAAAATATAGGTCAAAGTTGTAGATCAAATTACAAACTAGACTTACATATCAATAACAGGTTAGATATTTTCTGACCCTTCACATGCTAGGATTTCTTTAAATCAGCAATAAAAGCATTTTCATTAATTCTCTAAGAATTTCTTAAGGGCATTTTAAAAGATAGAAGCTCCCCATACTTTCATCCATGGCCTTTTCTTCCTCGAAACCATGAAATGATTATTCCATAGACTACAGCATGGGTCAACGTTAAAAAAAAAAAAAAAAAAAAAAAGGATGCTTCAGTCCCGTAATTGCCAAAAGAATAAACAGAACCTTGAGAAAACAAGCTGGTGTTCAAGAAAATAATTTTCATTGCCAGCACCTAACCACCGGCCTCTTTCTTAAGAAGAGGATGAGGCCCCCGGGGTAATAAAAGGCCCTATAGAACCACATAAAAGTTCCACATGTGCTACTCCCTGAGTGGCCCTCAAGGGTGTAAGGGCTGGAGGGGGCAGGGGAACAGAGCTAAGAACAAGACAAAAAAATCTTGCTTCTGGAGAAGCAGTTCGTCTTACACACAAACACTAATGAACATGACAGTGTCCTGTTTGCAGAAGATTTTTATCAGTGAAAAACAACAACAAAAATAATAACTGCAAAAATAACAAGATGAACCCTAGCAGTGGTTGGGGTTTCTGCAATTACAGTGTGAATTGCATGAGAGGATTATATGAAGTGCTCTTGGCTGGGAGGGGGAAGTAAGACGCCTCAGCTTGCGACTCGCAAGCAGCTGCTTGGGGGTCATGCACCTGCCGGGTCCAAGGCTGTTTTCACCTCGAAAGGAAAACAGGCCCTTCTCTTTCCCTTTCACAGCCCCAATCCAAAAACCACCTCTAAGGCGGGGGGAGAAATGGGGAGAAAAACAGAGAGGAGAGAAAAGTGTGGGGGGGAAATAAAACTAAAAAAGTTCGTCCATAACAGCGAGAAGGGCTCCCGGACTTAGTGAGACAATAGTGGGACTGGAGAGCAGGGGAAAGGTACGGGTGGGAGGAGGGAGACGAGTGGGAGGGAGTGACTTCATTTTAATGCAGCAACAGACAGAGTGCGATCTGATATTGGCAAAGTTTCAACGAAAATGGGGGGCGAGGGCGGGAGGAGAAGAAAGGACTCTTTTACTGTTTCAGGCGGCTAAGTCTTCCCGAGGAGCATAAGCTCAGCTCGACATTCTGGGAATAGCAATGAGGCACACACAACAATCAAAACACACTACATCTGTTTGATGATTCAAACACATCATGCATCTGCACCCACAAAATAGGACTTCAATTAAATAACCTTGCCGATTTGAACAGGAAAAGAAGGGAGAGCTTGAGGAGTTTTAATTCGTACCTCCAAAATACAAGCCGTTCTGTAAAAATTAGGTGTTTGCACTACACTTTAT
Organism: Rhinolophus ferrumequinum; assembly: GCF_004115265.2. Classification (NCBI taxonomy): domain Eukaryota; kingdom Metazoa; phylum Chordata; class Mammalia; order Chiroptera; family Rhinolophidae; genus Rhinolophus; species Rhinolophus ferrumequinum. The sequence continues at coordinate 62,194,352 of NC_046285.1, read as the reverse complement.
TCTAAGGTGAGTTGTAAGCATGCGCTGCTAAAAAGCACGACCAGCTCCTCTCTAGCACTGGCTTGAAGCTGTGTTTCCTGCCTTATCAAGAAAACTATAGGAAGCTGCTTCCAGGAGGCCTTTACCAGAAAGGTGAGAAGAGTCTGCCTGAGGCTTTTTCATACACATTCACACAAATAGATGCACACAAATAGATACACAGACCTTTTCCAGTATTACAGGAAAACTCCATACAGTTTATGAAAACAAAACACACATGCGCGTGCACACACACACAAACACACACACACACACACACAAAGAATAAAGCCCATATCTCAAATCAAGCCCATGTCTCAAACTATAATTTCTGTTCCCAAGAAGTTTTACTTATAAGGATTTCTATTTCTATGGCAGGGATAAATTATTTCACTACACAATTAGTACTTGGTCTTTGAGCATATGATCTATCATATATGTTTGTATCCACACAGTAGAATAACACACAGCTATGAATGATGTACTTGAGTGCCCCAGGAAAGGCCTTTTTTTGTTGTTGTTAGAAAGATCCAGATTCACTTATTTTCAGACTGATTTCCAAATAAGCTTGGCACCATCTCTGCTTGCTTTAAAAAAAAAATCAAAAGATAAATTCATAGTGAAGAGTGGGAAGGCATTTGTAAGGCTCTCTCTTTGGACTCTTAGAAACACTTCTTTTATTGAAAATTTATTCTACCGTCAACCTAAGCAGAAATTTGGAGAAATGAGTACAAGTTTTTGAAATTTCCTAGACTACACCCCCCCACACTACACACACAAAACGACTCCAAATGTGTCAGTTATCTGACAGAATATAAATAAAATCTATTTGAGATATAAGCTTTTTCCTCAACATGAGTCTCTGAGGTTAATCCACAAACTATTTAGTAGAGCAATAAAGCCAAATTTGCAAATTAATAAGACATGAAAATTGACTAAATCTTTCTTTAGGGCCTAAAAATAGAAATGAATCACAGAAAGGGAGGCAAGAGGTCAAGAGTCGGAGCATGAACATAAAATGTCTCACCACATTTATATTTTCAAAGAGGAATCGGAGCACTTGGGAGGTTTGAACCATGGCGGTTTTACTTACTAGAAAGCACATAACTTTGGGTCAAAACCAGAGTTCCAGCCAGGGACATTGGATATACCCGTCGGTCCCAGTGAATATGAACCCCCTTTACGAGACTTAGGTAAAATATTAAATAAAGGATGGACAATTTTGTTCATCATGGAAGTGGAAAGTAACTTCGGAAAATGGCAAAGTGTAAGGACTTTAGAGTATCCCTCAGTAAATGAGTGAAGCTTTACCTCCTGCTGCAGAATGAGGCCAAATTTGGGGTGAGTTCTTTCCTAATGAAATTGAGGAAAGGACTTAAACCTGGGAAGGAGGAATCCTGAGGCTCAATCCTAACTCAGTGTAGCCTCGAGGAAATAACTGGGTCTCTCTGGCCTCAGTATTTTCATCTATGAAACAGAGGAGTTGAATCATTAGATAGTCTCGGAGATGTCATCTGGTTCTAAAATCCTGTGATTCTATGGGTAGAATCAGACAAGACATAATATATTTTGCACAAAGTGGTACACAAGCCAATTTCTATTTCTCTCTCACTGCTATGATTAAAATCCCCAAAGAGATGACTCTCCAATAACTCACAGCTTCGAAGGAAGCTCTTCAATTAGGCTGCGTAATCTCAAACAAGTCTAACAAAATAAAAGCAAATTGTCAGTTATGGAGTCCCCGGAAGTTCTGAGTGCTCACCCATCTTTAAAGCCTCAGGATTTTTCAAGGTGCATCATGTGAGGTGAGGGTTCCGCATCTCAATGGAAAATGGACTGAAAGGCATTTGTTTATCCTACTCACAACTCCACCCCCTCAGCTCAACCTTCATCCCACAGTGAGATGCCACTAATGGGAGTGTGTCCTCACCAGGTACTGGGAGAAAGAAAGGTGCAAAACGTTGGCGCTACCTCACCTCCCACCTAGCCAGATTTAATCTGTCCTTCAAGCTTCTGTGTTCCTTCAAGATTTTACAGACTGCTCCTCATTAATCTTTCTCCTTTATAAATTGGTACCATAGAGAATGTAGCACACATCTGACATTAATTATGCCTTGTGACATCTCATATTCTTTATTTAACTAAAAGCAGCATTTCTTCAAGTATGATACTACTTTGGTGTTCCTCAACATGATGCTGTGGTCAGAATCTAGTACAGACTGGATCAAACAAGGTTGAACACATTTTACAGCAAAATGTCTCACAGCAATTAATACACTGATGTGCATAATGACACTCCACGTGATGTAGGTAAGCTCTTGATCTCCCCAAGCTTACTTTTTTTTTAAAAAAGCCTTTACCAGAAAATATTGTCCAATTTCTATAATAGGGTTTCACTTAAGAATTAGGATTCCAAAGTTCACTTATTCATTTGATCATTAATGCCACAAATATTTACCCAGTACCTGCTTCATGTCAGGATAGGTGTGGAGCTGTCAGCTGGGTAATTCCCAGGTCCTCGTCCAGCGGGGAAGATGTAACAACTAATCATAATCCGATGTGATGAGTACAGTGACAGCAATATGCACATATGTCAATGGAGAAGTACCCACCTAGTGGGAGAAGAGTCATCAGGAAGATAGAAAGCTTTCTCCGTGGGATGACATCAGAAGTGAGAATAGGAGGGAACTATCGTGTTATTGATATACGTATAACGATTCACAATTTATGAAGTTTTTCTCATAAATTAGTACAATACCTACTTTTTCATATTCCCTTGACCCCTGCAATATATTAGATATCTTAAATGTATTTGTACTTTATTTTACGTTTCTGAGAAGGTGCATTTTCTTTAGCGTTTCCCCAGATAGTCTTCCTATCTGTGAAATGTTTCTATCCCAACCTCAGATGATAGTGAAAGGCAACTTCAGCTTGGGCCTCTCATGTATGTATTTTTTTCATATATCCTTAAGGCCAAAACTCATAAAGCAATACCTATGAAATTTTCAAAGAAAGAATGTGGTAGTATTTTTCAAAATAGTGAGATTTAAACATTGAAAGCCTCACGAGCAGCACAAATCACAGAGAGGAACTTTTGTTTTTTTTCCTGGTAAAGATATGATTTGGAATTTCTCGGGAGAGTACCAACAGAGAGACCCTGGACCCTGGAAGGAGGCTAGCTTGACAAAGACAAGGTATTGTTGCCCAGTGGAACCCTTAAAGACACTGCCACTGAAAGGAGGACCAAAGCTTGACTTGTTGGCTAATGGGTATTGCTAATCTTTCAAGCCACATGATACGATAACTTACAGAACATGTTTGGACCATGGACCATCCAAAGTCATTTGATAATAACCTGCGGTTTATCAGGATTCTGTAATAGTTACACTATTATCACTTCTCACACATGTGTAAACATAATGGATCATCGACATGGGACACACCTCTGATTGCTCCTTTAAACGAGAGATTTACCACCACCTATCTTCCTCCAGTGTCATGTTAGACTCATGACATAATCGCTCACATTCTTCCTTTCATTAGGGTAATTTATCAGAAAGGATGTAAGGTAGGTCCCCCTCCCTACCAGGCACAGGAAAAAAGAGATCCTTCCTCCTCCTGATTCCTACCTAGCTGTGTAGAGAAATTTTAAAATCTAATAAGGAATCTTAGTGGTGGGAGGATGGGACAGCACAAGTAAGTGAGGATCAGTGTGTGGGAAACATAACAATAGCTTCAATGCATGTGACAGACTCCATTCATTCTGTAGTGAACAGAGCACTAAACTAGAAGCCAAACAGCTGGAGTCCTGGCCCAGCTCTACCTCTTACTCACTGCGTGACATTTTCCTTGTCTTCAAATGGAATAATAATGTCCTTCCAGTGTCATCCTTAGGGTGCTTAAAGGTTCAGATGAGTCACAATAGGAGAAAGCACTGTAAAAAGTCTACAGTGCCAAGTGCAGTTCCCAGGCCTCTCTCCACTATGTATGCTACTTGGTCAAGAGTATGGGATCCCAGTCAGCCCCACCTGAGATAGAATCCTGATTCTGCCTCACAGCAGCTGTATGACCTGGGCCAGTTTCACTCTCTAAGCTTCATATGCTTCATCTGTAAAGTGGAGAGTACTAACCCTCAAAGAGTTGTGAGGATTTAATGGATCATAAACATCGCACCTGACAGTATCTGAAATAAAGGTTTCTCAGTGAACACTGCTTCATATACTTGGTGAAGAGTTACTGCCATATGGATCACCTTATTGCAACAGTGTGGGAGGAGGAGACTCATCAAGTGTGCTTGGCAACCCCATCACGTATAAGATTCATACATCACTTCCTCGTGAGAGGCTGTCCTCACTCCTCCAGACCCCTGCCCACGGTCATTAGTCCTCTCCCATAACACCTCTGTTTCAATATTCTATCATATTTATTAGGCACCGTTTTGTAATTTATTTATTTAGGCATTTCCTCTACTAGATTATAAGAAACTTGATGGCAGGACTCTGTCCTAGTCATCTCAAAATCCTCCGTGCCTAAGACAGTGCCTACCTCACAGTAGGCTTTGAATAATACCCCGTGGATAACATCTTACGGCATTGAATATGTAAATATATAATGTTCTGCTACAACTTAGCCCTCAAATTAGTGATAGAGACATAAATACAAAGGTGACATGATGCAGGAAAAGAGCAAAGGGCTCAGGATCTAGGACAGCCTTAATTCTGGCATTCTCTCCTGCTAACTTCGTAGCATGATCTTATGCAGGTCTGGTGCCCGGCTATGCAGTTCAACCAGTCATAACTCATTCGTTTTACTGACCCTGTAAGGCCAATAAAAAGGAAGCAAGACAGTATTGGGAGTAAATTTTTAAAATTCAGCTAACTTCATCTTTCTTCAGATTTTGCATCCCTAATATAATGTCACAAAATCCTGAACTCCAAACCAAGGAGAATAAACATAAACTGTCTAAAAATCAGGAGATTAAAGCAGAGGCTAAAACTAGATGAAGTTGAGGGCTTCCCACATAGTGTGATTTCCATATAGAACAGCAAGACCCTCCTCTTTCAATTTTTTTTTTTCCCACAAATCTTTCCCTCCTTCCAAACCAGCTTGAAATTCTTGACTTTGTAAGTTTATGTGTAAGTATGTGTATTTGAGGTGGTGGTAGGGGTGGGCTGGACATGCATCTTCAGAAAACCTTTGCGAAAATGCCTATCCTTTCACTTCCCTTTTCTCATTAGCATATTTGCATCCTCTCTGGGAATATGCCTTTTAAATCATAAAAAATCATCATTACTAACACAGAATAAATTATCAGATCAGATTTGTGGTCCAAGCTTGGCCTTGGGGAAAGAGAAATTGGAAAGAACAGATAGATTTTAATCATGGGCCTCAGATCACTATGGGATCGGAACTGTGTGCAGCCGAGAGAAGTAACTTAATTAGAGCCTGGGCCCTGGGCCCTGGACCTTGGGTGAGAAAGCCTAATGATGAAAGCCAATGCCAATATTCAATCTTGTGGTCCCTGGAATCCTCTCATTATTCTTTGTGTTACCTTTGTTTTCAAGTAAGGCTTATTGAGTAGTGAGCACGCCCTAGCACTAGGACAGGTCTTGGTATACAGTGATGTGAATGCAGATATGGTACCTCGCTTTATGGAGCATTTAATCCTAATGTGAGAGACAGATATTTAACCAGGCAAGCATACTGATTGATATTTAATTTTAAAACATGCTGAGAGCTAAAAGGGGAAAGGACAATTGATCATGAGAGAATAATGGAGCAGAGGAACCTAACTTTAGGATTGAGTGCAAAAGTCCCATTTATTTCTAATCACACTTGTGTAATTATAAAAATAATGCATACTCGTAGTCAATTTGGAAAGATCAAAGTTTATGTTGAGAAATCAGCTGATAATCTTATGGGAGCTCCCTTATAAGCAACTAACTGCTTTTCTCTTGCTGCTTTTAAGATTTTTCTCTTTGTCTTTAACTTTTGGCACTTTAATTATGATGTGTCTTGGTGTGGGCCTGTTTGGGTTCACCTTGCTTGGGACTCTCCGCACTGGGCATGTATGTCTATTTCTTTTGCCAGACAATCCACAGACTATTTTAGTAGAGCAAGAAAGACATATTTGCAAATTAATAAGACATGAAAATTAACTAAATCATTCTTTAGGGCAAGTTAGGGAAGTTTTCCATCATTATTTCTTCAAGTAGTTGTTCAATTCCTTTCTCTCTCTCTTCTCTTTCTGGTACCTCTATGACGCAAATGTTGGTACACTTGATGTTGTCCCAGAGATCCTTTAAAGTATCGTCATTTTTTTAAATTCTTTTTTTCTTTTTGCTGTTCTGATTGAGTGTATTCTGCTATCTTATCTTTCAAATTGCTGATTCGATTCTCTGCTTCATTTAATCCACTGCTGACTCCCTCTAATGTATCCTTCATTTAAGTTATTGTATTCTTCATTTCTGAGTGGTTCTTTTTTATGTTTTCTATCTCCATTTTTATGTTTCCTATCTCTTCGGTGAAGTTCTCATTGAGATCATTGAGCATCCTTATAACCTGTGTTTTGAGCTCTGCATCTGGTAGATTGCTTACCTCCGTTTTGCTTCGTTCTTTCTCTGGAGCTTTGTTCTGATCTTTCATTTAGGACATGTTTCTTTGTCTCTCCATATTGTCTGTCTCCCTGTGTTTGTTTCTATGTATTAGGTAGGGTTGCTATGTCTCCCATTCTTGGTAGAGTAGCCTCATGTAGAAGGTGTCACGTGAGGCCCAGTGCAATCTCCCTGGTCACCCAATCTGGGTGATCCAGGTGTGTCCCTAGTGTGGGTTGTGTGTGCCCTCTTGTTATATTGAACCTTGATTGCTGTTGTCACATTAATGGGAAGGATTGACCCTTGGGCTGATTAGTTGTGAGAACTGGTTTGACTATGGTAAAGGAGCTGTTGTGCAGGGACTGACCCTGCAGAGTAGGACTCACTTTAGTGAGGTGCTGGTACTTTCCCAGTCTTCCCTTTGACTGTGTCATTTGCAGAGGTAGTTAGGTGGTGCTCTGGTGTGGTCTGAAGGTGGCCACCAGGTGTGCTGGTTCTGTGGCCTCTTGGGAGGGCCTGTAGTGCAGGCCAAGATCAGCTGCTTCCTCTACACTGCCAGGGCCCACGTAGTATAAGTAAAAAGTGATCTGAAGATTGTTGCCACTTGTGCTGGGATTGGAAGTGTCTGGGAGAGGCTAACCTGTGAAATGAAGCTGTCGGCTGCTAGTTCCAGGCCTGGGGCTGCTTAGCAAGAGGTATGGGGCACACTGAGGCTAGATGCTACTTGTTTGGGGTTTGTGACCTTTGAGAGATTTTTAGGAAAGTCCACAGTATGAGCCAAACAAGACAGGCCATTCGTATAGAAAAGCCACTGGAGGCAGCTTGGGTAGGTCCAAAAATTGGGTCTCAGGGAATTACCAGGGTGGGGTGAATGGTGTTAGCTAGGTTGATGGAGACTCAGATATGGCACCCACCTGCACGTGCAGGCTGGGTGAAGGGAGGGCTCAACAAATGAACAATGGCTTCTGCCAGCATTTCTGTCTAGGAGAAAGCTGCCCCTCCAGCCCTTGCACTGTAGGCAGACAATTCAGTTCCTCCCTGTATGTCCTTGGTGCTTTTCTAGCTGCTGCCCCAGTGCTGGAGCTCAGAACAAGTGAGTCTGTCAGTGAGTAAGTCTTTGTGTGGGCCCTTTAAAAGGTGTACCTGGGACTCCAGCTGCCCATTTTCTTACTCAGCCACAATCTCTGCTGGTTTGCACAGCCAGAAGTTATGGGGACTTATCTTCCCAGCACTAGAGTCTGGGCTGGGCACTCTGATGTGGGGCTGGGACCCCTCACTCCTCAGAGGGGACCTCTGCAGCCAAGATATCTCTCCCGATTTTTAACCGCCACACATGGGTGTGGGACTAGCCTGTTCCATGTCTTCGCCGCCCCCCCCCCCACTGGTCTTGACGTGGTTTCTTCTGTGTGTCTTTAGTTATAGGACTTCAGTTAAGCTAGATTTCAGGTGATTCTCAATGATAATAGTTCTGTAGTTTACCTGTAATTCTGAGGTTGTAGTGGGAAGAGGTATGCACAGTGTTTACCTACTCTGTCATCTTGACCAGAAGCCAAACCTGGCAGATTTTTAAAGTACTGTACCAATATAAAGGGAGATCTGCTAAGTAAAATAAGTCAGACAGATAAAGACAAATATCACATAATTTCACTTATATGTAGAATCTAAAAAATTTTTAAAAATTTTAAAAAACAAATAAATAAAACAGAAACAGACTCATAGATACAGAGAACAAACTGATGGTTGCCAAAGGGGAGGGAGTGGAGTAAAAGACGAAAAAGGTGAAGGGGATTGAGAAGTGCAAACTTTTTTTATTATTAAAATTTATTGGGGTGACAATGGTCAACAAAACTACATAAGTTTCAAGTGTACAATTCTATAATACATCATCTATATGTTGCATTGTGTGTTCAGCACCCCAGAGTCAGTTCTCCTTCCATCACCATACATTTGACCCCCTTTACCCTCTTCTACCTTCTATAACTTCTAATTATAAAATAAATTAGTTACAGGAATGTTAATGTATATGACAAGGAATTCCATCAATAACATTGTAATAACTTTGTATGGTGACAGACGGTTACTAGGCTTATCGTGATCATTTCATAAGTTACTATGTTATATACCTGAAACTGATACGATGTTGCATGTCAACTATATTTTAATTAAAAATTATTTAATTAAAAAATAATCTGGTTGCTCTCATCATCATCATCTTCACTATCATCATAATTATAAATGCTTAATCAGAAAAACAAAATTAAAATGCCCTCTTTTAAATCTTTTGCCAAGATCCTCCAGCTATGAAAATCTACATAGCACCTTTGTGGCAGTAAAGACATAGATGAAGAGAGGTCCCTTAGGTTTCCTAGGAAGTGAATATTTACTATTCTGCTGTCCAACACCCTCCCTTACTCTAGAAACAGTCTCTCTCTTTTTAGGGAGCTAAACTTTCCACTGTTTCAGCTATCCAACGTTAATAGAAAGTAGCAATCACAGTTCCTCTTCCCAACTCCCAACCTCAGTTGATGGTTTGGGAATGGGTACATGACCCATTTGGGCCAATCTGAATTCTATCCGCATAGGTTCTAGCTGGAACTTAGAGAGGACTGGCCCTCTCTGTAGTAGTATAGACCAGAGATGTGGGCCTGAGAGCAGTAGAGGCCATATTTCAAACCAAGTAGAAGTTAGTCTGAGAAAATAAGGCTGAAGATCTGGGAAAGGAGCAGATAAGAAAGATAAAGAGTGTCCTCTCCCCAGAGAATTCCTGTTTCTTGGCATCTCTGAGACCTAGCAGCCCTAACAGCTTTTCCTGCTGATTGTCTGACATAGTAAATAATCCCCCTCTTGCCTACGTTAGTTCAAGTTGTATGTCTGCGACTTGAAACCAAATTATTCCCCAATGTGCTACATCTGAATGCCTCCTGGGGATCTCTATCAAGTATGTCACCGTGCTGGATTTAGGGTTTCTAACAAAGAAGAAAGAGACAAGAACTAACATATATTGTCTACTGCATTTCAGGCACTACACGCAAATTTCTTAATTTCTTCCGTATAGAAACTCTAGCAAGCATGTATTGTTTTTTAGGAAACTGAGTCTTAGTGTGGTTAGTAATTTGTTCAAGCTCTCACAAGAAGCAAGTGAGGCAAAATGTGAACTTAGATCTGACTGCGCGTTCCATTCTTATTCCTCTGCTACATGATGCCCATCATGGGGTCTTATAAGACAATTCAGAAAAGAGATTTTTATGCAAATAATATAATGTAATATGAGCAAACAAGGAAAGAGGAAGCAGTGGGTAGGGACTGACTGACTACCCAAAGGATCACCCATTTCTAGTACCAAACTGGAATCTTGAAGCCCTATTATTGCTTTTAAATCCTGTCCTTACTATGAACCTGTCATTGTTATTAGGTAAGAGCTTTAATCAAAGCTCCTCACTTACATATGTTCAGATCTATAAGCTGGAGGTGGAAAATAAAATCTTCAAAGACTTAGCAATTTTATTGGGAGAAGAGTAATGTTTAACCAAGTCTATAATAAAATGTGGAATGATCAACAAAATACAGCCATCCAAAAACAGGGCAGGGAAAATGGGTCTAAACTACAGCAGAATTACTTACGTCCTTTATATGGGAAAACTGTTGGCTAATAGTAAGGGCTGTTAAACAATGAAATGGGTTACCAGGGCAAGCTAAGGAATCTCCTCATCTACAGGCCTTTAAAATAGTTAAATTTTCTTGGTCTGAATGGCTTTCCGTGTGGTCTTCCTTGAGGTGGGGTGGGGTCAGAGAGCTACGGAGGGAGGGATGACCCCTCCAAATCCCTTCCCAAAGCCTGGGATTCTCCCTACCTGACCATCGTCACCTTGAGGAAAGGGCTCTTTGCTATTCGTCAATCTGCCCCCTCTTTTAGTTCTAGCTTACCTTAGTAATGCACTAATTCACAACTTTTTAGAAATGATTGAATACTTAGACCTAATGAAGGAAGTTTAATAGGGTCCAATGGGAAACCCAGGTGTTTAGATCAGCTTAAAAATAATAACCACCTCCCCTGCCGGGTGCTTTCTATTCACAATCAGCTCTGCTTTTATTCTTAACCATAAAGGCTACCTCAGACAGGAAATTATTCACGTGATTGGTCTTTACAAGTGCTGTTGGGTTTAAACTGAGGGCTGTAGAGGTCATTAGTGGGCAGCCTGTGATTAACCTTTGCTAGCCCATTGCTTTTCACACTTTGTTAACAGCTTCCATTATTGCCCCTCTGAGTCTTGAGGAAGCCGTTTATTGACAGTATTAAAAATACATAGCTACAAATTCTTCAGAGCCTCATGTTAAAGAAAAAAAAAAAAAAACCCTCCCAACATCTTATAGCCATCCAAATGGGGAAATGGGAAACCTCTAATTTGCCATAAAGGTTTATTAAGAACTGCATTAAGTTCTTGATAAACTGCATTTACCTCAATGGTAGTCCCTAACATCACTCCTTTCTTTCATATTTATGGATGTTATGGTGACACCAGAGAATTTTAAAATTTGACACAGGAGCTATAAAACCTCTGGAAGTATTTGAGGCTTGGAGTCTATTTTTTTTGAGGAAATTAGTTTGTACATAAGTTTGAGGAGGAGAGAGGGAAAGAGGTTGATAAGAAAAATGTTGCTCTTAAGGAAAAATCCTTGCCCACATAGAACAACCAAAAGTTTCAGAAAGAATTTTATGTGTGAATCAGTGATCATTCTCATGTGAATAAATGACGGCTGTTTAGTCATTCACCCCACTCCTCACCCCACTCTGGGCTATAAAATGTCTTGGGAGGCATTTCCTAGAATTGTTTGTGTAAGAAAGACCACATTGATGTTTTCCAACCAGTGATATGCATAAAACCTACTTAAAGGATGGCACTTTTCAATTAATCCTCAATCCACTGCCCTCCCACTGCCCCAATGACCTGCCTGCTAGAATTGAATGGCCTTTCTATGACACCCCACCTCAGCATAAGATGTTTTCCCGAGCACTTTCCTTTTACTTTCTGAATTCTCGTGAAGAATTTGACTCTCACCTTCAGAAGTATCTAAATCTTCCCCCTCCATATTCAAGGTGGGAAAAAAATCCAAAAGATGACTCTTCAAGAGATTTATCACATGGTTATATATATATATATATATATATACACACACACACACACACATATATATATACACACACACACACACAAACTGATTGATCACATATATAAAATAAATGCATACATACTACATTGTGCATATATATAATATATAATATATACATACATAAATGCATATATGTTATATATAATAAATGAGAAGGAAAGAAAAATTAAAATTCCTTATAAAATTTCTGTGCCGAAAAGATACAGAAAAAGAGATAATGTACAAAAGGAGAGATGAATCTCCTTCAAAGGCCTTGAGTTTTCGTTTGTTCTCTATTTTGATGCTACTGCTCTAACTTTTTCATGTGCTCTTTCAAATGTGCTGCTATAGACCCAAATTCTTTTCCTGGGAAAAATCACAGCGCAAGTATAATTTCTTTCAAAGAAAAATATAAATTAATTAATGCTCCTATTAAAAGAAGACAAGCATAGTAAATGAGATTATTGCCTGCCCCCCAGAACCATATGTTATATGCTCTGATTTTTGTGTGAATTGTACTGTAGCAAGACTTTAGTTCCCACATATATACTCTGGTCAACAAATCCAAGCAAATAAAAAAGGTTCGATTTCCTTTTTTAATTCCTCTATAACTTTTAAAACTGACAAGCCACATATTCTTCTTTTTCATGATGAAAGAGTGGAGGGGAAATTGTTGCTAGGATAAGACTTTGTATTTTATGTCAAATTCTATCTGGAAGCTCATTTTAAAAGTGGAATTATAACCCGCCCACCCCCCAAAAGCAGGGATTTGAGATGAAAATGCCAAAATAACTTTAATTATAGGTTTCTTGGGGGTGTGACATTAAAATATCAGTCAGTGGAAAACTTCACATTGTTAATGTGTCACTCAAAAAATTTGAAATTTGTGTTATACCATTACTATTTATTTGTACATTCTTCATCTCCAAAGCACACGCTTGCTAGATAAGAGCCCAAATAACTTTAGCAAGTGGTCCAACATTTTCAAATTTATTTTAAGATCATAGTTAAATATAAATCATTGTAGACCTCTTAATGTAATAACCTTGCTTCTACTTATTGCAGATTTTGGAAATTGGGCTAAATCATATCTAATTTTTTAAAATAGAAAAATAAATTTCAATTTCACCTAAAATCTTTTCATTTGGTTTTATAAAATACAAAACAATATATGGCATTGGGGAAAAACTATACAGTAGCCTCTAATATCGAACTACTATTTCTTGCCCTAGACTTATGGAGACAGTAATTAGTTTTCTCTGCTCCCTCTCCCAAGCTCCATGAGAAAGGTAACCATGGAAACTGGGCCACCATAAAGCAATGCTTTCTAACCTCAGCTGAGCTCTCACTGATCCTCAGAAATGGTTTTATACACATCCCTTGTTGACTAATTATTACAGGGAACCACAGTGGATGTTTGAAACACTCTTCATCCTCAAGGGCCCACCCCTTGACTTCCTCCAACTTCACCTCACTAATATAAGACGACATCATGGCCTACTTCCCTGAGGAAAGTCAGTCAGCATGAGCTCCTTGCACTGGTCGTTGGTCAAACTAGACCTGTGCCTGACCTGCCTGGCTCACCTAGCTGGGTCAGCACGTGTAGCTGGCTTAAGTTCTCTCCACCTATGTCCCCTCCCTTCACCAGGCAGCCCCAACCCGACAGTCTTAAGGTCTGTATGTCACTGTCTAGTCCCAGCTAACCTTGATTGAAAGCCATTACGACTCTTAACAGTATTTTCTCTCTTCTGCCAACGGCCCCTTACCTATATCTGAGAACATGGCCAGCTTTCCTTCCTTATCCTTACAAATTTCCTTTGAGCCCTCTTTCTCTGCTACCATTTTCACTTCTCCAAAGTTTTATCTGTGGCCTTCTTCCCTAGTTCTCTCTTTTACACTCTCTGTCTTCTTTGGCAACCTCATCAAATCCAGAGCATCTATTCTGATCTTTCAGCAACTAATTCCTCAGTCCCTAAACTCACATTTTTAATTTCAGAACCGTTGATAAATTCCTTAAACTAAAATCCTCTTTCCTCAAACTAGCCCGTTTTCTCACTTTCCTTATTTCAAATGATTTTGTCATTAATGTCCCAGAACCATGGGTGTTTCTTTCCTCTCTATGATCAGTGAGTTGTCATAACACTTGTAATGAAATTCTAACTCCTTTCCATGGCCTAAAAACGCTCTCTGTAATCTCTAATCTCATATCCATATACTCCTCCATGGCTCACCATGATTTAGCCTTGTTTCTGCTTCTCAAACCCACCACTTGGGTGTTTTATGCATTATCTTCTCTCCTCCTAGAACTCTCTAACCCCCAGATCATTCCAAGGTGGCTTCTTGTCATTTGGCCAATATGCCACCTTGTCAGAGACATGGTCCCAGAAACTTTGAGATGGTCCCAGAAACTTTGTCATATCACACTATTTATATTTTTCCTATAACAACTTTTATGACTGATGTTAATCAGCTAGGATTTTTAAAAAAATGATGAGTAGCTAAACTTCAGTAGCAACAACAGGCAGGCAAAGGAAAAGACAGGCTTGAGAATTCAGAAGCAAAATCAAGAAAATTAGATGACAATTATACAAGTAGCAAGGGTGAAAGACTCTGACATGGAGGACCATATGTCTGGTGGACTTATTCAGCAGAATCAAAAATACAACACAAATAACTGATTCTGGAGAAAAGACAATCAGTTCCGTTTAGGATGTGCTGAAGTTGTGTCTTCCATACAGACTGAAAGATTTCCACAAGGCAACCCGAAACATGGGTCCAGAGCTCAGGAGAAACGATATGAAACTATCTGAAACTATAGGAGTACAAGACATAGAGCATGAAGAATAAGCAAAAAAGGGACCCCAGAGTCCACAGGAGAACACCAACATGAAAGGGAAGAGAAACTCATGAAACAGGGGGACAGCAAGGTAAGAAGGGAATTGTGGAAGACAAGCGGGAGTTCCAAGAAAAATGAGGGAATCAACAGTGTCAAAAACAAACAAACAGAAAATAGCTACAGTGCCTAAGGTAAGAAGTTTAACATGCCATTGGATTTGGCAACTGTGCCATTAATGAATTCAGTGACAGCAGTTTCAGAGGCAAGGTTGAGGCAAAAGTAGGTCACGCAAGGTTGAAGAGCTTAGAAGCCAATGTAAGGGGAAGAAAGAAACTTCAGATGAGTCTCAAGCTTTTAACTCAAAGCAAGAGTTAAAGAGGAATATAGGATGGAGACGGGTTCTTCTTTTACATGATTAGAGAGACGTAGTTGTGTTGGTATATTGAGAAGAAAAACTGGCAAATTGAGACAGAAAGGAATTTTCAAGGTCTCCCTGAGTGACACTGGCTTATTATTTCCAGTCTTACCTCTCACTCCTCTGTTCCTTACCCCGAATGCCCCCAAACTGGAGCTGTGAGGTTGGAGGAAGGTTGGAGGAAGGCACTTGAAGGGGAGGAGGTAGATAAGAAACCTAGGATCACTTCCTCATCATTATGCCTCAGAAAAGCTCAAAAAAGCTCCAAATACCTGAAGTGCAACTGATGGATGACTCAGCTATTTCTCCAGGTGTGCTACCACATGTTTACCCCACCCAGAATGAATGCTGCTTGGGATTCAGAGAGTGTATAAGGAAAAGTATGTGTCTTGGAAGAGAAAGCACTCCCTGCGTGGTAAACTTAAAATGATACAGTTTCATCCTCCCCCAAAGACCTCCATATTCTAAAAAAACATGTATCTATGCATTGTAGAGTCTCAGTACATTGTAAATAAATTTCAAACTTTCAGCTGTAAAATTACTTAGTCCATTAATATCATTCCTAATTTGAGAAGAAAAAAGAAAGAAAAATTAGTCTTTATAAAGAATTCAATATTTTTCTTGCTCTCATGATACCATGCTTCTCAGAAAAGCATTGCAATCTTTTTTATAATCTTCTTCCATTTGGGCCTTCTTGATCTTAGCCTGTTTAACTTCCCTGTTTCCCTGAAAATAAGACTAGTTGGACCATTAGCTCTAATGTATCTTTTGGAGCAAAAATTAATATAAGACCCAGTATTATATTGTATTGTATTATATTATATTATATTATATTATATTATATTATATTATATTATATTATATTATATTATATTATTATATAACACCTGGTCTTATATTATAGTAAAATAAGACCAGGTCTTGTATTAATTTTTGCTCTAAAAGATGCATTAGTTAGAGCTGATGGTCCGGCTAGGTCTTATTTTCAGGGAAACACGGTAGCTTCCACATAACTACAGATGTGGCACCTGAAGCAAGTCCATTGGCTATGTGACCTTGAGCAAGTCATTTTACTTCTCAGAATGTAAATATCCTATCCAATCTACTCTCAGTTCAGTTACATCATGAGATAGAATCTCACATAATACCCTTATCACTCATTTTACTGCAGGTGAGACATACTGCAAACTTACTGGAAAAAATCTTTTGGGATATATCAGAGGATTACCATTTCAGTTTCTAAGTTACAGCAGAAAGTTGAAACTTCAAGCTTTGGGAGGCGTTTATAAGGTCATTCTACATGAGAAAAAGACAAATAATGTTACTGCAAATTGCTATTGTAATTCATTCTTCCATAAAAATTACCTCTGTTGTACTAGCAAGTTCAGCAAGACCTTGGGTTATCAGCCAAATAAATGCCACTTCAATAAGTTTTTGCTGCCTGGGGCCAGCTTTAACTTGCATCGTCAACTTTTTTCCTGTCTAAAGTTCTACTGTAAGTTTTACATTCATAAACCATGTTCCCCTTGACTTTATTGCTTGCCCTCTTATGACTTTTCCCCTCCTTGTGGTTGCTAAAGAGAGCCTGATTGTGTGTACTAACACCAGACAGCTTCACCCCGTGATGTAAAAGAGTTACAGTCAAATAGATTTTTGGGGTTTTTTTTGTTGTTTTTTTAGGTAGAACAAAATGCAAAAGCCCACGGAATATTTCCTTAATATGTGAAAATTGTTTCTTGCAACTTCGTACCACAGTTCTGGGAATTCAGTTCAAGCGATGTGTTCAAAAATATACGACTTTGGCTCCCATGTATGATCATGAGACAATAAAGGAACACTAAACTTTGTGACAGGTTTTCAAATTTGTGGTTCTATGCAAAATTTCACCAACTTCCCATCACTTGAACTGAATTCAAAATGGAGTCAGAAAATGTGATACTTGTCTAAATGAAAAGAGTTTCAACAGTCTTTTTTCCGCCTTTAAATTGATGGTTAAGTGTACAACAAAGGAAGACAATAAACAACATATACATACTTGTCTGAAAAAGCCCCCCCAAAATGCCACCCACATACAGAGAATACCACACACAGTCGCTTTATGAAGAAAAGTCAGATGCCATATAGAGCAACTATTGAATATTGATGACATTTTTTTCTACCTCATACGAATTTCTCCTGCTAAAGTGCACCCAGTTTGTTTTTTGCCAGTGTTTCCCTCTGTTATATCGTCAAGTGTAGATTAAGGACACATCCTGGGAGCATTCTTCATAAGGACATTTCTCTCAGTGCTACTTACACGTGGCCTCTCACATACATTCTCTGCGTCATTGGCCTTTGATAATCAGGAAAGTATCTTTGCTTGAAGAAAAGTAAGTAGAATAAGCCTCTTCTAGGAAAAATCAACACATGTAAGTAGGTAATGGAGGTTGAGCGTCCAAAGCCCAGAAACCTAACACAAATTCTTCTGAAAGACATATCCTTCTCCGGCAACGTGAGAATGACTGCCATCGCCCTAATATGTCCCCTATGCATCTTAAGCAATACTAAGTTGCTGGAACTGATGCATTTAAAGGCATTATTCCCGTCCCTCATGTTAATAAAGAAAAACCTGATTAATCCCAAAAGGCAGATTATACTGATTTGAGGAGGAGATTGTTGTACTTACATCAAGTAAGAATATGCCTGATGTTTGAGAATTGGTAACTCAGCAGAGAAATAAAACTACACTGTGAAACTCTGAGTTCTCCACTTTGTCTGCTGTGCTAAACTCATTCTCTTCTTCCAACTCCATACTAAGCTTGTATTCATTACTTCAACAAATACTTACTGAGTACTGCACGTGTGCCTGGTCCTCTTCTAGGCACTAGAAATACAGTCATGAACAAAACAGACAAAAAGCCCTGCTTATGTCCTTCATCTCTCAGACTTGTGCCAAACTAAAGTAGAGCTGTCTTCTCTCTTGCAAGTCTTGCTGATCCGAACTTTTACTTAGAAAAGGGGTCAGTTGTCTAAGAAAGAAAGGCGTCTCATTCATTAGAAGAAACGAAGGTCATCAACAATCATACATCCATTCACCCAACAACTGTTGCTGAGCACCCCTAAATTCTGGGATGCAGGCTTCAAACCAGGGACAATAAGATGAAAAGCCATACTCTGTCTTGTATGGAACAGAGTAACACTTGAGTTTTTAAAATTGAATTTGAATGTTTGAGGTCTGCTGATAGCTGAGAGTTAGTTGCTTTTCTTTTTTCCCAGGCCAAGTATTTCTCCTGATACACTTAAGTATAGACTCTAGGGATAACGGCCATTTCTCAAAACTATGCCATTGCCCAACTTGAAAAGGGGGAGCTAGACTTGGACATGCATCTGAGTGTTCTCACTCCATTTTCCATAGTCTCAACTCCTGCTATGTTTTCAATTAGCTACAGTAACTGAAATTAATATTCCATTACACTTTTTTTTATTGTGCTTTAATTTAACCAACAATAATGATCAGAGCGTAAAATAGCCCAAGTCCTTTGTCTGTGGCCTAGTGAATAGAACCACATGCCTGACCTCAACCCTTTGGGGAATGGACATTCAGAAAGTATTTACATGGTCCCTCAATTTTGTGTATTATTTTCCTGTTGCTTTTTTAGTCTATGTGGCTTTGTTTACTCACTACATGTGGGAGGTGAGGCTGAAGTCAGAGGTTTTGCTTTTCTTCTGGAATTATGGCATTGGAAAATGTCGCCCCATTTGTCATCCATTATGCCTCTTTTCTGTTAAGTATTTATTCCAGAAGCCTCTAGTCAAAGTATACACAAAAATTAACAATTTTTTCTTTCTTTTTCTAGTTGAGTGGGTGTGTGTGTGTGTGTGTGTGTGTGTGAATCAGCAGATTAGTTATCTGGGTTAAACTGTTGATATCTAGATATCCCACCTAAAGTGGCAAGTTGACAATCTATAATCCAAATGCCCTGCAGGAGACATGCAGGTCCCTGGTGGTACCTCTCCGTCGTTCCTCACAAGGTGAACATACTATGGCTTTGAGCCAGACACTCCTGAGAGCAAATCCTGGCTTTACTTCTCAGCAGTATGTGAGTGGGCAAGTTACTTATTAACATCTCGGAACCTGTCTGCTCATCTACACAGTGAAAATAATGTTTCTGACCTGGCTGCCTGGGTTATGAAGATTAGAGATAATACATGTGTTGAACAGAATCTCTATGAAAGACATTCAATAACTGGCAGGTATCACAAGCATTATCATTACTATTTCTCCTCCATTCTTTCCCTTGCTCTCATCACCTGCCCTCTCTCATTTCCCTTTTTTCTTTTCTTCTTGCTTTCTCATTCTCCTGTTCTCTACTCTCTCCTGCCAGTGCCTCAGCTCTCTGAGTCATGTTCAAAGGCATTGCTCAGTCCCAACAGTAACACTCGGAGACAAATATGTCGCAGGTCTTTGTTCTCCATGACCAGCCAAACAAGAAACAGCCAGAGAAATTGCCATCATGGAAATATTGTCTCGTGTAGAAAGATGTTCAGTGTAGTTAAAGTTACCCTATTGTTTAAAAATGCTGTTTCTTTTCTGCAGGTAATATCAAGCCCCAGAAATGTACCATTCCTTCATTCATTTACAAAACGTATTAAAGATGTATAATGTGCTGGATCTTCTGCTAAAATTGAAGCTATGACAGGTTTGTTTCTTATTGATCTTTGTATCAACTTACTCTACAGATAGTTGTTGAATAAATAGCAAATGAATGATGAAGGACCCAAAGTTTCCAGTTTTGAAGACACTGAAAAGAGAAAAATACATTCCGTATTCATGAATGTGGGTCATGTATACATGCCATAGCTTTTTTTGTTTTGTTTTGTTTTTTGTTTTCCAGTTAAAATGAGTAAGCACCCTCTATGTGGCAAGTTCTGAACTGGATGCTAAGATACAAGATAAAAAACAAGACATGGTCCCTGCTCTTCATTCATCCATTTATTCACTCATTCATTCAGTAAACATTTCAAATACTTACTTTGTATTGGGCAGGGGGCTGCAGATGTAGCCTTGATCAAGACAGACATGGACCCTGATCGCATGAAACTTATTTCCTAGTATGGAAAAACATACAAGAAAACAAACATAATCTCCCTAACAGAAATAAATTCATTACAAATTATGAGGAGAGCCATCAATGAGACAACAATGGGCTGAGATGGGCAGGGCATCTACTTCCGACAATTTAGCGGGAGACAGAAGAGTAATTTGGTAATTATAATTCAATATTTGCTTTTCTGCCTGTCAACCTATAGGTTCATTATTCCCTCCTTCACCCTCAAAAAGTTTTGAAGATGCAGTAAAATACTCTAAGAGTAGTAAAGGAGCATACAGTACTATGTGGACAGAGCTGAATGAGGAATCAAAACCACGTGGAATCCCAATAGTAACAAAGAAATACAGAAGGGCAAGTAATATACTTGCCCAAAAAGACTACGGAAGGGGCAAGTCATGAGGGTGGGGTTGGTGAGATGCCACCTACTTCCAGTCCAGGCCCATGGAGAAGAGCAACAACTCTTACTTGGTAATGTAGTCAGAGCACCTTGGTGGCACCCAGACCTTGGATCTGCATATGTGGTTTCTCAGTACCAGCTACCCAGCCCTGGCAGTTTCCATGGCTGTTCCCTGCGTCTGCTGCATGTCCTGCTGCTGAAGAAGCCCTTATTTGGCATCAAAGGCCCTAAGCTCAGTCTATCCCTGCCACTCATTAGCTGTGGGACCTTGAGCAGGTCACTTCCTAGCTCCAAGTCTCAGTTTCCTCTGCTGTACAATGGGTATATTTGTGAGAGCACAATTACAGATAACAAAATCCACTCTAACTTGTTAACACAAAAAGGACTTTCTTACGGAGTAAGAATAACTTTCCGAATCATTGAAATGGCTAGATGACTGGGCTCCAGGCTCAGTTTCCAGGTACAGTTTTCAGCCCCTAGAACCACTTAATCTCTGGGATCATCTTTGCTAGAAATACTGATGCCTCACACCTAATCTCTCTCCCTTTATTTATCCTGTGACTAATCCAAGTCTCTTAACAGTACAAGTGATAAAACAGAAATTGCATCCAAAATCATAGCAGCAAGGGCATGTGGGAAATGTTATTTTTAGTTGTACAGCTTCTGTAGATCACGAAGGCACACCAGAAGGGGTTGGAACAGGTGGAGCAAGCCAATCTACACAATTTGCCACAAGGTACAACAATGCATCCCTCACATGGTTGTTACAAATACTGGTGTTTGTGAAGAGGTTTCCACATAGTAAATACTGGCTTGGCCCGGTGCCACTGGTTAGCATCCCTTGTACCCCAACACTAGTCTAGCCTGGGAGCCCAGCTCCATAACCCCAGGCATCTCCCAATGCCCTGAGGCCGGACCTTGCTTTCAGCAAGCCAGCCCTCCTGTCTGATGGACCTTACAGCCTGGACCCATTCAGAAAGAGACAGGTTCCTGCTCCTCAGCAAATTAAGCCCACAAGGTAGAGTGGTTAAGTGCTGGATTTGAGTCTTCAGCGAATACTATGAAAATCCAAAGGGGGTGGCAACTAATTCTGCCTGGAAGAGTTAGGTAAGACTTCATATTTTGTCATCCCTGATAATAAGTCTAATAGACAGAACAGAACATCACTGTATTTGGCTTTCTTTTTTGACCTATAATCCATCACAAATTTTTGGTGCTAAAAGCTGCTTCTATGACATATGCATGTTGTATGCAGTTAGGTAGCTGTTTAAGAATCTGACCTCAAAGAATTAAGCCTGACCAGAAAGGAGGCTCTCTCTCGACTCTTTGTCATTTTTACATTAGATTTTTAATATAATTTTCCTAGTTATGAAAGTAATGCATACTTATCAAGTTTGGAGAATACTGAAAAGCCTAAAGAAAATACAATTACTTCTCATCTCATAATCTAGCATTTAACCACTGTTAACCATTTCAGACCATTTCCTTCCAAGCAAATACTAACCAAAAGAAAGCCAGCGTAGTTGTATTATCATACAAAGGTAAAAAGAATTATTAGAAATAAGTATGGTCACTATACAATAATAAGAGTTTCAGTTCACAAGGGATATATAACAGTTTTAAACTCTTAGGCATGTGTTATACCTTCACAACGTAAGAATACAAAATTGAGATATCTATTAAGAGAAATTTTTTGTTCACACACTTCAACACACTTCTCTCAGAATTCATACCTAGATCAAGCCAACAGAACAGCAAGGACTTATATTTGAACACAAATAGCAAGCCTAATCTAAAGCATGTGTTATGTGTCCAACTATGTGGTGAACACACAGAGTTATTTACAAAAATAGACCATGCATTAGGCTATAAAACAAGTCTAATAAATTTCAAAGACTCTCTGTAGGCCACATCCATGGGCCACAATGTAATAAATATAACTCTTCAAAAGCAACAGAATAAAATCAAATATTTCATTGGAAATTTTAAAATACATTTTAAATAATTCATGACAAAAGAGAAATAATAATGGAAATTAGATTATTATATAATATTTCAAAAGAAATACATAAGAAACATCAACATATCAAAACTTGAGGGATTCAGCTGAAACATTTCTTAAAAAGAAACATAGGTTTAAATGCTTGAAGTTAAAAAAAGTGCTCAAAATTAATGAGTTAAATACATACCGTGAAATTAGAAAATACTTTGAATTAAACAAAGCCAACTGGTGACATGAAAAAGAGTAATAAAATTGAAAATTTTCCAACTGAATTGCCCATCAATAGATGCCTGGATAAAGAAATTGTGGTACATTTACACAATGGAGTATTACTCTGCCATAAAAAGGAATGAAATCTTACCATTTGCAACAATATAGATGGACCTACAGGGTATTATGCGAAGTGAAATAAGTCAGACTGAGAAAGACAAATATCATATCATCTCATTTATATGTGGAATCTAACAGAATAAACAAGCAAACAAAACAGAAATAGACTCATAGATACAGAGAACTGATGGTTGCTAGATGGGAGGGGGATTGGGAGATGGGTGAGAAGGTGAAGGAATTAGAAAGTACAAATTGGGAGTCACAAAATAGTCCCCGGGATGTGAAATACAGTATGGGGAATATAGTCAATAATGATATAAGGACTATGTAGGTCATCAGATCGGTACTGGACTTACCAGGGGGGTCACTGTGAAGATTATATAAATGCCTAACTACTGTGCTATACACTTGAAACTAATATAGTCAATGCTATTGTAAGAGCTATGTATGATGTCAAAGGGGTAGTAGACTTGGTGGGGTTATCACTTTCTGAGGGGTATAAATAAATGTCTAATCATTATGTTGTTTTTATACACCTGAAACTAACAATAAAATTAAATTAAATTTTAAAAAATGGAAAGTTTTCTTGTAAAGTTAATCAAGATGGAAAAAGAAATAAGTAAACAACATTAATGAAGAGGGCGTAACTTCAGATTCTATATAAATTTAGAAGATAATAAATTAATAGTACAAATAATTATATACACTTAAAAACTTAGATGAAACTAATACACTTAAAAACTTAGATGAAACAAATTCTACAAATATACAATTTAACAAGAGTGAATGGAGAATTATAAAAATTTAAAAATAAAAGAAAATCTGAATAGGTCTATAAAAGTATATTTTATCCTAAAAATGCAAGGTTGGTTTAATATTAGAAAATACTACAACAGATTATTTTCAGTATCCACATTAATAAGAAAAAAAGAAACATAATCTTCGTATGTAGAAAAATCATACAAAAGATGTAGGAAAAACAATTGAAATAAATGCAGATTCATTCATGAATTTCTTTAAAAACCCTTAGCAAACTAGAGTAGGGTTCTTTGTTTCCTTAAAGAGTAATCAATCATAAGCATCTACTGCAATGTCATACTTAATGGTGAAATGTTGAAAACATTCCTTAGAAATATGTTCATACCTCTATTATCGCTCTTATTATGAATTACAATGATCTATTTATATTTGTCTCCCTCTCTCCCCTGTTCCACTTCCCCCAACTCTGCCCCCAACGTTTAGTACAGTTCCTGGCATAGAGCAGGCATGCAATTCATGTGCGTTGAATGAATGGATGAATGAATAACCAGAACTCCTTAGTACTAAAATGCAGGTTGCGTAAAGGTCACCAGGTAAGTTCTGACTCCCCAACTGAATCCATTTAGCACTCAAGGACTTTTTGAATGGAATTTGAGTACTGCAAATGTGTTACCCTGTGATATTTAAGACATTCCAGATGGCTCTTGTACCTTCCCAACTTTACTGTGTAAACACATATCCCCAACTTGTTTTCATTTACTTAACCTTTCTGAGATTAAGTTCTTTCCCTTGTAAGTGGAAATTATAATAATAGTATGTTTGTCTCACAGGGTTGTTGTGAGAATTAAATGAATACTCATGAAACAACTTAGTGCTTGTCTCCTAGTTAGTATTCAATAAATGTTGGCTATTGTTGTATGGTTGTAATTGTTAATAACATTATACTTAGTACAGATTTCCATGGTATTTGGCATAATGCTTTGCACATAAAAGCAACTTCTCAAAAAATTTTTGCTAAATGAATGAATGAGTGGTCTGTGATGCTGCAATACATTAGTGGATTTTGCGCAACCTGCATTCATTCATTCGTTCATTCATTCAGCCAAAATGAATTGGACAGCTGCTGCATGTCAGATGCTATACTAAGCACTGGGAATACAACAATCATTAATGATTAAGACATGATTCTAGCCTTTGAGGAGCTCATAACAGATCTGAAATCACTCGGCAGGATGAATTTATTTTAATTTGAAAAGTCTACATTGACAGCTCTCTATTTTTATACCTACCTCTTACAATAAAGTCCATTGACCCTTGTCAAGATGGAGTCAACGTGCAGAAAGTTCAAGCTGCATCAGAGCAGAGATCCTCTCACAAACACCTGAGTCTCAGACTAGGGTCAACTCACTTGGCTATAGGGGTTGGTCTTAAAGGAAAACCAGAAAATAAAGGGCATGGTATTCAAAGAGGGTCATGAGCTGAGATATAGCTCAGAAAATTATTGGTAACTAAAGGTCTCATCTTAAAGCTGAACCATGGACATAAGGGATGGTATGCAGGGTCCCAATAGGAAGTAACCAGTAGAAAACATGACCCACGCATCACCACCCCCACCCCACCCGATACCCCCAGTATGTGGGAGAATGAATTGGCGAGAAGAGACGATGTAAAGAAAGTAATAAAGAACAGGGTCCTTCATTAGGAAAGAGAGGTATCAGGGATGGGAAAGATGGTCTTTACCACAAACTCTCCCAAAAAGTTTCAAATACTACTAAGTTACCAGACAGACTAAGGAAATTAGTATAACAATGTCATATTGTTTTATGTGGGTTAAAATAAAAACATTAATGTCTTATAGGAGATAGATTATTCTCACTTTTTCTAGTTGCTCACTGCCTTTTCAGAGCCCTTGTAATATTTGGAAAACTTTCTGCCTTATGAATTTCAAGTCTTCAAGGTAGAAACCAGAAAACAAGTCTCCTCAATTCCTTAGCTGCTAAGATGTACACATGTGACCAAGGATCCACCAATCAAGTGCAGCCATGTAATGCTTGTACTCAAAAGTAAGCAATGTGAAAAAGGAAGCCTGTAAAATTCACCTTCTAAAGAATATATGGCTAATGTGTCCCAAGACTTGGAGGGCAGAAGAGTCAACATTCCTCATGTCTAGTCCCTTATTTCATTAGTGACAGCTGCCCAGTATTTGTTGAGCTATGGAGTTGACGCACGGTAGGTGAGGAGTGATACTCTCAAGATACAGTTGATATAAGAAACTTCATTTCATTTCTTCACCTTGCTATCAAAGGCCTAACTTGCTCATACTTCTGTGATAGGAAGGCTAAAGCCTTCACTTCCTAGAGTAACCCCTGAGCTAAACACTGGAGTATAAAAATGAAGAAGGCTCAGCTTCTGCCCTCAGGAAGCTGGGTTGAGTGGGAAATACAGACAAATGTACCACAATGGAGAAAAGTATAATAGACACATAGACAAAGTGTTATGGAAGTCATGCTCACCTTCTCCACAGGTGGGGAGAGAGAAACCTTTAGAAGACTTTACAGAAAGAAGTGACATTCTGGCTTTTATGTGTGAACAGAACTTGCACGGAAAAATGAAGACATCCCAGGAAGAGAAAGCAACATAAACATAGGCACAGAAGTATAGACTTGCAAGTCATGCTCAGGAAACATTGACTGTTTGATGAGTAGAGTATAGTGTGTACATAACAGACGAAAGGGATGGTGGGGAGGACAGACTGTTCTCTGGGCTACTTCCTCGGTTAGAAAGAAGCCAGATATTCCATTTGTTGATTGAGAGATTATGGCATAGAGTCACTAAAAAATTGAAACAGAGTAAAAACAAAACAAAACAAAAATCCAGTCACTTCATCCCAATGTCCCAGCTGCTGAACTCTTCAAAAATTTCTGACAAAACTCCAATATTGCTTGGTAAGACATTATTATTTTAAAGGGGGAGTTCTTCGATAAAATTTAATTAAGGTACTTTACTCAGTTAAAAATCAGCATAAAGATAATAGTGAGGAACTCACTGGAGACTGAAGTGCTACTGAACTATGAAGAGAAAGAGGTCCTAAACGGGAAATATTCAAGCCTGGAACACTGAGTTTATGCTCTGGACCTTGAAATGGCTAAATTTTCAGGATACTCTAATTTCCTCTTGACTGGTTCACACACTTCTAGTTCCTCCCCTATCTCACCCTAAGCCCTCGCTGCCTCCCAGAAAGTGGGAAATGTCCCTCTTAAAGAGATCAAATGAAACAGGGAAAGAAACTATATATTTCAGTCTGAATCCCCCATCAGCTCAGAAAGGAGGCAGCATTGACCTAACTTAGCACCATATACCTCACCTTTCAGCTGGTACCTTTGTGTACCCCTAACTGATGCCAGCAACTCCGCCCCACGTCTCCCACTCAGCTCTCCCAGGCTTCTTAGAACTCAGATTCCCAAGACAAAGCACAATTGAGGCCCAGTTAGTGCTCAAGTTTACTGAGAATTAAACCATAGGCAGATACCATCAAAACACATTTCACTTGTGACCTTTCACAGCCAACGAATGGGAAGGATTTTCCTTTGCCGGGATTGAATTTAAAACGACTTCCCAGGAGCGAAAGGTCAGCCCATGGAATCATGATATCCAGTTAAACACAGCTAAATAGAACGTTTTAGCATGACAATAAATGGAGTTATATTTAGCTGATTTGGGAAACTATCTGGCTGAGGGAAAAGGAGGAGTACAGAGATTCTTCATCTACCCCCCCACCTCCCCCAGCTAGAAAAAGTAATGGAGTAGTGCAGGAAAGCACAAAGGTGAAGAATTTTACTAAGTCTGTCCAGCGAGACCGTTTCTGCTTTCCCAACATTTACCATGTTCTGAGTAGGACGTGTTCGTTGAACTGCATAAAGGCTATATTGTCTTCTTGACACACACATGAAATTCCTATTAGCATGACTGGAGCAAGATGGGCTCCAAAGGGAGAACATACCCTCAAATAACTTTCTAGGCAGCTTTGATTTCTAGATATGTATGAGGTGAAAGCACATTAGCCAACTGGCTTTGATAACAAATGCATTCTTTTTTAACAAGGAAAGACTGAAGGGAAAAAAATAGTTGGCACCCGTCTGCCCTTCACTTGAAATGCCCCATGCCATTTTGAAATAGCCTCATATTTTGCTGTTGTTAACTAAAGATGGTTTTGTTAGCTGATGACTGTTTCTCTAAATAACTCCTGACAATAAAAGGCTGTGATACATGAGAGCAAAATGGGGACCATAAGTGGTAGCCTTTTACCTCCAGAATCTTACCTTGTCGTCCATCCTGAAATTTGATGTGTGTAATTGCAGCCACTGGGAAGGTGTGGAGTGCTATAGCATCACAGATCTGCCAAGAGTTAGAAGAGATTATAGATGTATATTGTTTTCTTAGAAGGAAAAAAATATTTAATTGAAACCAATTTAGAAATCAGGATCCCTGTGAGTTTACAGTGAGAATGTTTTCAATGAAATACTGTTTTATCCTGGCTGAGAGACCCATAACATTTCTCTCCCAGGCTAAGTGAGCTATTTGATAGGGAATCCACTGTTTGTACTTGTACCCCAAGACCCTACTACACAATAAACTGGTGCTCTGGGTAAATATAATCCATAGTGATTTAGCAAAATCCATCAGCCTGAGCCTTGTGGATTCCATCTAACATTGTTTCAGTTACAGTGACTGATCTCTCTGTTTATAAGGTCTTTTTTATATAAATCTGCCTTCTTTCATTTTATCTTTTAAAAAATCTAACCTGATTTGGCTATCTAAAACTCTGTTACTTATCTTTTACTCTGCCAATGGACAGTCCAAAATTGGCATGACCTAACCTGTTTGGGCACAATATTGGCCTCTTTCAATCTCTAGCTAAAGAAAAAAAAAAGATCTGGCCAGAGAGCACTACTCAATTCATAGAACTGATACTCAGGCTTCAAGTTCTTGGTTCCTAAAGGTCTATGTTGGTCCAACCACTTTGAGTCTACCCTCAATCTGGGAAGACCTTGATACCCCGTAAAGGAGAATATGGCCGTACACAAGTCAACAAATACGTCCTACTTAGAACATGGCAAATATTAGGAAAGTTATGATCTTATCTCTCCAACTTTTCTTGTTCTTTTCTCCTCATATACTGCTGACCTCCCATTGTTCTCTTAATACCTTACTTAGCTTTTACAGTGTGGCACACTGATCTGTTATGCCCAGAATCCAAACCCAGCTCCATTTTCTGCTTATTGATTTAATCTTTTACCCCTGGCTCAAAGGGTTCCATAATGATTTTTGCCTGCCACTAAAATGAACTACCCCAACTTGTATTGTTTCCTCATAGATGGTCTCTCATCTGGCTCTATGACCACCCATTATCACTCAATCCCACCGTGCTCTATACCCCTCTAGGAGCATAAATCATTCCCAGACATCCATGGCTCCAAGAGGCCTAGATAAGCATAGATTACCTGAGATATTTCATTTTAGGTACAGCTAGCATGTTGTGGCAGTAACCCATCATTGAGATGAGGAGATAATGGTGAATTGAAGTATAGCACTGGCAGTAGAAAAGAAGAAATACAGTCACATTCAAATTATATTTTTGACAAGATTTGATAACTTAGTCACAAAAAGGAATAAAAAAGAGGGAAAGTTCAAGGGTAACTTTTAGATTTCTGACTTAGCAAAGCTGTTGGATGCTGGATGTGATAAAAGAATAGGGGCAAAGAGTTTGAGATTTTAAAATCATTGAAACAAGTGCTATCTAGTCACATGCCTTGCTTTTATCCTTTTTTTTAAAAAAATCAAGATTCTTATGTAAAATCTCTGCATGAATGTACATGACTAGCGTATCCTTTACTTGAATAAACTGTCAAAAAACTGAGTAGGGAAATCTTTATCAAATCATTGAACTTTGAAACCCAGTCCCCTTGTCTATAAATGGTGATAAAATATTTATTCAGGATATTGGTGAAAATCAAACATGCTTTTTACAGTGCCTGGCGCACACACACACACACACACACACACACACACACACACACAGCTGCTAGTGTACTTATGCTTCAAAATAGCATACTACACATGATCCAAGGATTGAGTCAGGCAATTTGAAAACCAAAAACTGAACCAACACTAAAGTGTTAAAGCACGCAGAGGGCACCCAACTTAGACTGTGATCTCACAGAGTCACTGCTATTATTTACTGTTTACCTAGCACTTTAGCTCGGCAAAATTCAAGGTCAGTCATTGTCATTTATCGAACACAGGAAATGAGAATATCACTTCACAGATGGGGAAAACACAGCATCCTTGCTGGTAGGAGTTGTATAGTTCAACTCAAACAAGTTCAAACACTTGATGGCCTAAAGCCATTGTCTGTGAACAAATCTCCACACCAAGACATCAAAGAAAACCACCCCAAAGTACCTCTGGCTTTCTTTGCTATAAAGACAGAGGCTGAGTAATTGTGTTGTATATACAGAATATACAACCTCAGATAACCTTGTGGATGAAGTGGTAAAGTTATGCAGGCTTTTCCCTCAAAGAAGGCCTTATGTTCTCTCTTTCTGAAAATGACAAATTATGAGTAATCTGTCTTTCACATAAAAATAAATAACTCTGAGAATGATTGTACCTATAAATACATAAAACAAATACAAAAACTAAATGTGCCTCCAAAAAAAAAAACCCAACCTCTTTTGTGAATAAATAGGACACACATCTCCCCACACGCCTTGTTACTGACTGAAATCTTCTCTAAAAGAACTGATCATGTCATCATGTAAATAACTTTCAGAATCATCTGCCATGGCTACAGTATAAGCTGCTGGCAATGCACATATCCACCCACAAAGATGTGTGTATCGGTTAGGATTATCTGTTTGCAGGTAACAGAAATGGACTCTGGTTAACTTAAACAAAATAATGATGAAAATAATAATAATAATAAACAATAATAAAATAGATTACAGAATCTAATGAAAAAGTGAACACTCAGGCCTAGGATCAAAGATGCTCCAAAAAATTAGGCAATGTGGACCCCGAGAAGAAAGATTCATTTGACATGAACCCCAAGAAGGAATTTATCTTTTGAGATGGACTCCGCATGGTCAACCAGGGGCCCAAATTTTATAAATAATAAGAGCCTGGCAGCCATTTGCCTGCAGGGGCTCCTCATGTACTCTGTGTACTGGGAAGATCCTCAGACTGAACTCTCAGCTTCCCGCACTCTTTCCCGCTTGTACATGCCGTCTGAGTCAATCACTGCAGGGAAATCCTGGTGTCATCTTTCTACCAACCGACTGAGACCTGCCCTGTCCAATCAGAACTGCACAATTTGGATACCCTATTTACATTAAACAGACCTAATTGAGAAGCTGGGTGGGAACTTTCACCATAAATGGCAACCTCCCCTTTGTCTCAGTGGAATACAATTTAGATTGCTACCTGAATCTGTGTCTCCTGGGCTGCAGCTCCTTTGCTCAAATAGATGCATTTTCTTCTTTATTAGAGTCTAAAATTACTATTGGTTTGCAGCATTAACAGACTATTTCTGCTTCAGGAGATGGCCATTGGAAGGAGGAATTTCAGTGTTTTGTGTCAATGTCCATCCACTGAAGACTTACTCTCCCGGGAGGGTAGGATTAGCCTTACCTCAGACATGCGTCTGAGGAGGGTAAGGACACTGCACATGTCTATCCCATCAGAACAGCATGTAAGGAGGGAAGCAGAGTCCTCAGAAGGAAAACTGGAGCCCTATTCACAAAGAAAAGAGGACAGGCTCCCGGCCAGGTCAAAACCACAGATTCCACCATAGCCCATCTCAGAGAATACCGGTACTGAACAGAAACAAGCCCGGGCTTATGAAACCCATTTGTGCACTTCGATGCATAGAGCTCATGCAACATGAAAACTTATTAAATATTTTTAATTTAGAAAAAAATTTTGATGTAAGCTCAGACTCTTAAAAACATCTTTCCCAGCACTATCCACAACCGCAGCACTTGTGTACACAGCTTCCCGGCATGAGCCCTCGTAAAGCTCAGGTTATGGTTTCAAATCACACTCAGAGGATCCAGGGCTCCTTGGAAGGCACCTGATTACATGTCTTAGGGCAGAAAAAATAGGGATGGTGACGTGATGGTACTGCCTGTGGTTATAGAAGATCAAGTCTCTTTTTAAGATGACAGGATATGCTGAAAAGACAACAGCCAGCTGACACAGCTGCCACTCACCAAGCTATGCTAATTCAAACATCCAAACCAAACAAAAATGTAATAATGGTTATGGTTAATTAGAAAGAAGAGTTAATTTTTAAAATGTGCAAAAGTAATTGTAATGTGAAAATGGTATTTGTACTTAATAAGTAGTGAAGTATTGACATAAGTGGGTATTTTTTTTCTTCTATAAGGATATGTGTATTTTAAAGTACAGCTATGTACTTATTTCTATCTGTGTGTTGTATGGAACAGAGTAACCATAGGAAACTTGAATAAGTAAAATAAATCCGTGAAAAAGGTAGTGTGTTACAGGGGCGGTTGGTTGGCTCAGTTGGTTAGAGTGCAGTGCTCTTAACAACAAAGTTGCCGGTTCGATCCCCACATGTGCTACTATGAGCTGCGCCCTCCACAACTAGATTGAAACAACTACTTGACTTAGAGCTGACAGGACCTAGAAAAACACACTTAAAAAAAATAAACTTTTTAATAAAAAAGTTTTAAAAAAAAGGTAGGTAGAGTACTAACAACAAGGACTAATTAATACCTGTGGTCACAGATAATAACCAACTAGAAAAAGAGTCTTTGATAAGCCATACACAACAACAAATTGTTTTGAAAAGGCTGACAGTGTGTTACATAATGAATAGATACACCGAAAGCCCAAAGTAGAGAATAAACTGAGCATACTTGATCCCTTGATGTCTAATACAGAAAATCTCGAGGTTTTCTAATAAGGTTAGTTAATAAGTTTAACTAACTTTATTAACTAACCTTATTCACTATAATTAAATACTAATTTGATATATAATTTGGTTCCAATAAGATCAAAACAAGATCAATATATCATAATGGCAAGACAATATCCAATTTGAGGGGAGGCACTTCCAATTTCAAAAATAGTAAAAAGTTAAGGATTTTAAAATTCCACTATTAACCACCAGGTATGAGACTTAACCATAAACAAGGCTTCATCCTAATGATCACAGACTTGGCTTTCATTCAACTTGGGCTGTGTAACCAAGTGTCCCCTTACCAAGAATCAATCCAGATCCTGCCTCAGTTAGTCTTTCCTTTCTTTTTTTCCCCCCACCTTGGTGTCTGGTAATATTACTGCAACTAGGAAGATTACTGCAACCCCAGAAACAGTTTCTGCTTAATTATAATAACCAGGAAGGTAACTTGAAAAAGGTATAAAGTTAAAATTAAGAATAAGGATATCAATAAAGATAAGGAAGAAACAGACTCAACTCCATGGTGTTAGAACTTTTGTAAATAGTTTTAGTATAACAGTTTTGTGTGAGTTTTATAATCACTATGATATTTTGTAGTCATTATTGACATTTTCTTTGTTTGGATTATTTGGTGGGGAAGATGTTAAAATATTTAGGAGAATAAGATATTTTAAGTTTGTGGATTTAATTAAAAGTCAAGACAGTGTGATTAAATATGTAATCAATGTTTTTATTTTGATAAGGCCATAAGTTATTTCATACTAACTGGGTCAGCAGAGTGAATATATTCGAACCAGAGGTCAGCAATGTAAAAGGCCACAGAGTAAATACAGAGGGTGCCAAAAAAATGCACACACATTTGAAGAAAGGAAAACTGTATTTAAATTGTAATATTTAATATATACCAAAAACAAAAGATGAATACAAGTCACGTTTGACTTCTGCAATTACAAGAGGTGCTCAAAGTGGTTACCATCAGCGTCCAGACACCTCTGATTATGGTGAACTATTGCTTGAGCAACATTGACCAAAGTGTCCACTTGTATACAATTTTTGGCACCCCCAGTATTTTAGGCTTGCAGGGCAGGTCGTCTCTGTCACAACTACTCAACACCACTGTTGTAGTATAAAAGAAACCATAAATAATACCTAACTGAATGTGCATGGCTTTTTCCCAATAAAACTTTACAAAAACAGGCATCAGACTGGATTTGGTCCATGGGCCATAGTTTTCTAACTCCTGACTTAGAGGAACATTAACTGTTTAATATTTAAAAGATCATTAGAGTGTTTCTTTAAATAAATTCAAAAGGTAAACAAGATACAAATGGTATCCCCAGTTTCCCCCTTTTCCACTGCTCAGTACTGATAATGTATCAATATTCTTAATTCCTTCCAAGTTGTGCTGTGCTTTGCCTTCATTGAGGTGAAGGTACAATCTCCAGATGTACTCCCATCTATAAATTTTCTTTCATTAGAAACATATATTATTAATTATTCTGATGGGAGGAGGAAGAGAAGAAAGAAAGCAAAGAATGAAGAAAGGAAGGAAAAGGACAAGGACATAAAGATACCAAGTTGCTAAGAATTAGGACATAGTCATGAGCCACAAAACCTTACGGGTTAAAACAGAAATAATAAACATAAAGTGAAAAACATTAATCAATTTTAGTTTTCTTATATATGTAGATTCTATTCAAAACATTGATCTTGTCTGCCTGGTTCAATCCCTATATGATCAGTATTAGAATAGAGGTGTTTAGCACATAGGAAATGTTCAAAAATATTTGTAAAATAAAATAAATGAATGAACTCATGAGTGTGGGTACTCAGATCCAATTCCACCCTGATGATTGGTCAACATGGTAGCCAGTCTGAAGCTGTATCAGTTCAGGTACTCCTGGATGCAGATACAAAGATATAATTAGAAGTGCAGAGATGTATTGGGGGAAATAAATTGCTGTAAAGGATAAAGGGAGTAATTACTAGGAAAGAAGAGCCTTATATCACAATGCTGATTTGACAATTGTGGAAGGCGAGAGGGAAGGAAGGAGGACTGGGTAGGAATAGCCTCAGTCTGCAGTGTAACTTGAGAAAATCCCAGCCAGGCCAATGGGGAGCCCCAGAGTAAAGATTGCCTATGAGAGATGAGCACCCCATATTGGGCAAAAATGACCTAAAGAACCCTCGCTGTGCTGTTACTGGCTGTGAGCAGCCCTAGAAAAGTGTGAACTTGGAATTGAAAGCTGTGGTAGAACCCAAAATTG
Organism: Rhinolophus ferrumequinum; assembly: GCF_004115265.2. Lineage (NCBI taxonomy): Eukaryota > Metazoa > Chordata > Mammalia > Chiroptera > Rhinolophidae > Rhinolophus > Rhinolophus ferrumequinum. The sequence goes on along the minus strand of NC_046285.1, from coordinate 62,159,511 downwards.
CAATATCTGGAGTCAGTCTGTTAATTACACTCTCAAGCAGGTTCTCTCTTGATGGGGGATTTGAGAGCACACCTCTATGACCACAGAAATCAAAAAGTTCCCTGTTAAATGATGAGTAGATCAGATTCAATATCAACACTAAATTTTCTCTCCTCATTTCTGCCATAAATTTTGTAAGCTTTCCTCCTTGAATACAGGAGATCATTCCTTTCTTCTCATTCAAATATGGGCCTGGATTTGAAAATTTTCACTTACATTTCTTTCATCAAGAGAGTTGACAGACGACAACTTTGAAAATTACATGTAGAAAGAGCATTTCTATGTTCCAATACCATCAAAGACTACAGTCATTCCACCATTTTTCAAATATCCCCCACTTAGGATTTAAAATTTAGGAACCAAGAGCTTCCTAAAATTTGTTAGTTAATTCATCCTGCTGCATAAACTTTTATGCCCTAAGTTTTTGTTTTTGTTTTTTACAGGGTTGTGCTTTATTGGCCCCATGCTTTTGTGCATATGATTCACTATCATTTACCTCATCTCCACATGCACAAATCTTACTCATCTTCTTAAATGACATCTCCTACATGAAACTCTCCCCCAGTCCTCCCAGTTGGAAGTAATCTCTCCTTTCTTTGAACACCATATACTTCAGTAGCACTTTTTGAGGATACATTTTATTAGCATGTGCAACAAATGTTAAAAGAATGAACTGAAGACACCCATGGAGTGTAGCTATTGCATGACAGGTAGAGTGTTTAAAAATAAGTTTAAGAGGGTGTCATTAGTTCAAGTGGTGGCTCTGACACCAAATAGCTGCTATTTGACTGATCTAAGAATGAACTCATTCTCTCCCTACAGTGTTCCATTAGCGATTTTAATTGCATGCTAAGCTTTATAATTTGTTGCTGTCATTTAGGTTCATGTACTGTACTAATATTTATTCTGCATACTATATAACACCTTATTAAGTTTATTGCCCTCTTTCTATAAATTTTTTCATCTGACTTGCGTGTGAGGAGCTAACTTTCATATCTATTAAAAGTAGTGCTTGAGTTATAGGTCCTCTTAGTATTCTCAACAGTATTTAAATTGTGTAAGTCTATGGAAGGAAAAAGGAAATTATTTGCTTCCTAAATAGAAAAAAAACAAAATCTATATATACATCAATTACACAATAGCTATGCCCTGAGGACCACCAATAATATAAGTGTAATTACTTAATTTGTCTTTTCCATGTCCTTCATGGAGCCGCCTCTGACACATGGGACCAGAATATGCACTCTTCTTGAACTCACATCCAGTTAAGTGATGGGTGCTTCATTTTTAAGTGCCTAGCACAATGCCTCAGACATTAAAGTTCAATGAAAGAAAGAAATATTTAACAATTAAGATTTACTTTCTAGATATCCTTTATGTCACATCATATCATATGGTATAGTCTCGATAAATCAGCATGGCAGAGACACAAATTCAGAATAGAATTACAGAGCAACAGCAAACTCCTCATCAGTATCCTACCATATATCCTTGACTGTCCTATCAATTTCCTTTAATTCTTTCTCCACTCCTTTCTAAACTTAACTCTGATGCATCAACCCCTGCTGAACATCTGCCATGTAAATATTAAGAAGAATGTGTGAGCACTCAAGAACATTTCTGTGGGTCTTGTCTCTTTTCTTCCCTTGCTTCCCCCCAAGTTCTTTCTTGAAAAATATCTTCAATAATGAATATGCAAGTCCACAGGTTCTACTCACCCCAGCAAACCAAAACTGTTTATTACAAGCCAGAGATGATCACCACATATGAAAGTTTTTAAGATGATAGGTACTCTTTTCCTACAAATATAAGTTAAATTATATTTTAAAAATCTATGAAGAAACATTATTTGTTTATGCTCTAGAGACTGTAAAGCATTTTGAATGATGGCACACTGATTCGTTTTTCATAATTGGGCTGATATTCAAATTATTGTTTCTATCCTTGCTAATTTTTTGGCAGAAGCAGGGTCTAGTGAAAGAATAGAGTAATCCACATGACTCCCCTTATTGATAAAAATAAAATGTGTCACTGTTTTCCTGTTAATAAGTCTGTCACATGGAAGGAGCTCCAGAGTTAGATATACTGGGGTTTAAATCCCAGTTCTTCTATTTTGTATGTTATCCATCCTCTCTGTGCTGCCAGTTCTTCAGCTAGGAAATAAAGTAATAATACACACTTTATAAGGCTATTGTTAGGGTTAAATGAGAAAATGTATATGACGCAACTGGTACAGAGCCAGTACTCGATAAATGGTTATTTTTATTCCGAAGTTATTTTATTCCTTTTTCTTATATTTGTTCAACACTCTTTAAAATTGTCCTATAATCTGTTACACATGTGCAGCTACAGCATTCCTAGAAAGCTCTTATCACGTCATTGCATCATTGGTATGTGTACCAACCCTCAAATCAGTCAGGGAAGAGAGAGCCAATTAAAACAGGTTTACATTTTCTTAGAATACAACTTAGGGAAATGACATGTCTATCACAAAATGTGTGTTCCGGAAGGTGAGTTTTACATTTTAAAATAAAAGAATCCAGAATCTAAATTATGAATGAATTGCTGCTACTTTAAAATGCTTTTTTAAAGTCTTGTGTTTCTTATCAAATACCTATGAATAAAAATGCTAGACAAGAAGAGAAGTGACAGGAAAAAGATGGAACTGATGGTGTTAACTTATGACCCTGTGTCATCTACTGTTGAAGAACAAAATCACCAGAGAAGGGGTAAGGAAGTACAAGAAGGAAAAGAATGAGAGATGCATTTGGCATTGCCGTAAATCAAGATGCCAGTATCTGTAGCTTATTTTTTAAGAATGCACTGAAAATACATAATTTTAGAAAATAAATACAGTCTTTCCCATCAGGAAGCTTATAATGAACAAATCAGTATTTTGATTAACACAAATATAAAGATGTCTTCAGAAGAAGCATAGGTTAATTTCCCACCCCAGATGTTGAACACATGGTCAGAGAGCTGAGAGTGGGGCCTACAGACAAGATTTCAAACCTGCATATATTGTCAGTTATAAACCTAAGTCTTTTGAATGTATCATATAATCCATCATAATTTCTCCAAGATAAATAGTCGTGTACTTTTAAATCTATATTAAGCAGCTGAGGGAAACAAACTATTGGTTTACTCAAACCAGTGTAAGTTGATTGATTGTGCTACCTTATCTCTTTGAAGTAAAGAAAAAGTAATTAGATTTCCAGTCAAGATGGCAGAGTAGGTAAACACTGTGCTTACCTCCTCTCACAACCACATCAAAATTACAACTAAACTACAGAACACCCATCACTGAGAATTGCCTGAAATATAGCTGAACAGAAGCTCTACAACTAAGGATATACAGAAGAAGCCACTTTGAGACTGGTAGGAGGGGCAGAGATATGGAATAGGCAGGTCCCACACCCGTTTGTGGTGGTTAAAAATCAGGAGGGATATCTTGGCTGCAGAATTCCCCCAACATCCCCACCCCAGGAGGAACGAGGGTTCCCAGTCCCACAACAGGCTCCCCAGCCCAGGGTTCCAGGGCCAGGGAGAGAGGTCCCCATAACTTCTGGCTGTGAAAACCAGTAGAGATTGTGGCTGAGTGAGAAAATGGGTGGCTGGAATCCCAAGTACTCCTCTTAAAGGGTCCACACACAGGCTTACTCGCTGACAGACCCACTTGCTGTGAGCTCCAGTGCTACAGCAACAGCTTAAAAGGCGCCCGAGACATACAGGGAGAGATTGAACTGTCTGGCTCCAAGACAAGGGCTGGTGGGGCAGCTATCTCCCATACTGAAGTGCTGGCAGAGTGCACAGTTTCCTTATTGAATCCTCCCCCATCCCAACATGCTGACTTAGGCAGATGCCATATCTGAGTCTCCATCAACCTGGCTAACAACGTTCACCCCATCCTGGTGATCCCCTGAGACCTGACTGCACCCAATTGTGGGCCCACCAAAGCCACTTCCAGTGGTTTTTCCATACAAATGGACTATCTTGGCATATGCTGCAGACTTTCCTAAAATCCATCCTGGTGATCCCCTGAGACCTGACTGCACCCAATTGTGGGCCCACCAAAGCCACTTCCAGTGGTTTTTCCATACAAATGGACTATCTTGGCATATGCTGCAGACTTTCCTAAAATCTCTCAAAGGTTCACAAATACCACACAAGCCATGTCTGGCCTCAGCATGCCCTGTACATTTCTGATCAGCCCCAAACTTGACACTAGCAGCAGTTAGCCTCCATTCATGACTTGCCCTATTCCAGGCACCTCCAAACCCAGCACAGTTGGTAACCATCTGCAGATTGCTTTGTGGCTCATTCCAGGAGGCCCCAGGGGCTGACACACCCAGTGGCTGGCCTCAGACCTAGCCAGAGCACCACCTGGCTGCTTCCACAGATAACACACACAAAGGGCAGACTGGGAAGGCACCAGAGCCTTGCTAAATCAAGTCCTGCTCCATAGGATCAGCCCCTGCACCACTACTCCTCTATTGTAGTCACCACCAGTACTCATAACCAACCAGCCAGAGGGTCAGGCCCTCCCACTGACCTGGAAACAGCAACCAAGGCTTAACTACAATAGGAGGGCATACACTACCCACACAAGAGACACACCTGCAACACGCAACTCAGGTGACCAGGGAGACTGCGCCACTGGGCTCCACAGGACACCTACTACATAAGGCCACTCTACCAATACTGGGAGACATAGCAGCTTCACTTAATACCTACATAGAAACAGACATAGGGAGGCAGCCAAAATGGGAAACAAAGAAACATGTCCCAAATGAAAGAATAGACCAAAGCTCCAGAAAAAGAACTAAACAAAATGGAGACAAGCAATCTACCAGACGCAGAGTTCAAAACACTGGTTATAGGGAGACTTCCAAGATGGCGGAGTAGCTTAAACACTGTGCCTACATCCTTCCATGAACACATTAAAATTACAACTAAATTACAGAACAATCAACCTTAGAACCTGAAGTCTAGCTGAACAGAAGTCCTATAACTAAAAATATAAAGAAGCCATCGAGACTGGTAGGAGCAGCAGAGACATGGAACGGGCCACAGAACTTCGTGTGCCAATTGAGAATCAGGAGGGATATCTCAACCATGGAGATTCCCCACCAGAGGAGCAAGGGACCCTGGCGCCACACCAGGCTCCCCAGCCCTAAGTACTGGTGCCGGGAAGAAGAACCCCCACAACATTTGGCTGTGAAACACAGTGGGACTTCTAGGTGGGACAGAAGGCTGCAGGAAACCCAGACATCCTCTTAAAGGGCCCACACAGACTTGTTTGCAGGCACTCACCCTGGGTTCCAATAAAGGGATAGTGTCTTGGGAGGCATCAGAGACATACGGGGGACAGACTGAGGTGTGTGGCTTTGGACAGGGCAGGAAGATAGATAGCTGCCATTTTCCCTGTGTGGGTGTCCTCCTCCCATTAGGCTGGAAGGTAGGAGCCATCTTTCTTGTGTTGAGCCTTCCCCACACACACAGCCAAATCTTAATCTGATTGGTCTGATGAGCTCTGCTGCTCCACCCTGCTAACTTACTGGAACCCCAACTCACCCAACTCACCCAGTGCTGAAGGCATTTTATCAGCGAGAAGTCAGTCCTACCCATATTGCACTCTTCCTTCGAAACCTATCTGAGTTCAGCAGGCTCCAAGTGTGCAGCAACTGGCATCAGTGTACTCTGGGACTTTTGCTGAGTCGCTCCAGGATCAGCACTGGCAACAAGCCAGAATTTACATTAACGTGGTAACCATAATTCTTCCCACTTTAGTGACTTCCTGAGACCCTGCCTCACCCAACTTGTGTACTACATGAGGCTCTATCAGCAAGTAACTGATAAGGGAGCTGGAAGGTGGCAGCAGGCCTCAGAGTGTCCTGGATTTTTGCGGAGCTACCTCAGGCCTGATCTTGGTGGCAGACATCCTCAGTTCACAGAGTGGCCTCTCCCACGTGCCTCCAGGTCCAGTAAAGGCAGCAAACAACTGTGGATTGCTTTGTAGCTTCTACCAGGTAGCCCCTGACTGGTCACAGGCAGTGGGTTACCTGGGCCTACACTGGAGACCCTCTGAAGAAGCCCCAGAACCAACATACTTGGAGGTTGGCTTCAGACTACAGCAGAGCACCACCCAGTTAGTCCCATAAATGGAACACACAAAGGGTGGTCTCAACAGGCACCAGAGCCCACTGGGGCTAATCCCACTCAGTGGTGTAAGGCCCCCACACAGCAGTCCATAAGCTGTAAACAGGCCAAACACCATAGCCAATCAGCCTGAGGGTCAATCCCAACCACAGACATGTCAGTAGCAATAAGAGCTCAACTATAACAGGAGAACACACACAGCCCACACAAGGGATATTCCTGAAGCACCCAGCGAAGGTGACCAGGGAGACTGTGCCAGGGCCCCACAGGGTATCTACTACATAAGGCCACCCAGCCAAGACTGGGAGACATAGCAGATCTACTTAATACATAGAAACAAACAGAGACAGGCAGCTAAAATGAGAAACAAAGAAATGCATCTCAAATGAAAAAACAGGAGAAAACTCCAAAATAGAACTAAATAAAATGGAGGCAAGCAACCTACCAGATACGGAGTTCAAAACAATGGTCATAAGGATGCTCAAGGAACTTAGTGAGAACTTCAACAAAGAGAAAGCAAGCATAAAAAAGAACATAGAAACCATAAAGAAGAACCAATCAGGGGTGAAGAATACAATAACTTGAATTAAAAAATGCACTAGAGGGAATCACCTACAGACTAAATGAAGCAGAGGATCAAATTAATGATTTGGAAGACAGAAAACACCCAAATGGAACAGTGGGGGAAAAAAGAAGATAGTTTAAGAACTTCTGGGACAACATCAAGCCTAACAATATTTTCATCATAGGGGTATCAGGAGAAGAGAAAAAGCAAGGAATTGAGAACCTATTTGAAGAAATAATGACTGAAAACTTTCCTAACCTGGCAAAGGAAATACACATACAAGTACAGCAAGTGCAGAGAGTCCCAAACAGGATAAACCCAAACAGTCCCACACCAAGATACATTACAATTAAAATACCAAAGGTTAAAGACAAAAAGGGAATCCTGAAAGCAACAAGAGAAAGCCAACTAGTAACTTATAAGGGAGCTCCCATAAGACTGTCACCTAATTTCTCAACAGAGACTTTGCAGGCCAGAAGGGACTGGCAAGAAATATTCAGTGTGATGAAAAGAAAGGACCTACAACCAAGACTATTCTACCCAGTAAGGCTATCATTTAAAAACAGATAAAGAGCTTCACAGACAGGAAAAGGCTAAACGAGTTCATCACCACCAAACCAGTATTACAAAGCATCTTAGAGGGACTTCTTTAAGATGAAAAAAATATATATGTGAATAAAATGGCAATAACTACATATCTATCAACAATTACTTTCAATGTAAATGGATTAAATGCTCCAATTAAAAGAGATAGGGTGGCTTAATGGATAAGAAAACAAGACGCTTGCGTATGCTGCCTACAAGAGACCAACATCAGATCAAAAACCACACAGAGACTGAAAGTAAAGGGATGGAAAAAGATATTTCATGAAGATGGAAACAAAAGAGAGAAAAAAATCTGGGTAACAATATTTATACCAGACAAAATAGACTTTAAAATAAAGGCTATAACAAGAGACAAAGAAGAACCTTGTAATCCCACTTCCGGGTATTTATTTGAAGAAACCCAAAACACTACTTCAAAGTGACATGTACATCAGTATGTTCATTGCAGCATTATTTACAATAGCCAAGACATAGAGCCAAGTTCATCAATGGATGAATGGATAATGAAAAGGTGAAATATACATACATACAAATATATATATATATAATGGAATATTATTGAGCCATAAAAAAAGAATGAAATCTTGCCATTTGCAACAACAAGGATAGACCTAGAGGATACTGTTCTGAGTGAAGTCAGACACAAGAAAGACAAACGCCATATTATTACTTTAAATGTGGAACCTGACGAACAAAATAAACAGACAAAACAGAAACAATTTCAATGATACAGAGAACATTTTGATGGTTACCAGATGGGAGGGGGTTAGGGGGATGAGTGAAAAAGGAGAAGGAATTAAGAAATACAAATTGGTAGTTACAAAATAGTCATGGGGATGTAAAGTACAGCATAAGGAATATAGTCAATAATATTGTAATAACTGTGTATGGTTGTCAGATGGGTACTAGATTTATCAGAATGATCACCTCATAAGTTACACAAATGTCTAATCACTATTTTGTACACTTGAAACTAATATATTATATGTCAACTGTAATTGAAAAATAAAAAATATTAAAAGCAAAAGAAGTAATTAGATGATTTCTGAAAAATTAGACCATAGTTACTAAAATCTTTAAAATGAGTCCTGTTTAATATGTTTGTTTTTGTTGTGGTTGTCTTGTGCTACTGTTATTTAAAGGGAAATCTATTTTTTAAAAGATGTCCAGGATGATGAGAATGAGATCCAATTAAGACCTCATGACAATGAGACATAATATCTTCAAAGAAAAATTCCCAGACACACCTTGTCAAACATTAGGGGTTCATTCTCCCAGAGGATGGAACTATCTGTGATGGTAAAGAAAAAAAGACCTATATTCTCAAGGTCAATGAACCAGAGGTGCAAATATAGTTAATGATGTGTTTTTACAACAAATCCCTGTTTTTCCTTTCATCCTTACTGAGACGGTGGTCATTCTGACATTGCCATATTTGATGCTAACCTAACAGTTAATGTGTGCTCTCAAATGGAAGAGCTAAAGAATTTTAAAATAGAGGGTCTACCACAATGCAGCTTTTAAATATACTTTCAACTATTGTTTGATCTTTTTGCAAGGAAAACTTCTTATGAACTCTAAAGTATTCTTTCATCTATTCCACTTTAGGTGACCTATTCATTTTATTTTTACCTTCATCACGCATATCCATCACCAAAAAAATATATATGCTTTATTTGTTTTATCCAGTCACAGCATTTCATTTTCAATTTGAGTTTATAGGCTCCCTGAGAGTACACGATGTCAAAAAAGATAGATTTGCATGTCTTACCTGACTTACAATTAGGGTTATTAGCAACAATATATCCAAGAAAGATTTTGTGTAAGCTAAGTTCTGGGCTCCTTGGCAACAGATAAAAAAAGAAATCCAGGACATTTCCTTCACAACAATCTCCTTCCATCTTATAGTCTTTTGTTGAGTCTTTTCATTTTAGATTTTCTTCCCAAGAAAGTAGGTAGATACGGCTGCTGGCATCCCTAGAGTCTTTGTTAATACTGAAATGACAGAAGTAGACCATTGAAAGATGTGCTTGAAGTATGCAATTTCCAGTTCCTTTTGAATGATTCAATACAAACCCTTTGCTTTTGATTCAGACTAAACATAATCATAAGTATACTGTAGAAATTACGGATTGTATGCTTTCCAACTCCATATTTCCCATTTGCACAGAACTGGAAATCAGGTTATCAATATTACACCTAAGAAAATGTGGGAAGGTGAGGATCTCCTTTCTTTTTAATGAACCCTAAGAACTCCATTACATTCATGGTGATTTTTCTTTATACCATTTCACCATGATGCCAAACCGTCATGATCCTACTTCACTATAATAAAGTACCCAAAGTATTGGGTGAAGCAACCAGGAGACACACCTTTGCCATGCTACCAAAGTAATTTTTACTATACAAATAGTAATGATATGAATACTTAGGGGAAAAGTTGAGATCGACATACTGATTCCAAAATGAATTCTGCTACATATTTGCAAAACCTAACACTTAATAACATTTATTAATAACAACATTTATTACAAATGATTTATTTTATTATGTGTGTGGTCCAGTAATAATAACACAGAAATCCGTATAATGTAATGGCTAATCAGATGTTCTATTTGTTTAATAAAGCGTTAGGAAAATTATCAAAGCCTTGCAAATTTGGGATTAAGTACCTATGGGAGGGTGTGTGTATATGATATTGCACTGTGATAAAAATTTCCATTTTTCTGATAACTAATGATGTTGGGTATCTTTCATGTCCTTATTGGTCATTTACATATATTTTTTGACGAGGTGTCTGTTCAAATCTTTTGCTCATTTTTTATTGGGTTGCCTTGTTATTATTGAGTTATAAGACTTTTTATGTTTTGGATTTGAATCCTTTTTTGAATATAAGTTTTGTAAATGTTTCCTCCCTCTCTGTGTCATTTTTTAATTAAAAAAATGATGTCTTTGAAAAGCAGAAAACTTTTATTTTATTGAAGATTTTGATGTAAATCACTTCAAAATATTTATTTTGATCAATTTTTTATGGTTAAGGCTTTTTATGTCCTGCCTGAGAAATCTGTGCCTACTTCAAGGTCATAAAGATTTTCCCCTATGTTTTTTTCCTAGATGTTTTATAGTTTTAGCTTTTGCATTAGGTCTATGATTCATTTGACCTAGTTTTTATGTATAGTATAGAGGTATAAGTCAAGGTTCATTCTTTTCTAATAGAATAGTCAGCTATTCTAGTATGATTTGTTGAAAAGACTTGCTTTCTCATTATCCCAGCATCTTTGTCAAAAATCAGTTAACCTTAAATGTGTATATCTATTTCTAGAGTCTCTGTTCTGTTCCATTGATATATGTTTATTCTTAGGCTAATACTACACTCTCTTAGTCACTGTAGCTTTATAGTAAGTCTTAAAACAAGGTAGTAGAACACTTTTGCACATCCATATATGTTTTTAGCATCAATTGGTCAACTTCTGCAAAAAAAAAAAAAAAAGAAAAGAAAAAAAGAAGGAAAGAAAGGAGGAGAAAAAAGAGAAGTTTGCTGGGTTTGGGGTTTTGGGAGATTTTGTGTTAAATCTATAAATCAATTTTCGGGAGAACTGACATTTAACAAAACTGAATCATCTGATTCTTGAATATAATATATCTCTCCATTTATTTAGGTCTTATTTAATTTCACTCAGCAATACTTTGTGCTTTTCAGTGTACACATTTTGTTATATATACCCCTAAGTAGTTCATGTTTTTTGATCTACTGTGACTTAATTTTTATAATTTCCATTTTAATGATTTGGTTGCTAGTATGTGTACAATTGATTGTTTTATATTAACCTTGTATCCATGACTACTAAATTCATTTATTAGTTTCAGTAGTTTTCTTATGGATTTTTTTAGAATTTTCTACATATACGTTCATGTCATTCTTGAATAGAGTTTTACTTCTTTCTTTCCAACACACAAGTATGTGCTTTTTATTTCTTCTTGTTGTTTTTTTTTTTTTTTTCTTGACTTATTGTACTGGCTAGGAACTTCCAGTGGGAAAGCAAACATTGTTTTCTTGTTCCTAAACTTGGAAGGAACGTTTGCATTCTCCAACATTAAGTATGATGTTAACTATAGGTTTTTAGTAGATGCCCTATATCAAGCTGAGAAAGCATCCTTCTATTCCTAATTTGCTAAGAGATTTTATCCTGAATGAATGTTTAGTTTTGTCAAATGCTTTTTATAAGTATATATAGAAACTATCATATGCATTTTCTAATTTATTTTGTTAATATGGTGAATTACATTGCTTATTTTTGTTTATAAAACCAAATTTATGTTTCTTGGATTAAAATCCACTTAGTCATGATAGATTATCAATTTTATATATTGTTATATTCAAGTAGCTAACATTTGTAAAGGATTGTTGCATTTATGTTGACGAGGGATGTTGGCTAAAATTTTCTTTCAGTATTTGTCTGATTTTGGTATCAGAATAATGCTGGCATAAAAAAAAATACAACGGGAAGTCTTCCCTCCTCTTCTATATTTTGAAAGAATTTGTTTCAAGTCAGTACCATTACTTCATTAAATGTTTAAGTGAATTCATCAATTTAAAGCCTCTAAGTCACCTGTTTTTATATATGAAAAATTTTTAAACTACGAATGCAATTTATTTCTACTTCTTCTATATCTTTCAAGGAAATTGTCCTTTACATCATGTTGTTGAATTTATTAACACTATTCATAGTAATGTCTCATAATTTTAATGTCGATAGTAGGTGTCTCCACTTTTTACTTTCATTATTTGTGAACATTCTTGCATCCCAGAACTTCGGGTTCTCTTTTCTGTTCAAAATTAAAACAGCTTTATTATAGTTTTTATTATAAAAGGAATACATTCTGATGTAAACTTACCATGTAAATGAATAGTGCATATATAGCATTAGTTTTATGATTATTATTATTATTATTATATTGTTATACCATAAGTTCATCAGTTACTGTTGAATATTTACTTTGTTACTTTTTTCAAAACAACTTTGTTGAGGGATAATTGACACACAAAAAGCTGTACATATTTTCTATGATTCCAACACTTTAAAATTTGTTCAGGTTTATGTTTGGGCCCAAAATATGGTCTACCTTTGTTAATGTTTCATGTGAACTTGAAAAGAATATATATTCTGCTATTATTTACTACAATGTTATAAAAATGCAAATTAGCTGGTTAGTAATGTTGTTCAATTCAGTCACCTATATACTTCCTAAATTTTTATCCATTTTTACCAACAATTACTAAGAGTGAATTGTTAAAATCTCCAACTATAAATTTGGAGTTTTCTATTTCTCCTTTCAGTTCTGACAGTTTTTTAAATCAGGTCTGTTATTAGGAGTACATGTTTCAGGTTGTTAATGGTTTCTTCATAAATTGACTCTTTAACCATTATAAAATCTTCCTATTTTCATCAAAGTGTATAGTCCACTTATTGATATAGCTGGTTCTAAATCTCCCATGTTACTATTTGTTTGTTTGGTCCTATTTGTATTTGTTACTATTTTGCCCTTTTATGATTTCTTTAGGACTGCGAGCTTTATGATTTCATTTTATCCGTCTATTAGGTTATTAGTTAAAACTCTCTGTTCCGTTAATGATTTTATAGATTTTAAAATATGCATGTTTAACTTTTCACAGTCTGCATACAAATGATATTACATTACTTCATGTATAAGATCCTCACAAGAATATTCTTCCACTTACCACGGCCTGTCTTTTGTGGTGTTGTCATAAATTTTACTTCCACATATGTTGTAATCTCCTTAATACACTGTTTTGCTTTAAACACGAAATTATCTCTTAAAGAGATTTAAATGATTTTTTAAAAATTCCTTTATATTACTCACGTATTTTCCATTCCTGGTACTGTTCATTCTTTTGTGTATATACTAGTTTCCATGTGGTATTAATTTCCCTCAGCTTGAAAATTTTCTTTTAATATTTTTGTAATGCTCATGCAATATTTTGAATGCTGGTAATAATTCTCTCAGCTTTTGATGATCTTTATTTTACTTCATTTTGTATGATATTTTTGCTGTCTGCAGAATTCAAGGGTAATGTCATGGATAAATGTTTGTGTCTCCCCCCAAATCCAATGTTAAAGCCCTAAGCCTCAGTGTCGCTGTATTTGGAAATGGGACCTTTCAAGTTGAGGCCATAGTGTGGGAGCCTGATCCTCTCCCCACCCCCTACCATGCACAGAGGACAAACCACGTGAGGACACAGCAAGAAGGCACCTGTCTACAAACAAGGAAGAGAGTCTCACCAGAGACCAACTCAGCTGGCACTTTTCCAGTCTCCAGAATGGTGAGAAAATAAATTCCTGTTATTTAAGCCACCCAGTCCATGGTATTTTCTTAAGGCAGACTGTGCTAACTAATGAGGTTCATAGTTCTTTTCTTTTCACATTTTAAAGATGTTTTTCCTTTCCTTCTTGTTTGCATTGTTTCTGATAAGACATGGGTTCCCTTCTGTATAACATATAGTTTTCCTCTAGCTGCCTTGACGATTTTTGTCTGTACAACTGGTTTCCAAAATTTTATTATGGTGTCTCTTGTGGTTTTATTTGTGTACATCCTATTTAAAATTTGATTTCCTTCTAATGTAGGTCAATAGTTTTTTTCAAATTTATAAAGTTTTGGGCAAAATTTTCTTCAAATTATTTTCTCCATCTTATCTCCTTCACATTTTTTCCTGTCAACATATATTAGGTGGCTTGATACTATTTCCTAGATCACTGAGGTTCTGGGAGAGGGTTTGGTGATTGTGGGGTGTTTGGCCTTTTTCCTCTCTGATAGTTCTTTACTGGTATTTTTTTCTGTAGTATCTAATATGTTGTTAGACCCATGCTGTCAATTTTTCATTTCAAATTTTGTTTTATTGTTTTTTATCTCTAGGAGTTCCATATAATTTTTAAAAAATGTATTCATATTACTTTGCTAGAGCTGCCATAACAAATACCACAGACTGAGTGGCTTAAAAAAACAGAAATTTACTCCCTCACATTCTGACATCTGAAAGTCCAAAATCAAGGCGTTAGCAGGGTTGGCTGCCTTTCTTATTACAAATCCTCATCTAGCTATTTTGAGGTTGCCTCCCTCTGTCTCCAGGCTCCTAAACCAGAATCATGTTGTATAATAACATTTCAGACCTCTTCTCCAATAATGATAAACGAGGCTGTGGCTTTCATCTGTGCCACCCTCCTCTTGCTAAACCACCCCCACCTTACTGGAGTCTGACAGTTGTTAAAGCCAGAGCCCCAAGTAGTGATCAGTTCCTGAGTTAAAACTGTTAGCCTGTGTATAATGTAAAGAGGTGGTCCAGCTTCGTTTTCTGTTTGGGGAATATAATCAATAATGTTGTAAAGATTTTGTAGGGTCTCAGATGGCACTTGTCTTATTAGGGAGACCACTTCATGGACGGTGTAGATGCCTGACCACTGTGCTGTACACCTGAAGCTGAAGCTAAATAATATTGAATGTCAACTATAATTTTACATATATATATGTTATATATAACATATATATATAACATATATATATAACATGATATAACATATATATAACATGATATGTAAAATCACTTGGTGAGGGGTATAAATGCCTAACTACGTGTTTCCCCGAAAATAAGACCTACCCCGAAAATAAGCCCCAGTTAAGGTCGTCAGCCAGACGGATGCATTTAGTACGTTATGACAATGTTCCAGAAGAAGATGACATGATTGTATTTGAATAAATGTCAGTTGTTGTACATGAAAAAATAAGACATCCCCTGAAAATACGCCCTAATGCGTCTTTTGGAGCAACAATTAATGTAAGACCCAGTATTACTTTTGGGGAAACACGGTATTACATTGTTTTGTACGCCTGAAACTAATTTTTAAAAAGTGCACATAATAGATTTAAAAAACTATTAGCCTGGCTGTGACTACTTCTTTCCCTACAGGACTCCTCATACCTTTGCCTATTCCTAGGTCTAGAGTTTCCTTAAGGCTTATGAAATCAGGCCCACAAGTCTACAGTGCTGTTTGTCTTGAGTTTTCTTCAGCATATGCCTCTCTTCGGTTTTCTATTTTCATGTTTTATCTCCCATTGCTCTGTATTTCATGAAGTGAGTTGAAGTAGAAACTTACTGAGCCATTCTACTGAAAATCTTCCCCCTTTCTCTTCACTTTTTCCTTTCTTTTACTTTTTAAAAATTATCCTTTCCTTCTTTTCTTCTACTCCTTCATGTATTTTCTTCATAAAAGCTAAGAATGCATAATAAACATAATTTAAAGGTTAAAGAAATAGACTTGTTTTTAATTTCATATAATAGAATTCTTCCTGTTTCTGCTCTTCCTCTATCACCTTGTGCAATGTTCATACTAATAATACAGAAAACTTAAGTAATATTTAGTACAAGCCATGGCTTTTTCACATAAAATGAGGTGGTGATGCTGGTGTTCTTTGAGGGAAAACTTAATGTGAAACGCCTAAGCTAAAGTTCTGACTTTTCAGCAGATGAATGAGGGGAGAGACTCTCTGTGATGACCACCACAATCCCTGCTCAGCTATCTCAGAAGGAAAAAGAACTCTCAACCTTTACAAAAGCTAATGATGGGTCACTGTACTCATCCAGATTCTACAGAAGCAGGAGAGTTCTGTGGTGTTCAAGGACAGCTGTTCCCTCTGCCTGTCTGGTATTTCCTGTTCTTGTTTGTCCTCCTTCACTTTCTCCACTTTTAGTAATAACCATCTCTCTTTGTATTATCTGTCTCCCTATTAGATTTAATGGCTCTTTAACGGTACTTAGAAATTAAGACATGAAAAGGTGAAAGGTTCATATTAGCTGTCTATTGTTGCATAACAGAATATCCTCAATTTAGAGACTAGAAACAATAAACATTTGTTATCTTAGTTTCTGTGGGTCAGGAATCCGGGAGTGGCTTAGCTGGGTAGTTCTGGCTCAGGGTCTATTATAAGGCTTCAATCAAGGTGTCAACTGAGGGTACCAGCATCTCGGGGCTCGACTATAGGAGGATCTGCTTCGTAGCTCACTTACGTGGCTCTTGTCAGGCCTCGAAAGACCTGCTTCCAAACTCACACACACAGAGGTGCCTCACTGCATGGCAGCTGGCTTTCTTCAGAGCAAATGATCCGAAAGAGTTCCCCAAAACTGGAAACCACAACCCTTACATAACCTCATCTCAGAAATGACATCCCATTCACTACTGCCATGTTCTGTGCATTAGAAGGGAGTCGATAAATCCAAGCTATGCTCGGGGGTGGGGGGGAAGTGGATTACAAACCGCACGAATACTAGAAGTCAGGGATCACAGGGGATCCTCTCAGAGGATGCCTAAGGATCTTCTAGACCAGGGGTTCTCAAATTTTCATCACCAAGAAGCAAACATCCCGTAAGTATTTTGTGTTTTGAATTTTTGCTCCTGGAAGATTTAATTTTATAAAGCTTCATTGTATTCATATAAAACTATAATATACAATATAGTAAAGTGCAATAGTTAATCGCAATATTTAAAATTAATGAAGATATGTAATTAGATGGCTGATGCATTAATTTACTTATGGGCCTCTTCTAATATACACGTGACATTTTGTTCAGACTTTCTGAAATACTAAAAATGGTCCTCAGCTTCTCATTATTTCCTTTGTGAATTCTTAGAGTTTTAGATAATCCAGATGAAGTAAAATTGATCTAGTCAAACCCCATTATTTCATAGATTAGGAAACTGGGCCCCAGAAAGGTGAGTGTTGGAGCTAGAACTAGAGTCTCTATCTCCTGACCCTGTATCCATCACAGCACAGTGCCATTCGTGGTCTCCTCCTTCACTCCAAAGCTGAGCAAAGGGCACTTAATAGATCATAATGACGATTATAATAATGATATTAAGATTTTAAGGTATGGTAATCATTTCACAATATATGTAAGTTAAATCATTATGCTGTACACCTTAACCTGACACATTGCTGTATATCAATTATATCTCAATAAAACGGGGGTGGGGAGATTTATATGTAAAGCTAATGTTACTAAGCATTATCACCTCGAAGGGATTAACTTATACCACAGTAATGGAGCATTTTATTCCACCTGATACAGATCAAATCCTGCTCTTAGGATTTTCATTATTCTAATTGGTAAAAAGTTGACTTTTATAATGTTTAAGGGTAATTTATTATGCTAAATAATTTGCTTATCAAATGGAAAATAAGTTGGAGGCATCACTATAAGTCTGTGAATCACCCGTAGTTCCAATGTGGTTAAAAATTAGTAACTATGGATGAGAATGACCGAAACAATTAATCTAGTTAAAGGCTCGTTGTTAACCAATGTCACCCCAGTAAACTTAATAGTTTTTGTTTAAAAAGCTCATTGACCCCACTCACCAACACTAGGACAGTGAGGAGGTTTAAAACCGGCAGGTTTTCCATGCCCTAGCTCTTGGTGTTAAGTACTGGATCATTATGGCTCAATGTGGAATAGCGTGAGCACCATACAGATATTACAAAATAGCACAAGTTACAATGATAATGAGTTTCACTACCTCATCTCCCAAAGTAAAATAGTACACAGAAACAAAACTTCGCTTTGTAGTTTTTACCGAGCAGAGCTCTTTGAAATAAAGTAATGAAGAAGTTAATCACATAGTGTGTTTGAGAAGTGTGCACAGGAAAAAAAGAAAAAAACTCTATTCTTTATATTTATATATTTATAAAAGGTTGTGAAAACTAGAACATATGAAATTTATGCTTTCTTTGTTCTGAAAAAATAAGACTTGATGGAAACAGTCACTAATGCTTGCAGTGATAGGTGTGTGTGTGTGTGTGTGTGTGTGTGTGTGTGTGTGTGTTAACCCTCCTATTTTTTATTAAATTACTAGGTTGACATTGGTTAGTAAAATTATATAGGTTTCAAGTGTACAATTCTATAATACATCTCTCTCTCTCTCTCTCTCTCTCTCTCTCTATATATATATATATATATATATATATATATATATATATACAATTACATATTGCATTGTGTGTTCACCACCCAAAGTCAATTCTCCTCCCATCACCATATATTTGACTCCCTTTACCATCTTCTCCCACCCTCTCTCTCCCCTTACTCTCTGGTAACGACTAAACTGTTGCCTGTGTTTATGAGTTTTTGTTTATTTGTCTTATCCATTTGTTGCATTTAGTTTTATATCCCACATACGAGTAAAATCATATGGCTCTTGACTTTTTCTGTCTAGAATCTCAAGATTCATCTATGTTGCTGCAAATGGCAGTTATTTCATCTTTTCTTATGGCTGAGTAATATTCCATTGTATATATGTACCTTATTTTCTTTACCCAATCATCTATCAAAGGACACTTTGTTTCCGTGTTTTGTCCATTGTGAATAATGCTACAATGAACATAGAGGTACATATATCTTTATAGATAAATGTTTACAAATTCTTCAAAGAGATACACAGAAGAGGGATTGCTGGGTCACATGGTAACTCTATTCTTAATTTTTTGAGAACTTCCATACTGCTTTCCGTAGCGGCTGTACCACTTTACATTCCCACCAGCAGTGTATGAGGGTTCCTTTTTCTTCACAACCTCTCCAATATTTGTTATTACTTGTCTTGTTGGTAATAGCCCTTCTAAATCTCACTGTGGTTTTGATTTGCATTTCCCTAATAGCTAGTTAGTGTCTTTCCATATACATATATATCCACTGGCTGTTTGTATGTATTCTTGAGAGAAGTCTGTTCAGGTCCTTTGCCCATTTTTTAATTGGATTCTTTTTGTTGTTGTTGAGTTGTATGAGTTCTTTATATATTTTGGATGTTAGCCCCTTGTCGGAGGTGTTGTTTGAAAATACCTTCTCCCATTCTGTTGGTTGCCCCTTTGTTTGGTTGATGGTTTCTCTGGCTGTAAAGAAGCTTTTTAGTTCGATATAGCCCCATTCATTTATTTTTGCTTTTCCTTCCCTTGCCTTTGAGGTCAAATTCATAAAATCCTCTCTAATGTCAAGGTCCACAGTTTAGTACCTATTCTTTCGTCTATGCAACTTATTGTTTCCAGTCTTATATTTAAGTCTTTGATCCATTTTGAGTTAATTTTGGTGTATGGTGACAGATAGCAGTCCAGTTTCATTCTTTTGCACGTGGCTTTCCAATTTTCCCAGCACCATTTATTGAATGAACGGATTCCAGGCCATGTCTCAAATGTGACCAGCATGGTTCACGAGCACATAACAGGAACTCAAAAACTTTTGATCCTCACCTGCTTAACACTATGAGATTTAGATGAGATTATATTCACACCTCAGCATCTCTGCAAGGAATGACCTCTATAAGATCAGAATAAAAGAAAATAATCAGGGAAAAACCAAAGATGAAATATGATATTAGGAAGAAGCAAAGAGAATAATGAAATATTTGTAGAGATGTTATTTGCTGTCTCTGTTTTTGAAGAAGTCTGAAAAGCCAAATCTAAATGGAATTGCCTAAAACGTGAACCACCATTTTAGGAAGGCTAATAGAATTGGATTCAGAATATCTGGATTCAAGGACCAGCTAGCTCTACATTTAGCATCTGTGTAATCTTAGCTGAGTCACTGCACTTCGCTGGATTCCTATTTGTTTATAAAATGACATGATACCAGTGGTTTTCAAACTGCTCTATGAAGGCCTAAGAGTGTTTTAGGGACAGTTTTTTGGAGTTCAGTAGGGAAAGGTGATAAGGTAGAGAAGAGGCTTTCACCACCTTCAACATCGAGTGAAGGAGCTCCACTTTTGGCTATTCATGTATTAAGCTTTCAAATATAATTTTTGCTTCCAAAAGCATTTTGAAACCACTGGTCTAGCAAAGGTTTCAAAAAATCAGCATGGTATTATATTATCTGGGTTGGTAAAGATCCATCGTAGCACTACAATAGAAAATCTAGATGATCCTGCATCATCTGTGTCAGAACCTACCTCTGCCTAAAGATACCTGAGGTGCAGGGTTGGAGACATCTTGTGGAGCTCCAGCTGGGACCCAAGAATGGCTCAAGGAATCAGACAATGTTGGAAAGGATGCTATCTAGGATGCAAGAAATGAAGGCAGTCCTGGGGATGTTAACTTTTTTTTTTTTAAGTTTAAATTTTATAATAATGCACAGATAAATTTTTGTAAAAGAGTAAAATAATATAGAAATATAGAGCTATATGTAAAATTTCCTCTTTATCTGTCCATCCGACAATATTACTCTTCTCACCATAGGTAACCACTATTTTCAGTTTGGTCTGTGTTCTCACAGTCCTTTTTTCCATGCATATGTATTTTATACATTTATATGCACGTACCATTATTTTTTTTAATAAACTATGCATTGTTATGCAATTTGCTCTATTTACTTATCAACAAGTCTGGGAAATTTTCTGTATCAGTACATGTACATCTGTGCTTTCTAAAATAATTTAAATTTATTTCATAATATAAATATGCCATATTCACGTAATAATTCCCAATTAAGGGTTTTAAAGTTGTTTGCAGCTCTTTATTAATATAAACAATCATCATCATTGCATGAGGTGTGATCGAAAAATATGGTGAATGTTTAAATTTTAAAAAATTGTTACAGTAAAAGACATATTGCCATTAATCCCCCTCAAAATACTTCGCCTCACTTCGAACTTGCAACTTTCTAAAGCAGTTCTGAAAGTCCTGTTTCATGAGTGTCTTTAGTTGTGCTGTCGTGGCTGTCTCGATATCCTGAATCAATTCAAAAAGTTTTCCTTTTGTGGTCATTTTGACTTTGGGGAAGAGCCAGAAGTTTCACAGTGCCAGATCCAGTGAAGCAGGATGGATGAGGATACACCATAATGTTTTTGTGACAAAAATTTCCATACCAGAAGCGACAACAGCACAACTAAAGACACTCATGAAAGAGGACTTCCAGAACTACTTCAGAAAGTGATAAGAATAATGGCATAAGTGTGTTCAAAGTGAGGGGGAGTATTTTGAGGGGAATTAATGACAATATGTCTTTTACTATAATACATTTTTTTAATTTAAACATTCAGTGCATTTTCTGATCACACCTCACACACACATCTTTATGTACAAATTTGAGTTTTTCTGTAGGTAGATTACTAAAAGTGAAATGCTATGTTAAAAAGCATGAAAAACTTTTAAACCGCATCTATTTACATGAACACCAACAGTGTGTTTCTCTATATATTTGGCCAGAATGAATATTAATTCTCTTCATTTTTACCAAAGTGATGATAAAAATTTTAATATGATAATTTGTATTTCCCTGGTTACCAGGGAAGTTGATCATCATTTCATCTATCATTGCCCATTTAAGTTTGTATTAGTTAAAGGGAAGCCTGACTGGCAATCTAGAGACTAGATTTTAGTCCTAGGTTTGTAATTAGCTTTACAAACTTTGATTAACTAAATTCATCCTTCTGAACCTCAGTTTCTTAATCTGACAAATGGAAATAATAATCCCAGTCCTGCCTCATTCCACAAAGCTATTGTGAGTGTTCAGAAAATAATGGATGAAAAAGCAAGTGGCAAAGTCTAAAATGCTACACATATAAATGGGATTTCTTTTAGTTTTAAAAACATGTGCAACATTATTGAATAACTCTGCACGTGGGAGTTTTTCTAAGCAAAAGAAGCCTGGTGCCTGCTACTGCTCATTTACCGGCCAACTTCCGGGTGCCCTCAGACAAGCTGCAAGGAGAATAGAAGGCAATGTTACTTGTTCTGCTCCAACACTGCTCCGCATTCCAACCTGACCTGGTTGAACACAGAAGCTTACTCCTTGTGAGATTTGTAATCCAAGTTTGTTATTTTAAGGAGCTGGGGGAGGGGGGGTGTTCCCTCCCACATCTTCTCTGGTTCATCCATCAGCAGTAACAATGCCATCTGGTTACCGGGGACCAGTGAGGCATAAAATGCCCAGAAAAGCAGCTGTCTTCCCCTTTACCTGTGTCAGAATCACGAATTAAGTAACAAATTTGCCTTTAGCTATAAATTAAATTTCATGCTGCTGAAACTAGTGCAGCTTTTACTCTTTATTAACCACACCTTCTTGCAACTACAACTCTTCTTTTAAAAGAAACTTACACTCTGTGAAACCAGAATAAAAATTCCCATCTGGCCATCTGTTTTTCTTGAGGTTTTGTTTTGTTTTGTTTCTAGAATAATGTATGCAGTAATTTGTATAAACCTTTAAATGTCATCTTACCTTTTGCTTTTTATCATGAGGCGAAACCAAATTGCCTGTTTATACTTAGTTTCCTGTCTCCGGTATGGGTTCCTACTATTGCACATGGCAGAATTCTCCTTTCGTTTTTCTACTTGCCAATGTATCACATAAACCTGGATGTGAGGGCGGTATGACTGAGCCCTCATAGTGTTACCCTTCCGAAACTCTGTAAAACTTCATATAAATATAAATAGACTATTTCATACTCCCAAAATGTCAGCACTACATCTGTATAATCTGTTGGGTAAACCACGAAATAGAAAGTCTGAATTCGATTGGATTTTCTACAATCAACAATTCTACTAAAAAAGATCTACATGTTTTTGGTAACTAATATGCAAAGGAGCACAATATACTCTTCAATGTACTGAATTCTTCCCCAGGTGCCAATCTTCATGTGTAGCAAACCATTTCCCTCATAAAAACTCTGGGTATTTTTTTTTATCACTTAACAGGATTAATAGATTCATTAAAAACCATTAAGATAATATCTCCTCCACTTTTAGACGTTCATCCTTCTATGCAACCATTTTGGATGGACCTCTAGCCCTTGGATATCCAAAATCAAAAGGATGCTCCAAATTATGGTATCTTTCATAATTGCCTTCCGGACCTGGCCTATTTGGTAACAGACAGGACTGGCTTGGACCAGACTTCTGTTGGCAACATGACCCAAATGCCCAGAGTCACCAAGGCACACTTTCCCCTCAGTGCTTTATGTTAGGTCATTATCAAGGTCTTTCTCATTTTCCCTAGAAAGAGTGATGTCATGACCCTTTTAAACATACTGCATATTGATAATGTTATCAAATCAATGCAACCATCATATGTTGAGTTTCTATTACGATAAAAACCCTGGGCTAGGAATGTGAAAGGGATAAATATGAGCACTTATATTTAAGGATATTAATATTTACTGCCTCAAGAAGTTTTTCATCTAACAGGAGAGTTGTCATATGTAAAAATAACTACACTATATGACAAAATGTAGCAGTTTCCCTAAAATGGGTAACAAGAAGATATACGAAGTAGAGAAAACCATCTGAGTCTATCGGGTCACGTGGAAGCACTGGGTTGCCGTGTCTGTGAACACCAGTTAACAGAGACATGTGGGCACTCTCTCCATCTTTGTTCAAATCCCTTTGTTGCCCCTGTGACTCATCCTCTACGTTTACCTCAATACTGTTGAGAGTAGGGAGTGTTTAATGTTGTTTTAGAGGAAATGTCAATAGGAATATCCATTTTCAGCTAGTACTCTCAACAGGAAGCAAATCATCGAACCAAAAAGATTTACAATGTTCCTTGAACCTCAATGTGCATATGAATCATCTGGGTAACTTGTTAAAATGCAGATTCTGATTCAGTAGTTCCTGGGTGGAGCCTGAGATTCTATATTTATAACAAGTCCCCAGGTGATGCTGATGCACTTCAGCCCATACTGTGAATAAGAGGGGAGTTAGAACATCGCTCCCACAGCTGCAGAAGACGCTAAAAGTTGTTGGAGACAGACCAACCTAAAGAGAGCTGGACAAATAAAGCATACAGCCAGCATTTTACAGAACATAATGGAGGGAAGCAAAGCCTTTTACACAAATCAACTGAGCCGGACTCAGTACTTAAAAGCTACATTTTGAGCAAGGACACAGGCACATGTTTAGAATAATTCTGTCATTAGCAATAATAACAGATATGAAGCAGAGCTGGCATTCCAAGCAACAATGAGACTGTGGAACCAACAGAAGAGAAAATAAACTGGATCACAATTTCCCCACAAGTTACTAGTCTCACTAGTTCCTCAGTGATCAAGAGCTGAAGCCTGAGATGAGAACACACTCTGTATCCTTCATGCACATATTGTACGTATGTGGAGTAATCTGTATAGAATTTGTATTGAAGAGTGAGGATTCAGTCCCACCCAGCACATCCTTTTGCTGTCTGCCTGAAGTACTAAGTTAAGGACCTCCACTGTTATTGAGAGAGGTATGAACTTGGTAGGTCCTACCTGTATATTAAAAATCAAGATCCAGGAGCTTGGATCATTGACTTGATGCTTGAGTCTCCACATATGGCTGCTACAGAAAAAAATAATTGAAATAAGATGTGTTTGCAGCCAGTCTTTTGGTTCAAAAGTACATGACAAAGCAAAAGGATCTTGTAAGATTCTTATACTTCTAAGGAAAAAGCTCCACAACATGGACCTTATAACCAAGGTGGATATTATAACTAAGTTCCAGAGTAGCATATTTTCTTAATGATAATAGATATTATGCCTGGCTGCTGACTCTGAGTAGAAGTCAAAGGCAGACAAAGCAGAATTCCTCTCCTTCTGAAGGGGGATTTTTACCATTATTCTCAGGGAAGAAGCTGAGTAATCTTCAGTTGAATTCTGAACTTATTACCCAATAGGCTTAAGGTTTCTTATACTACCCAAAGGTCCTCAGAATATTTTATCTAATAAAGGGATAGTTATATCAATCTCAGACTGCTTTATTTAAAACAACGACTTTAAAGTTCAATTTAAATAGTTTCAATAAGAACTGGCCCATCATCAAATTCTGTTGAATCCTTCTGACCTCCTATTCACAATGGGCATTATGGTTTATTCTTTAATGTACATTAATTTGGTTCAAGCAGGATCCAGACTGCACATCTCAGCATTCTACTTGAATAAAGAAGAAAGCATTCAATTCCCCTCTATAGCAAATTCAGCCTTCCACAAGTCAGTTCTGCCAGTCAGTGATGGCTGCTTTGCAAAAACTGCTTTGCGAATGTTTTGCTGGGTTTTGTTGCTAGGTGATGACCGGGAAAACTTTGCAATTCCTGCTGAGAGGTTTTAAAAAAATGTGCCTGTAACCAGTTTCATATTAAAGAGGAGGGGAAAAAAATAGGGCAGCCTGCACCTTAATTCCTCCAGATTTACTCCTTGCCCTCCACTCCCCCTTAGCTGTCATATAGAGAAATTGTAACCATTCAGAAACGTATATACACAACACTGGAAAAAAATAAAACAATATTCTATTTATCATCAAACAATCCAAAGTAGATTTAATAAAACGGAACTTGTCAAATGTCTTTCGTATGGTCTGAACTAGAACTTAAATAACTTAGGGATGGGGGAGGAAAGAGTAGAGGAAGGGATTGAATGAAAATGACACCAACGACTCTCCCAACATTCTTTTCTGTTCCACATATTAGCAAAGACTCTGCTTAAGAAATTGGCCTGAAGCTGGAGTCAGCTTGGACCTGAACTGTGTTTCAGAAACCCTTGGCCTGGACCCGACTTTCCAGCCAAGCAGCAGGGATTCCTGGGAAAGCCCAGAGGCCTGTCTGAGGCCTGGTCCTATGTCAGTGATTGATGAGAACAAGTGCGAGAGGTGACACACTGTGAAATCAGACTGAGGCACAAAGAGTTAATCCTTGGGCTTTTTCCAAACAGGGTCCTTTGACAGAAAAAAATAATATTTATTCCTTCCTCTAATTTTGCAGCTAGAAAAGCATTCTTGATATCTTATTCACTAGGCTAGATGCCAGCTTGCGACCTCCTGAAACTTCGGGAGATAAATACGATACTAGTGGCAGTAATTATTTGTCCTTGTTGCATTATCATCATAAAATTATTTTGAACTGCTCGTTTAACAAGTACCATATTATAACCAGTAGAGAGAGGAGAGCAGTTGTGTCTGCATACAAATTTCTTTTCATAAATTAAAGGACCTACCTATAAATCACAGGAGAGAAAAAACTGAGAAATTACAACTTTGCGACCTTGGCTTCTCTATTCTCAGAAACGTGGCAACAGCTTGGTAGTAAGAGTTCCCTTCTCTCCTTCACTAACTCATTCGCTTGCGCTTACTCCCCACTGGGCCCTCTCCTGGGAGGATAGGAAAGGCCATGTGTGTCTTTGACTTGGCGACACAGGCGAGTTTCTTGTACTTTCGTACCCTCCATAGCAGATGCACAAACTTTAGCAGCATCTTTTTAACACTTCATGAATTATTGAGCTGTGCCAAGAGTAATTATTGAGCTACGCCAGGAGTCCTTTTCTCCCACATCAGTAAACAGTAATTTAGAGGAGGGGGGTTATAACCTGAGGGGGAGCACCGGATTCCCCCCACAGCTGTGTGGTGAGCTCAACAATACTGCATATGCTTCAACAAATGAAGAGGCCCACAGCCCAGCCTCTGTTGCACGCAGGAAATGTTAGGGCCAAAGAAAAGAAACCCACCACACTAATTGTGTGACATACAATTTGGAATATCTCATTTGCTCACAGATCCAAGTTATCTGTTCTGACTTTGTGCTTTTGCCTTAATAATGATAATAATAGGAATAGTAATAACAATAATAATAAATCCAATAATAGCAAGGGAATTGACTTTCAGGATTTTGCTCATGTATTGTAATGGAAACATGCTAACACGAATATAATACGAGTACTTTCTCAATTGCTAAGAATTCTTTTCTTTTGCCATTAGTCAGTGAAACTTTCATTCTCTCCTTTTCCTTCAATTAATAGATATTACTTCATGATTACTGGAAAACCCTAACTCTGGGACTCAACAAAATAGAAATGTCTTTTTTCTAATTTTCAAAGTGAAATCAGACACAGAAAAGGCTAATTGGAGCAAAGTGTTCCTCTGGCTGTTTGGACCAAGGGTTTTTCTGCTTGCATTTCAGAACAATAGAACCTGAGGGATAGAAGTTTACTTAGTCCATATAACACTCTTCCCATCCCATATGATGTTTAAATTCCCTCCAAGTAATTCCCCCAAAAATGTGGTTATCCAGTCTCTGCTTCAATGGAAGAGAACTTACTTCTGTCAAACAAAACTCATTCTGCTTTAAGATGACCAGTATTTGAATGTTCCATCTCGTGTGTAGCAAAAATCTACTTTTAGCCTCTGTTTATCAGTCTGTCAGTTGGAGATGCAGAACAATTTTGTGACTATTTCATGTCAACTAAGAATCCCTATAAATCAGCAGTTTTCAATCTTTAGGGTGAAGAAAAACTCCTAGGGCTAAAATGCAGATTCCAGGTCTCCATGTCCCTAGCGATCTGATTTCAGGAGGTCTTCAGATGGTCCACAATTACACTGCTCTAAAACTTTTCTTCCCAAGGGTAGATGTCTTCAGGCTCTTTCATCTAATTCTCATGAGGAACAACAAAGTTACCAGTGAGCTCTACATTGCCAAATGTAATGATGCGTTCTCTATTCTCATTTTTTTAATTCACATTTGTTACTCTGTCCTTCTTGAGATGCTTCATTCACCTGACCTCTGTCACAACCTCGTCATGCTTTTCCCCCTGCATCACTACCTGCTAACACAGTACAAGGCTTCCTTAAGTTCCTTCTAGAACACATAACACGAACTCCCACCTTAGGGTTTTGTATTTCTTTTTCCTCCACGTGGAGTTTTCTTCTTTCATTTACGATGGCCTTTCTTAGTTATTACAGGTCTCTGATCAAATGACAAACATTCAAAGATACTTCCCTAACCATCTCATCTGAAATAGCTTTCACCTTATTTTCTATCCCCTTACACTGCTTCATTTTATTCCATCAGTTATCACTATCTGACATTATAATACACATTTATTTGTTTATTTGCCTATTTTTTTTTTTGCCTCGCCAGTAAGAACATAAGCTACAAGAGGGCTGTTTTGTAAACTTCCATTACCTCAGTGACTAACACAATGCCTGGCACAAAGTAATCCCTCAAACAAAAATACTTACCAAAAGGATGAAAGAAAAATGGTACTGAATCCTTTCACAATCTGTCTCCCTCCAAAGGTGTACTACCCAGAACTACTCACAGGGTCCACGTAAAACAAAATAATCTATCTCCTTGTTTAGAATTCTAGATTTGTACAAATGCAGCATCCATTTTCATTCACTTTTAGGGCAGCGACGTCACACTATGGAATCACACTGAGCTCACCTTGCCCTGTGCAGCTGGAAATTGGGAACCCAGCTCAGGATCTAACATGTATCTCTGTCAAATGTTCTCTGATTAAATTGGCTGCAGCCTATTAAAATCCTTTTAGATACTAATTCTGTTGTTAAGCACATTCCCCTATCAGTATCTCTTCCACATTAATTTCATATGCCTATTGATTCATTTGCGTGTTCTAATCACTAACGTTAAAAATAGTGAAGCAGAATCAACAGACCAAGATTTGTATTTGGGCACTGCCTATCGTGGCTGTATGGCCAACCTTAGTAAAACGTCTCCCACTTTCCATTTCCTCGCCTATAAAAGGAAGAGAATGATACCTGCCTGGTCAGGTTACTGTGAGAATCACATACGAGTATGACGTGCTGAGCACAGTTCCTAGCACCTGTGAGCCAGTGTTATCCGAACACTCAGCACCGTGCCGGACACAGACTGGACATTAAACAACACTTCGTCAGCCTGATCAGGACACAGGCGGTCTGTGTGGTAGGATCCTAGAACCGTGCATGAAGGGCGGAGTGAGCAATTAATGAGCCGTCTTTGGGGTTCATTGATTTCTTCAACCAGCTATGAATACATTTCCTGGTACTGACACCATATTCGCCTTTCTCCATTTTCTGATTAAAAAAAACCACAGAACCATATGATTTCACCGATTTGTGGTATATGAACCAAAAACAACAAAAGAACAAGACAAACAAATGAGAAACAAAAACTCATAGACACAGACAATAGTTTAGTGGTTACCAGGGGTAAGGGGGAGGGGAGTGGCAGATGAGGGTAAAGGAGATCAAATATATGGTGATGGAAGGAGAAGTGACTCTGGGTGGTGAACACACAATGTGATTTATAGATGATGTAATATAGAATTGTACACCTGAAATCTATGTAACTTTACTAACAATTGTCACTCCAATAAACTTTAATTAAAAAAAAAGAAAAGTTCAAGACGGACTGCTAACCACAATCCTAAAATATGGCTATGCTATCTATGTTTAGTTTACTCTCCTGAGCTACTAAGCTACCAAGTTCCCCAAAAATAAGACCTAGCCGGACAATCAGCTATAATGCGCCTTTTGGAACAAAAATTAATATAAGACCCGATCTTATTTTACTATAATATAAGCCCAGGTCTTTAATATAATATGATATGATATATGATATGACATGACATGACATAATATAACATAATATAATATAACATAATATAATACCAGGTCTTACATTAATTTTTGCTCCAAAAGACGCATTAGAGCAGATTATCCAGCTGGGTCTTATTTTCAGGGAAACACGGTAGTATCTCTGTCAAAACAAAAAAGAAAATTTAACTTATTTAGCATGACTTAGTAAACCCACAGCTTTCTTTTTGATATGTTCAAAAATTATACTTTCATCTGGGTTGGATGCCTCGATTACCAGTTTGTCACTGAATTACCAGTAAGTCATATGTCCCTTTTTAGTGCTTCTTCCATTCTCCACAGTTCCCTAAGAACTAAGCTCATGTACAATTTTTCTCAGTGCCCTGGGATAGGTAACCCCAAACAGGAAACCAGTACTCATTTGTTGCAACTAAGACGCTCACTTACAAGTTCCTCACGTACCTGAAGTTTCACGAGTCTCTTACTAATACTATTCCTACATTTGATAGTTTATTCCTATCCATTTCCAAGATCTACATTGGCACTTAGAATACCAATCACTGAAGCAGGGTTTGTATAGATGAAGTGTCTGTTTCTTCTTTCTATAAAAAAAATTGGAAGGCAAAAGCCTCCTTTGTGAACACATAAATATTCAGGAGAATTTCTTGTTCCATTAACTAAGAACTAAAGTTCAATGCCAGGTGGTAGTATTGGACAACCTCTACCCAGAAGGTGGGGCAAGTTCTCATCAGCTTTGGGTATAAACCTTCTATAGCAGGTTTTCCAAGATTCTTCATTTAGTTGGCATTCTTTAAATGTTAGTTTTCATTATTAAGATTAGTCTCAAAAAAACCTAGTATTGCTCTCTCCCAACTCTCATAACACTTTTTATATACCTCACTTGGGAGCTTAGTCTGATATTCTTTCTATATAGTGAGAGCCTCAAATAGAGAGACTGCAGTTTATTCATCTTCCCTAAAAACTGAATCCATTAATTAGTGATGGCACAAAAAATAACTGTGATTTTATTAACATCTTTATTATTTATAGTAACTAAATGCTTCTAAAATATTTTAAAGTAGTACTCATTTTTCTTTAATTGCTTTAAACAGTTAATCTTCATATACTTGGAAGAGACTTTATGTAGAATACAAAACTAAATATTACTCTGAATTTCTGAATTATTGTAAATGTTGCAGTTTAGTGGACTGCTCACTGGCTATGTTTCATTTATTTATATGGCTTTTTAAATATGTACCCATTTAGTCTCAGGGCTCAACACCAGAAAATGCAAGTTTTTTAGCACTTTGAAATTAATTAAGTGAAGTAGAGGATAATACATATTTTTCATCACCATAGTTTATTTTATTATTATTAATAATGGATTTAAACTTTGATAACAAATAGTCTCAACATTTTATTGTACCTCTCCAGAGCAATTAGAACCCAGATTATAAGAAATGCTTCTACTCTTAGCCATCAATAGCTCAGAACACCAGGAAGACCTATAGTTTTAGGTAAGATAAACACAACCTGCAAGGCTCTTCCGGGTTCACCTCAAAGAGCTGATACACACTGAATAGTTTTCCTGTGAATGTTCTTTGGTTTGAACCTCGGTTAATTTCACTCCAAAGCTACAGCTTTCCACTATGCCACAGTAGCACCTTCAGATACAACATGTCCTCTGCTCACCAGGAGCTTCATTCACCCAAAACAGTACCAAGAAAATCTGTTAGAACTGCAACTGTTCTAGTGACAATCATTTACTGTTAGGAGAAGAAAATAATTTAATCAATTAGACCCAAAGTCAAAGAAATATCCATACGGTGGTGTGCTGTCATTTGAGATCAAGTAAGATAGTTACAAAATGTATAGTAGTGGAAGGAACTGTGTCTTCACTGCTTCTCTTAGTTATAATTGTGATTTAACTGAAATTTTGCATGCATCAACATGAATAAAAACATGTCTAAACCATATTGGAGACATCTGGTTAAAGAAGGCCAAATGAATCAGTATCACAAAATTTCCTTCCCCTATAACTTAGTAGCTTACGTCAAACAAACAAACAAACAAAAAATGCTTAAAAGAAAGTTATAAAAAAGGAAAAAAATCACCAACAGCTACCAAACCCACAAAGGATTTTATCCTAACCACCTAAACTCTGAAAACCAGTAAGTAGCCAGGGAAGAAATAAAAAGTTCCAGTTAACATAGCCCAACTTCTAAACTCGCACTGGCAATCTCTAACCTTTCAAAATAAAGTGTGCCAACAAAAGCTTGTGAATTTTGAACAGTAAGTACTCTTGCAGCAAAGGAGACTCAGGTGAGTAAAGGATATTCTAAGGAAGCACTCCTATAAGTAAACACTCCTTTAAATGACCAAGATGACACATGAGTAGCAGCCTGAGCTTGCCACATCCCAGGGTTCTGTGCTAGTTGGGGGAACGAGCTAAACCTCATGGAATTATGATACACTCTTGGCAGATGGAGTGGATCCCGGTACAGAACACTCAGCAGGTTCTCAAAAGAGAGAGCAGATCTCTGAGCCCCCAGGGTGTGGCATGCTGGGCACCAAGGGAGCTCCACCCCCTCCACCCATACTCCCTCAGGCTTTCAGAAACTACATAGGAAGCAACACTTTGTCCTCACACAGATCAGAGGAAGACCAAAAAAATGGAGGAGAATGTTGTCAAGGAAAAGTCAGAGTAAATGTAAGATGTAGACTGAACTTCCCACATTAAGCTTCAGTAATTTAAAAAGAAATGATTATATGGTGATGGAAGGAGAACTGACTCTGGGTGGTGAACACACAATGGGATTTATAGATGATGTAATACAGAATTGTACACCTGAAATCTATGTAATTTTACTAACAATTGTCACCCCAATAAATTTTAAAAATAAATAAATAAATAAATAAATAAATAAATAAATAAAAATAAATGATATGGCAACTTTGTAATCATGGTGCAGAAAGATATTTTCAAGTATATCAAATATCCTAGGAGGCAAAAGCCTCCTTGGTGAACAACTCAGAAAAGATTATCCAAGAGTAGAAAATGCCCAAGGCTGCTTTAACGCTAAAGGAACTTAAAAGAATATCTATTCAAAGATGGAATGGTAAAACAACAAAACTAAATGCAAAGAAAATATCAGACCAATAAACAAATTAAGAAACAAGATAACATTGAAGATCTAATAAATAAATTAGAAACAGCAATCATATGGCAAAAAATCAAATTAATGGCAAAGAAGAATGCCTTGAGATGATTACGTATAAAGGAAATATATATATATATATATATATATGTATTATAAATTATACAGTTTTAATATAAAAGGAAGAAGACAAGCTATTAAAGCAATTACAAAGAAATTAAAGGATAAAATCTGCACAACACCATAATAATCAGTGACAGAGAACCCAACAAATAGAAAAAAAAAATCAGAGATATACAGGAATACTAACATGAAGGAAGAACTAAATCTAAAGATCGAAAGAGCACATTTTATATACCTGGGAAAACTGACACCAAACCATCTAAATAAAGGCAAATCTTGATTAAGTTATTGAATTTTAAGGCTAAAGAAAGAACTCTTATCACATCCAGGCAGAAAAAAGAAGAGAAAAAAGAAGAAGAAATATCAGCCTTGCCTCTGACATCTATGCAACATTATTCAATGATGGAATTTAACTTTTTCCCCCACTAAAGAGTGCAGGGGAAAAAACATGTGTGACCAAGAATATTACATCCAATCATGTTGCCATTTAAACAGAAAGGTAACAGGCCAGATATATTTAAACATGAAAAAACTTAGGAAATACAATACCCACAATACCATGTGAAACCTAAATAAAGAAATCATCATTAAAAAGGATATGGTAAGAGAAGTAATGGTGAAATTTTAATCAATTTAAATATATGACAAAGACTATTCCTCTGGGGAAATTTTGCAGCCAAATAAAATGAAAATATTAGAATCCTAACATAGTAAAAATTAAGGTCTAGGTTCTGTTTTCAGTAATAACAAAGTAGCTTATATCAGACTAGCCCTCCCACAGATAACAATTACAAACTCTAGACAAAATATATTTTTAATTAGTTTAATACATTGGAGAATGACAAAAGGCAGACATACTGGAAAGGAACTGACTCTTGATAAAATGGAAATTTGCTGGGCAAAGTACAACTTTTTACTTATAGTTACTTTCTGTTCTATACGGCACATCACAACTATTACTAAGCAGGAAGCGACATTCTTCCTGCCTTGAGAAGTCAGAGAACGTAGTTTGGGGCTTTCAAAGCAGCTAAAAATGAGGAAGTAAGGGGAAAACTAACAGAAACTGGAGAATCACAGAAAAAATTACTCTAAAATCTGCATGTAAATTCTACCCAACCCTTTGGCTCACCCTGAATTGCACATAAATATGGGAACTTCAAAGACAAAATAAAATGTTTCACCGGGAACCTGAGAGGTGATAAGTACAAGTCTAACATGCACTGAGCAGAAGCTGTGGAACTGGAGTGTGGCTTATAGATTGTGGAGTTTGTGTTAACTGACATTAAAGGCTTACTAGAACAAAAATCAGCACATTTCAGAAGTAGGTAAGAGAAGTCAAAATCTTTACAACACATTACCCACAATATCCAGCATACAGTCAAAACATCAGCAGACATTCAAACAAGCAGAAAAATTTGACCCATACTCAAGAAAAAAATAGTCAAGAGAAACTAACTCTGAGTTGACCTAGATGTTAGAATTAGCAGGCAAGGACTTTAAAGCAGCTAGTATGAGTATGTCCAAGAACTTTTTAAAAATCAATCAAAATAAATAAATAAATGGAGAACCTCAAAGATATGAAACTATAAAAGGGAATCAAGGAGAAATTCTAAAATGATGAAGTACAATATTTTAAATTAAATTCACCATATAAACTACTGAAGAAAAAAGAAGCAGGTATCTAAAAACTTGAAGATAGATCAATAGAAATTATCCAATCAGAAAAGAAGGAGAAAAAAGGAGGAAATGTGAGCAGCCGTTCAGTGACCTGTGGAATGGATAGAGAGAATAGATGGGAAAAAAGAAGAAAATATCACCAGAAATTTCCCAAATTTAGTGAAAAACATAAACTTAGAGACCCAAAAAGTTCAATAAACCTGAAGCAAGATGAATACAAAGAAAATCACAGCTATATAAATTGTAGTCATACAGTTGAAAACTAAAGATAAAATCTTGAAAACAACACATTACATAATATAAACAATGATAGTAATGATGGCTCACTTCTCATCAGAAACAAGGGAGACCAAAAGAAAACTGTGGAGGACTTTGGTAGATAAAAGATGGAAAATTTTCTTTGGTACGCCTCCCTTTGAGAGATTCCCCACCCTTCTTTGAATCTGAGTGGGCTATGTAATATCATGACAAAAAGAATACGACGGAAGTGATGTTGTATACATTTATGACCGATGCTGAGACACACACACACACACACACACACACACACACACCCATCCATCTCGTGTCTCGTAACATGGTGCACTGAGAAAAACATTGCCTCGGTGGTATTCTTGCTAACATGCATGACTTCAGTCAAATCATGAGGAAACATTAGACAAATCCAAATTGAGGGACATTCTACAAAATAACTGGCCTAAACTCCTCAAAACTGTCAAGATCAAGAAATAGGAAAGGCTGAAGAGTCACTTCAGATTAAAGGAGACTGAAACAACATGATAACTAAACAAAGCATGATCCCAGATGGAATCCTGTACTAGGAAAAAGATAGCAATAAAAAGCATCTTGGGACAACTGACAAATTTGAATATGAACTGCAGACTAGATAATAGTATTGTATCAATGTTAAATTTCTTTGCTTTTGAAAATTGCACTGTGACTATTTAAAAGAATGTTATTGTTCTTCAGCAATACGTCTTTATGTATTAAGTACGGTTCAGAAAAGAATAACATGTATATGTGTAAAATACACAAAAAGAATAATTTTAAAAATGGGACAAAATATAAATATTTGGCAGATCTGGGTAAAGTGTGCACAGGAATGCTTTGCACTATTCATAAAACATTGGAGCAAGTTTGAAATTATATTAAAATTAAATAAATCAGAACAAAAAACAGAGATGAAGGAAAGAGGTAGAAGAAGGATAAAAGTATTAAAGGCTTCATCCTTTATAGCAGGAAATCAATGTTAAAAATAGCAACATTTACTTCAGTTTTAAAAAATAATGTTTCTAATGTCTTGATGGTTTTCAAAATCTTTCTTTAAGCTTGGGATCTTAAGGGAGTAGTGTTTCTTGAGGAGAAAAATATTTGTCAAAAATTCGAAAATCCTGCATTTCAAAATCAAGTAAATTAGAATAAAATTAAAATTATTTTTAATGGTGGTGGACTATGACTTCAATCTTATATTATCTATCTATCTATCTATCTAGCTATCTATCTATCTATCTATCTATCTATCTATCTATCTATCTATCTATCTATCTATCTATCTATCTAGTGCCCTGCCTATCAATTCATCTGTCAGTCTCTATATGTGCATTTGGAGTTGTCTGAAGCAATGTTCACCAAATGTTATACTCAATTATTTAGAAGTAGTTTTTTTCTTTTTGTGTACCTTTCATCCTATATGAAATTTTGAAAGTATGTGTTATTTTTATCAAAAATAAAGCACATACTCTAACATATATAATGGCATTTACATTATGATTCTCAAAACATAATGATATTAATTTTAATTTTATAAAATATTAACATGCTAAAGTCATTTCCAGTTCTATAAACAAACTAAAAAACCAACACAAAGTATCTGCTCCACATTTCAACAGTAATGAGTTCAATCATGTTAAGGTTATAATTTTGTTAGTCTATTAATTTTTTTCCTCTCAATGCAACTAGAAATTAATTCTTTGTCAGTCTTAACAATTAGTGTTCTTATCTTTTTTCTGAAATAAAGATGACATTAGATCAAAATCTTTTCATTTTTCTTCTTGTAAAAAATTCACAGTAATAGCCTAGTCGTGACAAGCATATGATAATACCATCTGCATAGAAAAATAAAATTCTGTGATTTCACAACTAACTACCTCATTGGCTATGTGGCTAAATTAAAAGTACTCACATTTATCCCAAAGCTTCTTTTATTTCCGTTTTCTCCCACATTCCCAGCTTCTCTCAGAACATCCTCCGTATTCTTATTCCCTATTTCTTGTTCTCCAGAAATGTCTTAAAGTCTCAAGATTCTCCTCTACGACATGGAGTCTTAAGGTTGAGAAAATAGACTGGAGGAGAGAGGTGCTAGATTACCTTGGTGTTCATCGATATTCACTGCCCCTCCCTGTGCGATGATTACACTTACTTGGCCTGTTGAATTCAGGCTTGCCCATGTGACCTGCTTTGGCTGATAAAATGTGTGAACTGAAAAATGTCATTTCCAGAAAGAAGTTAAGAGCCAGTGCACACCTCTGCCATAATGACCAGCAATGTTCCACATGGTAAACAGAATCTATTCAGCCTGGGTCCCTGAGTGAAGACAACATGCAGCAGAGTTGCAGCCAACCCACAATGGACAAAAAACTGTTCTTGGGAACCACTGAGGTGTGGACGTTGCTTGTTGTCACAGCATAACCTGGCCCATCCTGAATAATCCACATGGGTATACTGGTAGCAAAATTACCCACCCTTTTTGAGTGGTAGGTTTCTTCTGCACCCAGCTGGTACACCTGATGAACTCTCAGAAACCTAAGTTCCTTGGGAGGGGGCACTTTATCCTACTCATGTCTAGACCTCCAGAAAATTAGCAAAACTTTTGACATTGAAAGATCCTTTTCTGGTTGTCCAAAAGCAGTCTGCTTCCAAAAACCCACAGATACAATGGATCTGCGGAACTGCAGTACTGGGGCTGATTTTATGTATCTACCTTCTATAAAATAAATGTCGTACATGGTCAGAGACTCAGACCTACTAGACAAATCAAACAGGTTTGAGTGCTTACTTAATGGTCATGTTTTGTCCTCCTAATGACCAATTATTGCTCTTACGTTCAACTCAAGAAACAACTGAGTGTCTAGTATATACCAGCCACTATGTAAGACACTAAGGATATAGAAATAACTACAAATCCTTTCTCAGAAAGACTTGATAGGCTAGTGAGTGAGACAAATAAATAAGAGCTGTCCTGACCAGGTCAGAGTTTTGAATGGCTCCCTCACTGCCCACAAAGGCAGCATATGACCTTTAATAAATAGCTGTATTTGCCCTCTGTAATCCAAGAAATTCTGGGAACTAAGCGAAGCCTGATAAAGCCACACCTTCACGAGAGTCACCTGGGACGCTGAGTGAATTCCATAGATTCTTGGCTGTTTCCGTATAGTCCCTGCATCCAATTAATGGCCATGCCCTCTCCATTCTCTCTTCAGTTCTTCTCACATTCATTTCCTCCTTTTCTTTCCCACTGATACTGTTTTACTTCACAACATAACCTTTACTTCATAACATAACCTTCATCACTTTAAGCCTTTCTCGACAATTTATGTTCATGCTTTGATTCACCTCCAAGAACCTGTTATTAGAGAGAGGGTGCATGCCTGGTTTGTCTCTGTATCTCTGACAGAGCCTACTCCAGATCCTTGTATGCTGTACGCATGCAATAGACTTTTCCTGAATGAAATCGGAAATCTTATCACACAATAAATTCATCCTTCACAATCAATATTGATTACGAAGCCAATCAAAAGGAATAGTTTTGTCTAATTGGAGTCACCTGGAATCTTTACACTGACCCCAAAAATGAGAACTGCCATATTTACTGATAGGCCATAAAATCTAGCAAGCAACATCATCCAAGCTGCCTCACGACTCATAATTCAGTCCATCAATAGGATCGTAGCTTTGTCTTCTCTAGTTTCTGACTCAGCTTCATCCCTTGACATCAGATCACTAGTTCCCTTATGAAGAAACTTCTAGTGTCTCCTCAGGAGACTCATTATGACCCCACCTCTTTACCCACTATGACATGACCTCTTGGATTTTGCCCAAAGCCAGATGGTGGAAAGAATACTCGTATTCCTAATTCACCATGCAACCATATTTTATTTCTAACATATTCTAAGTCTGGTTTGCACTTTTTGATAACAACTGCCTACCCTTTAGTTTTAATTGTTTCATATGATTTAAGCATCCCTTTAAAATCTCCTGGGCAAACATAATGCTTGATGACAGAACGGAAGCTCTTCAAATCAAATTTAAAGATCTTTGATCAGAATTAAGATAATAATTATTTACTGATACA
This sequence comes from Rhinolophus ferrumequinum, assembly GCF_004115265.2. Taxonomy (NCBI): domain Eukaryota; kingdom Metazoa; phylum Chordata; class Mammalia; order Chiroptera; family Rhinolophidae; genus Rhinolophus; species Rhinolophus ferrumequinum. The sequence goes on along the minus strand of NC_046285.1, from coordinate 62,120,453 downwards.
TATTTTATTTATAAACATAATACATGATATATGCATATACAATTTTAGAAGTATATCAAAGTAATAGTGTATATATATATATATATATATATATATATATATATATATATATATGAGGGATCAAATTTTATTTGACAGATGTAACTCACTCAGAAGAGCTCATTTTCATTTATTGGTTACATAATAATATGCCTCTCAAAAGAAAAACATGTTCATATATATTTGCTTGACAGATTGAAATGCTGCAGAACTAATGCTTTGTTCTTTCAGAGATATATATAGATAAATAGATAGATAGAGGTATATATCTTTCTCAGTGTGTTCCTGGACTAATCATCCAAGTAAATCTAAAGAAGGTATTCCAGGTTCTTGAATAAATATTACTCATTTTATAACTTTTCATTAAAGTAAAATATCACATGCTCTTTACAGACATCATCTACAAACCTGTAATTGGTGTATAGATATATGCAAATTATTTAGACTCATGTACTCACACCTACTATCCAAAAGCAAAACAAAAGCTAGGACATAAGAGTGGAATTTCTTTCTTAATTCTGAGGATTCTATGATACTTCTTTTTCCACATCAGTTCTTCTACACTGGAATCTTGTAAATTTTGCTTCCCTTGGTTTATATCGCAACCAAATTTTGCAGTTTATTGGACCTTCGTAAATTTAGCTGTATGTTGCTCTTCACTAGGAAGGGTCAAGGGAAACCAACACACTTCCTGATTCACTGAAGCCTCAGAGAAGAGATGAGAAACATCCATGGGTATGGCTGCAATGCAAACTGCACTGGAGATGAAAAGTCAACATCCCTTCCTTAGGCTCTGTTGTGGTTTAGCTTCAAACCTGTCCTCCTGATGCCTTGCTTCTCCAGAATGTGGGAAGCAGCTCGTCCTGGGGAGGACTAGGCAGCAAGACCTAGTGGTTTAGGCCAGCTTCAGGGAGAGATCAAGACCTGACAAATCAAAGTCATATGTGAGAAGCAATGGTTGAAGCAGATGTCCAGAGCCTCAGAAGCTTGGAGCACAGATGAAGGCCAAGAGATCCAAATGAGAAAATGGAGGGCAAAATTGCTGTGACTCAAGCTTTTTAGACTCAGGAATGAGACATCATAGTTCTCTTAGCCACATAGAGCCAGACAGGGCAGAGGGAAATGGGCCTGAGCAAAACCAGCCCCAAATGTGATGGTAGATAAAGAGCCTGAAGCCAGGCCTGATGTAAAGGCAGGGTTCCTGACCATGAAAGGCATGATCTCAGCCCAAAGACAAAGGCAGAGACATGAGTGTTAACAGGTGTGAGGTAGGACTCTTCCCCAGTCTAGACAAGGATACTGGACTTTATTCATTCAACAAGTATTTATTGAGCATCTATTACATGCCAGGCATTGTTCCAAGCACAGGAGATTCAGTAATGAGGAAAACAAAAGCTCTGACCTCATGGAAGTTACTCCCTTAGAGAGAAAGGCATGTAATAAATAATAAGTATATAATAAACAATAAAAAATCTTTTTAGAAAGTTAAATAATGATTTATGCTAGAGAGGAAATAATACAGGACAATTTGACTGAGAGTGATTTTAGACAGTTTTCAGTAAAGGCCTTTCTGAGGGAGTGACATTTGAGCTGCAACCTAAAGAATGAGGCAGAGGCAGTCACGCAAAGATACGAGGAAGAGTAGGCTAGGCAGAGGAAGCAGTAAACGCAAGGGGTTTGCTGTAGGAGAAACCTGGCAATTTCAGGGAACAGAAGGAAGAAAGTGTGAAATGATTTCAGAAGGTGAGAAGGGGTTGGATCGGGGGCGGGGGCAAATGGATCATGTGGAAGAGTCTAGATGTTATTACAAGGGCAATGGAAAGCTACAGGGGGTTTCAAACTGGGAAATGATCTAGTCCTGATTTTTGTTTTTAAAAGAGCACCCTGCCTGCTCTGTGAAGAACACATGCAAGGGCAGGAGCAGAAGCAAGGAGGATAAGTGAGGAGGGTATAACCATAGTTTAGTGGAGAGATGATACTGGTTTGGAGCTGGAGAAAAATTAACACATCGGAAACCTATTTTGCTTATAGGAACCTCCAGGACTCACTGAGGGACTGTATGTGTGGGTGAGGAGAAGAGAATAATCAAGGACAATTCCTAGGTTTTTAGCCTTAGCAACTGATATAGTTATTATTAATAACTTAGTGGAAGAAAAGAGTAAGACAGAAAGCAAGAAAAGCAAGCTTTCTGTCTTGCTTTCATGACAGAAAGCCCAAGTTCCTTTTAAGCTACGTTATGTTTAAGATGCCTCTTATACCCTAAAATGCTGCTTGGGCATTTGTCTATGAGTCAAGAGCTCAGGAGAAAGGTCAAGACTAGAGATACTACATAGGGGCATATCAGTGTGTGCAAATGGGATTTAAAACCATGGAGACAAATGAGAGCATCTAGATAGAGAAGAGAAGGAAATAGAGACGGACGGGGTGGGGCGGGGTGGGGAGAGATACTAGCCTCTGATTGGTCTCTTGTCTCCTCAACTCTTAGAAGCTGGGAAGGGGTCAGAGAGAAAACCTGCTAGTGAGAGAAGAGAAAAATGAGGCAATTTGGTGTCAAGGAAGCTAAGAAGGCAATGACCGCCAACCAGGAATCCAGAAGGGCCATCTGGGCAGAATCTCAACCTTGTGTCCTGGGCTAATACAAGAGGGCTAAAAGCAATCTATTATCAGGGGACAGATACACGGAGCCCAGGACTTCCCCTTAGAGAAGCAGTTCATGGGTCTCCTTGGCAGTCAAGGAAAGTGAAAACAGGAACCTAGGAGTTGTAGCATGACAACTAGATGATTCAGTTCTGACAGAACTTTAATACTATATCTGCATGAGCAAGTCGGGGAGGACTGCTTACATTCATTCTGCCTCTGTTGGCATCAGCCTAGGAGGTGGGCGATGTTTGAGCCCACACTCCCACGTTAGGGTGAGTGGGAGTGGAGATATCAGCAGCAGCCAATCTTGACTATCAAAACTTAGGGAGAGCAGCAACAAGAGAAAGGAGATAGAGGGTGACAAAAGGAAGCCCAAAGGTGCAAGCCCTGGCCAAGAGAAACCAGGGGACTTGCAGGGTGACAAGAGGGTAGAACAGGTGAGCAAAGCATCCAGGCAAACATCCAGGTGGCAGGCGGTGCTCAGGAACAAAGGATAGTCTTATATCGGGAATCACTCAGTTGCCTTCAGCCAAAGGAATAGAACTGGCCCAAGAAGAAAAGGGAAGCCTGAGATTAGAGTTGGGAGGGAAGGGAACCACAATGGCAGATGTAAAATACATAGCACAGTGCCAGACACATAGTAGGGCTTCAGTTGAGGACAGGCACATTCATATTATCATAGTTTTAACCAGAGAAAGGTCCTACTACCTACGGGGTAATCACACATCTTCATACTGACTGGTTTCCATATTCAAAGCCTACAAGAGAATGGCCTGCCTGGGATTTTTGACCCCAAAATTACTTTCTTTACAGCAAAAACTTTGAAATGGAATATCAAGGTTTCTGCTGAGTCTCTGTGTGCTGCGAATACACCTATAATATGCCCACAGTCTATTCAAAAGTCAGATTCTCTTCCTCTGAGTATACCTTCAGCTCTGAATCCAGCCCCTAACAATGTTGCTAGGGAAGAAGATTAAATCAAAAAGCACTGGTGAGCCTTGGGATTATCTATGGATTTCATTCATGGGGACTCTATTTCCTCCCAGTAATATTGATATCTGAGAGACGCCTGTTCAATATGTTGTGTTTATGTTATATGAGCCCTGTAACGGGCCAAAGAAAGAAACCCCAAATTCGGTTGTGGTGGAATTTAATACAGTCTTTAGTTCCTTCCACTAGCGTGAACCCCAGCTGCATACACGTATTTTGAAAGACTATTTCAGCAGGGTGAGCCACTGAGCTTTTCTTTGCCCAGCCTCAAAATGCCTCCTCGCTCTCTCATTGACCCACCTTCCCCAATGTTTAATTTTAATGTTTATGTAAATGTTTAATTTCAAACAGCATATTTCTAAGTTCCTGTAAGGACCAGCCAAACCTGGTTAATGTGAGACTCTTTGGGGGAAACAAACTTCTTTGTGGCAGAACTATCAACCTGACATGCTGTCTGGAATTATATTTCCTCACGTCCCCAAGGCTTGAACTTGCTGCAAAACTGGCTTTTCTCCTCTCTTGGTGACTGTCAAAACTCCAAGGTGTCATTTAGTTCAGTGCATTGTCCTATTGGTCAAGCAGAGCTAAGCAAGCCAATGGCAAAACCTGGGTGAGCTATATGCTACTGTGTTTCCCCGAAAATAAGACCAGGTCTTATCTTAAGTTTTGCTCCAAAAGACGCATTTGGACTTATGGTCAGGGGATGTCATCCTGAAAAATCATGCTAGGGCTTATTTTCCGGTTAGGTCTTATTTTCAGGGAATCACGGTAGGAAGCAGATGCTATTAGTGTCAAAGACCATTCATCTGAATTCCTATATTTTCCAGCAAAACCTATGTGGATGCCTTGCTCCCCAGAGAGAAGTGCAGATGACATGGAAAGAGCGAAGGGGCATGTGCTATGGACAGCTAGGCTACCCCAACCTAGAAAATTCACATTATAAGTTAGCAAGTTCAAAAAGTTCTGAAGTCGGCACTTAGCTTTTTTCCTAAATCCTGCTAATGGTGAGCAGGGTTGCAGGAAATCCTAAACAACCACTGTTTTCTTTATATTGGCATTAATGGGAAACATGAAGGGTTTAAGAAAACTTTGTTGGAAAATTTCCACTTTGAACACCAAGGGATTAAGTGTCTATTCCAATTTCTTTCTGAGAGGGGAGTTCACTCTTAAGTTGAAAAGCAAACAGCCACAAAAAGCATTTCCAGGTACAAAACCACTGGGTATGTTCCGGCCTTTAGGTAGAGCCTTGCAGGTTTCTAACCACAGCCGGTTTTATGTTCCGTGCATCAATCCACACACATGATTGTTACCGTACACCTGTATGACATTCAGAGGTTCACCCAGCTCAAGCAAATTATATTTTAAAACTGCACTGATAAAAAAAAAAAAAGTTCAGGGAAAGGGATTTCCTAGCTCTCAAATAAAAATGTGCAGTAGAGCGCTTACTAAGTAAACAGAAAACATGGGCAGCTGAGAAATCAATTTAGCTGAACAAACAATGTTCCATGTAATGAACTACTAATTATCCTTTTATGCCATGTCAGTCTGAGTGATTACAGAGCTGTGCAGTTTAATTTGACGTTTGAGCATTGCCTTGCTCCATTAGCTTCATATAAAGCTACAACACATTGAAAAAAGGAGGGGGTTCCGTATTTATCTGGAACTGAGTAAGCACCTGTATTAATAATAGGAGAAGCATCTCAGAATCTTTTTTAAAAATATGTTTTTAATATGAAGATAAATAAAGCATGGGGACCCTAAGGGCGTGAGATGAAATTGGGTGCCTTATGGTCAGTGGATGAAACACCTTGAAGCAGTGACATGTGCTGGGCTCCTCTTGGTAACTCCCACCACTGAAAACACCACTGCCTTCATGCTAAAATACGTCACTCTCTAGCCCCGGCTCCTATCAACTGCAGGACTTCGGAGCACGACCAGCAAGAGGATGCAGAGTGGGAGTGGAATAAGGAAGGCTCATTTTCAAACTATATTCATTAAATTGCATGGATTATTTTATAAATGAAACTGTGTTGTAGTGAAAAGATGATAGAGGAGAAAACATGGGTTAGAACCCTTCACTTCACCTGCTTTTCAGATCCTATCATATAGTCAGTGAAATGGCTGAGGCGGGAAATGACAATCTGGGACTTTTTTTTAAATTCCATTTAATTCAAAAAATTCATTTTGAGTTCCAGCCATGTGCCAGTGCTAAGTGCTATGGTAGATGGAGAGTGCAATAAAGATGCAATGCAAGTCCTTCAAGGATTGGGCAGCCTTTAATACTTGGGTCATCTTCTTTTCTTCAAATTACTGATGGGAAGAAAAAAACTGGCCCTCGTAAGGCAGTGATTCTCAGCTTTGGCTGCACATTGGAATGACCTAGGGACTTTCAAAAAAAAAAAAAAATGACGCCTGGATCCCATCCCCAGAGATTCTAATAGAAGAGCCATGATTTTCAAAGCTCCTCAGGTGAATCTAACTGGAAGCCACTGTTGCAATCCACTGCTGTGTTGACTAAAGTTGTATCTTCAAATTATGCCATTAACTCAGTCGACAAATATTTATTGAGTACTTGGGAGGCACTTAGGTGATGTGGGAAAGATATACAGTGATGATAAAATGATCCCCAAGAAAAGGAAAACTCGTATATACCTCTTCAGAAAACCTAACAGCCTGATTTGTACAGCACTTCAGAAAGAATGATCCCAACCAGGGCTCAACATCCTTCTGAGGTGAAGTTTTCCCATCCCCATTTAACAGATGGGAAACGAGCCATGGCAAGATTACGTGGCTCACTCGACGACGAACGTTTAATAAGTGAAAAACTGGGATTTAAAAGAATCATAGAATTTTAGAGCCGGATGAAGTTTCAAAGGTGACCTAATTCAAACTCTTCATTTTTGAGTTAGGAGAGTTCCCTGAGTTCTGGAGAAATTAAGTTAATTTTGAATTAGAGAGTGTGCTGAGTTGCAGGGAGATTAAGTGACTTGGCCAGCCAGTGGTCAAATGGCTTTTAAAACCCTAAGACTGGAACCCAGTTTCCCAATTCCCAGTTCAATGCTTTTATCGGAACAATACATTGCACTTCTGAATGGTCAGTTCTGATCACTAGACAACCGGAAGCAGGATATTCAGTAAGAAACAGGGTTCCATAGCTCACTTGTTTTAGCCTCACATCAGACTGATGAGTAAGGAAACAAATCCACTCTTGGCACTCAGTTTTTAAAATACTTAAGAAAAGTAAGTAAACAGAATAATTCTGTCAGTTAAACCCATATAAAGAGACTTTTCCAGGATCCCAAATCTCAAATCCTTGAGCAGTTACGTACCTGAGGCCTAGTCTTTCTCCATGGCTATATCTAGAATTCTTAGGCAAATATGTTCTTTATTTCTAGTGAAGTCTGTGGTTCATAATCTTGGATGCACATTCAAATCACCTGCTGGGCTGTTGAAAAGGACCCAGGCCTGGGCCACATCCCCCAAAATTCTGATTTCATTGGTCTCGGGTGAGTCTGGGCATCAGTATTTTTCAAAGTTCCCCCGAGTGATTCTAATGTGCAGTGGGTGAGACCACTGACTCCAGGAGCTGCCCTCAAAAATGCTGGACCATCAATGGTCCTCAGATGCTCTTCGTGCCCTTTAGCAGATCATAGCGAGAGAAGGCTCACATACCCTCCTCCCATGTCTCTCCCCCCCAGGCTCTACCATGACACAGAAAGCAACACAGAAAGCAGTTCTGTGTTCACAGAAAGCAGTTTCTCCCAAGCAAGAGAGGATCAGGCCTCATTTTCAAATACAGTTTGTTGTTGTTGTTGTTGTTGTTGTTTCACATTTTACAAAATACCTAGCCAATACTCCTCAAAACTATGAAAAACAAGGAAAGACTGGAAAACTGTCAGACATAAGGAAACATGACACATAAATGGAATATAACATCCTGGACTGGATCCTGGGACAGAAAAAAAAGACATTAATGAAAAACACTGATGAAGTCTAGAATTATGTTAATATTAACGCACCAATATTGGTCTCTTATTTTTGACAAATGTATCATGATACTGTAAGATCACAACATTAGGGAAAACGGAAACTGTAGGAGGGGTATAAGGGAACTCTGTACTACCTTTGCAACTTCTCCATAAATCTAAAACTATTTCAAAATAAAAAAAAAAGTTTAATAAATAAAAAGTAATTTTTTAGGAGCACTGAAAGAGAGTTTAAGACTGCTTACCTCGCCTAGTTTTAATCATGCCATTCACTTTCCCCCTAGAATCTTTACCCCTAGCTAGTGTGGCATACTGTCTGTATCTGAGGATTTTTGTCCTTAAATATGTCATCCTTAAATTATCTCAAAGATGGGAAGGGAGGGCTTGAGTTCTCCCCAGAGGTTACAAGTTACCACTGACAATTCTATCAGTGTTGTTTATTAATCATGTAGGGAAAGGGAGGATGGTAGCATTAGACCTCAGTGAGTCTCACCTCTAAAGCACATAGCCTGGCTGCCATGGTTTGAGACATGAAGCCACATGGGTTAGCCAGCATAACAATGTGTTTCCATTGTGTTGGCAGCACCATTTTTACTGTCATGTTCTTACCACACTCACATGCATATTTTATGAACTTACTGAATGCAATGTGTTCTCTACATAGCACATATGTAGTCTCCAAGCACATTAAAAACAGCTGCTTCCCGAATCCCTGTCTGCTTTCCCAGCCTATAGGCCTAGTTCCCAGGTCTGTCTTCCAAGACAGTTCCACTTAAGAAAAAAATGAATGAATTCTTAGCAAGTGGTATCTTGCTACCAGATCTCCAAGATGATCTCCACGAGAGCTCACTGATGTTGAAAGGAGTCTAACTTCTACATGGAAGAAACAGGAGCTAGCTATCTTCACTTCTTTTCAGATCCAAAGAGAAACCGGCTTATGGTGAGTACAGTAGTTTTGTTGCTTAAAATATAAACCCACTTGGTTCTAGTGAGGCCCACTAGAATAATACCACCTTCATCCCAGAAGCAAAGAACGTTCCAGGAGCCTCCTAGACACTGCTTCTGGGAGGTGAAACAAAAACAGGAAGCTAGGAAGGAAATACGCTGAAGTAGGGCTTTAAAAAGAGGAACTTTTATCCAACTGGGTGTGTTCATCCGTCCCCAGAACACATGTAGCCTCCAAGCATAAGGTATCTCAGCTTTGACCACCCTGCTGGGATAATGTTTTAAATCAGTCCTCTCCATCGGGCCTCCTGGTTTTCCATGTGGCCAGCATGGTATTTCCATTATACTATGTTCCAAGTTGGCATCCAGAGCCTGGGTGTTTCCGGATTTGGCCCGTGCTCAAACTTGTCCTTCCGGTCACCCTCCCACATCTTTGTGTTGCTTCAGTGCCTATCTACTTCTCCACTAGATTATAAACCCCCATGGAGGAGAGAACCATGTCTTACTCATTTTTGTGTCTCTTGCTATGCCTACCACAATGCCTGTCAAATAGCAACTGTTCAACAAATGTTGGTGAAATACGTTTTGTAGTTCTTTAAGTGGCAATGCTTCCTATGCGGCTGGTTTATGGCCGCAGAAGGCTGCAGGCCCTGTGGTCACACCAATGCGGGGATCATAGCAGTGCTCAGTCAGAACTCAGCAGGAGGACCCTTCATTTCTCCTGCCCACGCTGGAAAGAGTAAGGGTTGATTCATTGGAGACCAAGGCAGTGCTAGAAGCTCCTCAGAATTACGTACCAAAGAGACAAATTGTCTTTCATCTTGAAGCTGGAGGGAAGTTATGGTTGCAAATTTTCTCCACGGTGCAAAATTCATTAGCTGAGAAGTCATGGTACAAGTATGTCTCATAAAGGAGACACATAATCCAAGGGCGAGCCCTGAAGGCCAAGAGGAGACAAGCTCTTGAAGCATGATGATATATAGATGACTTGCAAGTAGGAGGCGGGTCACAGCACTTCCAACCACATAGTCTTACTGACAACAAAGCACAACAAGACCAGGAGGAAACACAATTTTTTTATGTGAAGTTGGAGCAACATTTTCCAACCTGAGTGATGGAGATTAAAGGAAGGCCTCCCTCGTCTATTCCAGCCCTAGCATAAGTTTTAGTTCTGTACTCTAGGGCTTTCCTAAAAAGTCACCCCCTTGTGGTCCATGCCCACAGCCACCCATTCACTCAATCTTTTCCCCCCCACACACCATTTTTGCTTTTAAAATATTTTTGTTGCCTCCTGCCAGGGCTCTACCTGGCACTAAGCATCCAGGTGGCTTGTCAATCATCAGCAATAGTCATGTTCCTGGACTCTAAAGGTGGAGAAGCAGAAAGAGTAGAGGGTCCTTGGTAATTACCTGCCTCAGAAGGGGTTATGAATTATGAATTCATACCCATCATACTGCTGTGATTAACCTCTTGCTAGCATATATCCTTTGTGTCATTAAGCTAAAATGGTTCAGATTCCTTCTTTACCTCAAATCTTGCTACTTTCTTGTTTATAAGAACCCCCTTTGTATTTCCTGTGTATGTATGTATAAATGTATGCATACATGGCCATTATGTCTTGTTTATTAAACTTCCTTTGAGGGAAACCCATATCTCCAATGTTTACTTGGTATGTGCTGGGATCCCACAAAAGGGGTGAGAGAGAGAAGGAAAAATACCTGAGACATCCATGCTTTTATTCCAAGTACATAACTTTGTAGGTTTTCCACAAATCTTATGTAAGATGCCTGTTAAAATCATCCTGGCCATTTTGGCAGACAAAATCCAACAAAATCTGAGTAACATTACCCATTGTTGTCATGTCGTAAGTTAAATTTTTCTCTATATACAGGTGCAAGCACACATGTATATTCTTCAGCCAAACTGGACAATTACCTTCTCTTCTAATTTGACCTATCCTTTCTGACCTTGTATTAATCAGATTTTTTTTTCTGAAGTTATGCTACATAACAAACAACACAAAAAATCTCAGGGTTTCATAAAAATGGACATATCTTTTACACTCACAGTTCTGCACGTTTGCCGACGTTTACATGATCTCATCTGGGCCAGGCTGGACCCGAGCCAGGTCAATTTCAGATCTGCCTCCATGTGCCTTTATTTTGGATCCCAGGCTGCAGAAGTCACAGTTACCTGAGACGTGTTCTTCTCGTGGCAGAGAGAAGAAACTCCAAGAAGGCTGGCAGAAACTTATCAAACCTCTTTTAAGGCCCGGACTCACAAGTATCATGAAGCTACTTCCACCCACGTTCCATTGGCCCAGGAAAGTCACAAGGCAAAGCCCAAAGTCACTGAGGCTACGGGAGTATACTCCACCCCAAACAATTTGGGCAATGAAATAAATTGTAACTGCTGTACAATGATCTACTCTAGCACAAGTCCCTACAGCTTTATTCTTACTATGTATGGCATTTGGCTGAAATGCCTTTACTATCCACAAAGCTACCTGTTTAAATCTGGCCTGTCCTTCAAGTCCCAGTTCAAATGTCACCTCCTCCATCAAATTCTCCCTGGTGTCATGGGGCAAATATAAGCATTCTGTTTTCCAAACACCATAATCCATATAGCTCCAATAGTGTTTATTATACATAGAATTGCATGGCAATCATAAGCCATAAAACTTTAAAAAAAAAAAAGGGGATGACTATGAACGATTCATTTTTTTATTACCAACATCATCCAATGCCTTTGGCATGGTTAATGCTCAGTTTATGTTGCATAAAGAAATGCATACATATGCATATGTGTGTACATGTGACTGTGTGTGTGGGGGGGCTCTCTGCATAAAAGAGAAAATATAACACAATGATTAAGGTTTCAAGTTCTGGCATCAGCCAGAGGTTGGTTCAAATCCCGTCTTTCCCTCTCCTTCCTACCTCTGGGAAGGTACTTGAACTCTCTGTGCCTCAGTTTCCTCATCTACAAAATGGAGATTATAATAATCTATGCAAAGGGTTAAGTACAAGACAAGCACTCAGTAAGTTCTGCTATTTATTATTATTATATGTACATTACAGAAATAATAAATGGTAAAATGTTATTTTATTATATACAATGTGATGGAAATATTTTTTAAATAAGTACATAATGACAGGGGCTAAAAGGGAACATATGTTAGGGTAGTAGGTTTGTAAGTAAAACATCCTCTTTTTGTATTTCCTTCAAGAGTAATATGGTTTTATTTATGCAATTAGAGAAATTAAACACTTATTTTCCTTGGTGGTTAGCCAATTCTGTGGTGGTGACACCCATATGGACCTACCGCTCCATAGAAATGACTTTTTAAGCAGATGCTACATGCCAGACCCACTATAAATGCTTTTTTTCTAATTCTCACAACAACCCTACAGAGTAATTAGTATGATGCCCATTTTATAGATGAGAAAAGTGAGATCCTGAGAGGTTAAATTATTTGTCCAGGGCTCTGCAATTAGTAAGTGGGAAATATGGGAAACAGTTATAAGGCCTGACTCTGAAGTTCAGACTTCCTTCTCCACCCCACATTTCTGTTCAGTCACTACTTCACAGGTAATTTACAGTGTGAAAAATAAACCAGTGGTACCCAGACAAGTCTTGGTTTCTAATACCATTCTCCCATAAAAGAAACCAGGGCTCCTTGGAGAAATGGTTAAGTCTAGGACTGTAACAGGAAATATATAAGATAAGCTTGGAGCATCTTATAGTGCCAGAAAGTAAGGTAGTACTAAAAACATTTACAAAAAGAAAACACGCACACTAAGAGGGGCACAAGAGCCACCTGAAAGGGCTTCCAATGGCCAACGCTACAGCAATCTGAGCAACAAAGTCAAGGAATACTGGGTAACCCGAAGTGTAACATAAATATCCCGTGAGTCCATACTAATATAAATAAAGGATTGAATAAAGAAGTACATGGGGAGAATATACAAATTTCCCATGCAGAAAACTGCCGAATAATTTATGTGGATACTCTACCCTCAAGGAGGTGGAGCATAACTGCCCACTCCTTAAGCGCAAGCTGCACAGGTTAATAACTTCTTTCCAAGGAGTAGAGCATGGGAAAGGGAGAAAAGAGTAACCTCCCAGTGCAGAAACCTAACACACACTACGGCAGCCAGGTGATCAAAGTCAACATCAACAGTGACGTCATGCTGGTAGCAAGCACACCTGATATGATGTCATGAGAATACTTTATAATCCTCTTCCTACAAACCTATAACTCCATCGAATCATAAGAAAAACATCAGACAAATTCCACTACTGGGGCATCCTACAAAATGCCTGACCAGTCCTCCTCAAACTGTCATGGGCATCAAAATAAGGGAAGTCTGAGAAACTATCACAGCCAAAGAGCTAAGGAGATATGACAAATATCAACATGTGTAATGTGGTATCCTGGATGGTAATCTAGAGCAGAAAGAACATTAGGTAAAAACTCAGGAAATCTGCACAAAAAGATGAACTTCAGTTAATAGCGTTAGTATCAATATCGGTTCACTAATTACGACAAATGTACTACACTAATGTAAGATGTTAATGACAGGGGAACCTGGGCGTGGGGTATACGGGAACTCTGTATTCTCTGCACAACTTTTCTATAAATCTAAAACTATACGAATACTAAAAGTATATTTTTTTAAAACTACAGGTCCTGGATGTGAAGACAAGTTACAACTCTGGGATTGTTCCCGGAAAAATCTTAAGAAAGTATCACCTCACAAAATGCTTGCACACTGTCACTCTGAAAGCTGACTCACTCAACCAAGTGGATAGTCTATCAGGTGATCCTAAATGAGGGACCTATGTGCCAAATCATAAAGCAATTCATTCCATGGTTATCCAATGATATCTACCAAAGTCCCCACTAGTATATTTTCTTATGGCACACATTGTGAATAATTATTGGAGCAACTACCTGTTCAATGTCTGTCTTCCCCAGACATGGGGAGTTCCAAGAAGGGAGGGACTCCTTTCCCCACATTTCTCCAGAACTTACCAGCATGGCACCTACTAGGTGCTCAGTAATTATTTCCTGAATTCACAGGATGCCCCTGCAGGCTAGAGGAACAATGATAAACATTGCTAACTGTGGTCCATGGAAAACGACAAGCCTTGGATTTCTGAAGATTCAGAGGCCACTGGGACAGATGTACCTTCTCGTGCAGTCTTCCCAGTCTCTCCAAGACCCCAAATACCATTCTTTCTAAGTCTTTCAAGCAAAATCAGAGTGAGGAATTTTATCTCTTATAATCTTCCCAGTCTCTCCAAGACCCCAAATACCATTCTTTCTAAGTCTTTCAAGCAAAATCAGAGTGAGGAATTTTATCTCTTATAATCAATCATATCTAGTCCTAGAAAACACTAAATTTTCCTAAATCCATGGAAAGTATAATGAGAGCCACATATTTTCTTTTGTGTGGCCCATCTAAGCCAAAGAATTGAGCGTGTTTCAGGCATCACAAGGAAAACTTAGACTCCTAAAAACCATAGGAAACAGGTAGCCAACAGCGCTGCAGGGAAAAACCATAAGCATAAAACAGATTTCATTAGGGGTGGTTGGTATTAAGTCTCTCTGGTACATCAATCTTCATTATTGTTATTTTATTCTATCAGTGCATTCCAGGTCACAGCAAGTTAGTAATTTTGCCATATCTTTCACTGCCTGGCTTTATGTAAGTGCTGCTAAGAATAAAATTAAGCAGTGGGAGAAAAACATCAGTTTGGTGTCTAAATTTAGAAAACTTGATGAATAAATCTATTAAATTCATTGTGGGGAAGACAGAAGAGCAAATCACTCCTTATTGGAAAGATAAAATAAATAGAAAACAAAAGGTGATTGTCTTTATAATTTAGAACAACAGATTTAAAGCACCCCCCCAACACACTCTCTTTTATTTACGAATGAGTGTATTGGATGATTTTGTTATGTTCATTCATGTAACCCTCAACCTGAATTTTTAAAAAGATAATCCCAGGCAAGAAACCACGCAGAAAACAGTTATATAAATCCTGGATTCAGTATTTACTGGGGAGGGGTAGAACCTTTACGAGATCCTACGGATGGGATATAAATCATCTTCTGAAGATCATGGAAAGCAGGTGCCCCAACACTGCACTGCAGACATCTGGCAGGCTTTTATTCCCACTCCACCCTCCCGCTCAACATCTGGCAGTCCCTTCATCCCTGTGCCCCACCCCCCTCCCCAACTGCCTCTCAACATCTGCCACACACTTCTCTTAACCTCAGAAGCAAATCCAGTCAAAAGCTCAAAGCACAATGTTCCAAGGGTGGTGACCTGGAGTCACACGCTGGGCGGGGGTGGAGCAGGGTTTGTTTTTATTTTTTTTCCCTAAACTTTAAATGAATACACAGTTCACTTAGAAGTATGCTTTCATGTCTAACTGGATCTCACTGAGAAGCTTGTTTAAAATTGAAATCCACAGTTAATATTAACTTCTTAAAAAGTTTTATAATGCCCTGGGAATTGGAGGATACAATAAAAAAAATTATGGGGAAAAAAACGCATTTTTATGCTGATGACACGTGTCTTATGGGCAAAGAGAATTATTGCTGACTGGGAAAAAATGGACAAAACACCTATGTCTTCCCTGTCAAGTACAAATTACTTAAAGAAAGTGTCTGAAACCTAGTCCAAAAATGTTTTGTAACCTATTTAAGGAAGTAAGTGGTATTTGAATTCCACCTTAGCTTAGAACTTCCCTCCTAGTGTCTCCAACACCTTACGGCACTTGTTCACAGAGCCATCTCACATGTGGTCTCCCCGGTTCTGACCAAGAAGATAACTTCCTGGTTAGGCTCTCCCTAAAACATCTCCCCTCACCTGGAATAAGTCACCTGATCTAGGTTTCCTACTATCCAAATTTTATCCTGGACTATACCACTCTGACAATTTGCTGTTAACCATGGTATTTATCCTAGGGCTACACCTGAATGAGTTAACTCCCCAACAACTTCCTTCCTCCCTACCCCCGACCCCAACACATTCACATTTATTTATTTCCTCCTTTGTTTAGACCAATCCCTATTCCTTTCCTCCAAATGAAGAGATGCTTGCTCTTTCTTTTTCAAGAGGAACGTGGATAACACCATGTAACCCTGAGTGTGCTAGACACAGGTGAATTCCTGAGGTGGTCTTAGCTTCTGATGAGATAGATATTCCAAACTTGAAGCCACTCTGAGCTTTGGATAGCTGCCAAGCTGCTGGATATATCACAGAGACTCTGCAGGCCAAAGGCCTATCAAAGCATTTTATCATTTTATTACATACTTAAATTAGTAATTACTTCTGGGACATTATTTAGATTCTGTTGTATTGTACAGTTTCTTGCTTAAAAGTTTAAATATGTTTAGTGACTGTTCATCAGTTGGAATTCCTTGCACATGTCATTCTGTTTTGTTCTCTGTTAACACTTTATTTTAGTCCCTAAGAATACTATAAAACAAAGAGTTATATCAACATTGTTCTCTTTTGATTGTTCCCTGGAGTGGGGTAATCTTTGTGCTTATTAAAGTCACAGGGAACAGTAAACTAAGATAGGTTGGAAGTAGACTAGAATCATAAACAGTATTTGCATGTGAAAGTTATCGTTAGCAGGATGAAGATGACATGAATAAAGCCTACAAAGAATGCAAAACAAGCTGAACTAATACACATATTATACTGGAGAGAGCATTTGAGTAGGAGATACCCTCCTAGTGCAAGTTCTCCATTATGTAGCTTTGTGGTGGTAGGTATGCCTCCTCACCTCTCTGGGCCTTGGTTTCTCATCTAGAATAAGTAGGTTTGTCTACATACATTTTTCTTAACTTTCTATTATAAAAAAAAAAAAATCACTCACAAAAGTAGAGAGAATGGTGTAGTTAAACTACCTTCAAAAATTATCAATATATCTTGTTTCATCTATACTGCCTCAATTTCCCCCCATTCTTTCCTGCTGACATTTTTAAAGCAAACCTTAGACATCATAACATTTCATCTGTACATACATGAGTATTTCTGAGAGATAAAGACTTTTGCCTTAACTACATTATCAGCATTACATCAAAACAAAAAAACAAACAAAACCACAAACAAAAGAACAAAAACATTTCGCAATACTTCCTTCGATCCCTTCAACACTAACATTTCAAGGCCCAAAGCCTCTCACAAGCTACTAAGTCAGTTATAGCCACACCCTCCTAAAAACTGAAGCATTTTTTACTCTGTTCTATAAATGAGAAAGAGTTTTAGCATTTATACCTAATAGCTCCACTGATCTCCAATTCTGGGCTCCCACCCAAACGAGAACATGAAAAACTTAGAGATGATTGAGTAAAGAGCCAACCGAAAGGTTCAGATGTTCAAAAGAAGGCAAATTCCTCATGAAACTAACTAACTAGAATTATTCTGACCAGAAAGGAGACACACCAATTGGGTAAATTAGAAGCGAGAACTATTCATTCATTCATGCACCTTTTTCATTCATTCATTCATTCATTCATTCATTCAAGAAATACTAATTGAATACCTGCCTTGTGCCAATGACAATGGTAAGTGACGGGAATGCAAATATAAATATGACATAAAGCATCATCCACAGAAGTGTGGCAATAAGCTAGTCTCCATCTTCAATTAGGGAAAAATTAATAGCCGTGAGACTAGATATACGCAGTGGGAAAACAAGCAACATATTGAAGTGAGATGTCAAGGGACTCTAGGAATCTCCTCTTAGAGACACGGGAATTTCATGTTTACTTAAGGTGGTTTAAATATGTATAGAAGATGGAAAATACTTTATCTTTCAATTCTAAGATTTTTATAAACACTGATACTTTGGCAAGAAAGGTATAAAACACAGAGCAGATACTATAATGATTACTTTTAACTGATATTTTACCTGTCTGATATTGGGAATTTTCCAGTATGTAAGGGTAAAAATCACCTTGATAATTGAGGACTGCTTCTGTCTGAAATGGAAAATACAAAATATAACCTAACCTCACCTCTCCAAAGAGAAGTCATAGATGTGTGAAACACAATTGGAAGATACAGAAGTTGATTAACTCGTTTCAACCTCCCCGCCCCCGCACCTTCCCCCTTGTATTCCTGCTACTGGGATATCAGGCTCTACGATCTGATAACCATAAATCTGTAAGTTGCTAGGTCACCACAGTAACTGTGGTATCAACAGCTGGTAAAAACAGTGACTAAGGAAGACCACGTGAGGTAACTCAGAAACCTGCAGAAGGACAGCCCTGGGCCAAACGGTGATATGAGAAACATTTGTCCTGATTGACCTCTTCTTACCCTTCGCCTGTGGCCCCAACCCATGGCCTTCATACTGACTGATGTTGAGACCCTCTCTTAGGTGAGGCTCTGGCTCCTGACTTGCCATTCTTCCCCTGCCTCTCACTCACCCCGACAAAGAAATGCCCCTCCCTATGCCCTATTCACCCAGAGTCATCCATTATCGTAAACCAATTTTTAAAAGATAATGTGGATATAAAAATAACTACACTTGTTTGCTCTCCCAGAATGTGTATTTTCATTTTAACGTGGACCTCCTGAATGCATCGGTTGTTCATTAATGGAGAACGGGTGTGTCTAAGGCTGCATTTACAAAGGGCTTTCAGAGACATCGTCCAATTTAACCTAATTACTATGGCAGCCCTGTAAGATATATCATTTTACAGATTAAGAAACTGAGGTCCAAACAGACGAAGTAGCTCTTCCATGATCACCTAACAGTCAGAGGCCGAGTTATTTCTGATTTCAAATCTTGTCTCAACATCTGGAAACCTGAGCACTTACAAGTTGTCTGCTGGAGCGCCAGCAGGACCATCCCCTCCTTCCCTGGGAAGGAAGCAGCACACACCTCATGCCGACCCTTTCTTGCCAGTCCTCTAGCTTTCCGATTCCAAACGCTCTGTTCTGTCGTTGTATTGTTGTTGTTGTTATTGTTGTCACTATTCATTTATTTTGTTTTGTATCCACAATCTCAGCACACTTAGGTCTCTTACCCTGAGACCTTTCATGGTGGATGTTTGAGACCCCTGTGACCCCCAAGTGGTAGAGAAGCTTCCAAATGACACCACAAAGGCAACCACACACCCAACCAAAGGCCAGCCAGCTCTCCACACCATTGTTGTCACATAAGAGAGCAAAGTCAACCACAGAAGAGGGAATGTCTCTGGTGCATGAATGGACAACTTCGGCACCCTTGGTTGCCCTGGTCAGAGATTCAGAAACATTAAAGTAAGGAGTCATGTAGATGCCAATCTGAGATGAGTATTATTGGATTAGCCAATGAGCGAAGAGAGAGGTAGTCAGATCTTTATAAAGCAGACAACACTAACACATCTGGGGTCCACTGAGCTGCCTCTGGCTTTTACTACACACAGAACTTATGTTTAAGGCAACCTAGCTAGATTCGTGTACATCCAAATCTGTATGATAACATACCACCTTCTAACAGGGGCCCTCTAGCGTGGGAGTCCAGATATCTGTGGTCTAATCCCAGATCTCACTGGCTCTGTGATCCTGGATAAGTCACTTAACCTCATTGGGCCTCAGTTCATTCATCTGTAAAATAGGGGCACTGAGAAGGTTTGGGCTGAATGAAAATTTCTATGTCTTACACTGCCCAGGGGACACTGTACTATGCTCTCTTCTGGAAGAACATAACTTTGCACAGAGACAGAGGGTATATGCACTAGAGTTAGTCAACCTGGGTTCAAATCCTGGTTCTGCCACTTACTAGCCGTGTGTCTTTGAGCAACTTCCTAAACTTTTCTAAGCCTCAGTTTTGTTATCTATAAAATGGAAGTAATATTTATTGGGAGGCCAAATGAAGTAATGCATGCCAACTGATGAGGAGGACGCCTGGCATACAATAAGTGCTCAATAAGTGTTAGTAGGAGTGCATATGACATTTCAACATGTTTCTCATCCTTTACTGTCAACAGTCCACAGATTCATGAGCATCAAGAATGGATATGATTCATTCTGCCTTTTAAGCTTTCTGGTTTCCGTATAAACCTGGAAATATGGTTCTCCAGCTCAGAAATTCAAAACAGTCTGATTAAAAACTTCCTTTGCTTCATTGCAAAACCTCATTTGCTGTGATACTGCATTCAAGTAGCTATAAGCTGGCTGACGGAATACCCACTATGTGTCAAACACATCTGAAAGAAGGTAATTGTTTGAAAAAGACCATTGAAGCAAAACCTATATAAAGAAATATGCTCCTAATTGCTTTATTATTGACGTTATTATTTTATATTATCGGCCCTTAGACACGTTATTAATATTAGTCCAGAAAGGCAGTGTGGTGTTTTATGTTATCCCTGACCACATATTGTGTAAATAATGCAGTGCAAATCACTGAGGCAGACTCAGATCACCTAATCCCCAGTGCCTGGGAGCCTGGAGTCCCAGGGAAGATGCTGCATCCACAAGCACCTACTCACCAAAGCAGGATCCAAGTGTCATAAAAGAGGTACAATGTTCCCAAAGATGAAAAAATTACCTGTGCCTCAAAGCGGAGGAGAATCAAGGAGAACTTCTTGAAGAAGGTGGTATTAAAACGGGTCCTTCAGTGGTGAGCAGGATTCCAATGGTAAGAAACGTGTTTTAGGGAGCAGCATCCCTGAGTACCTGGGAAGAATGACAGGCCTCATCAAAGGCTGCGAAAGCCAAATCTGCAATCCCATTTTTTCAGTGTGTGAGATAGAGGGGAGCATGAGCACGCAGTCTGGAAAAGGCAAAATTAGGTGAGGGAAAGGTTTTGTCTCCACTAAGTTGAAGCATTATTTAGCAAACAACGGCAAACCACCAAAGCTTTGAAGAGCGAGGGTGCTTTAGGAAGATCAAATCTGGCAACAAAAAGGCGATCTTTCTTCTGAAAGCTAAAACAGATTATTGAGGGCCTTTAGTGCTCAAATGGTAACGTGTAAGGTCAAATGTTCCTCTGGGAAGCAGCACTGTTGTATTTGCACCAACAGATAGTACACAGACACCTTGCGAGGGTTTGGTAAGGACCTGCAGGCATGTTGGATGAGAGCAACACTATCCTTGCACATGATCGATTTCGCATTTCCCCTGAGAAAAGCACTGCAATCTGTAACTCTCAAAACAATTTGTTTATCCTCACATCCCTAGAAAGTGCTAGAGCCATCACTAATAGCGTAGTAACTGTTCAAATCAAAGTGTTACGTTAAAGCCTGTGGCCTTTATGTCAAGGTAGCAGTGAAGATGCAAGGCACACGTCATAAAATTAAATAAACTCACAAAGACTATCCCCTCTCGAGTCCTAGATTTATATTCAGGTTGCATCATAAATGAAATGGGCTTGGTGGCCTCCGCCTATTGCCTGGGAACATTTGTTTGATTTACAATTATAGGACATGATTTGACATACTCGGTGTAATTAGTATTCACGGCTTAGGAGAATGCTCCAACAGTTAGAATTCTAATGTACCAACAGCAGCGCTGAATTTCTCTCTGTCCCCCTTCTCTCTCCCATTCCGTCCTCAAGGGACCATGCAAGCGGAAGATGTGAGTGAACAAATCCAGATGTCAAGGGTGCTCTACACCGAAACAAGGAACAAAGTGCACGTTCCAGCCATGACTGTTCTGCGTCGCTGGCAGAGGCTGCTGCGATCTGTGCTGCTCCCCAAACCTCTTCATGCAACTGCTGATTACACAGCCTTGGTTTCACTTAAAGAATATTCTGGAAGAAGCCCCAGCTTAGAGAGGGGTACTGAGCATTTACCAGTGCTTTGCTAACAGTCATTAAAGTTATTACTCTTACTTAAATAAAGCAGGGCATAAATACAGAGGAGATGTGGTAACTACTGCTCACAACATATGAAAACGTCCTCTGTTCCCAAGCGCCAAAGAGTTGGCCTGTTCACTTTAAATCGGCTTAATTCCTGTTTTAGGAGGCCTTGTGACAGTCTTCCAAAAGAGAGCTGCCAAAACTGTGACTATATTTAGTTGTTTGTTACACACCAACTCAAGGTGGTGCGTGCTGGGAGACACACAGAGAAGCAAAGAAAATTGGAGCTCATTAGTAAGGGAGGCCAGGAAAGCTTTATAGGAAAATTCTGGACTGGGAAATATTTGTTAGGGAATTTTGGTTGTGTTACTTCTAAGGACAAAAAAAAAGAAACACAATCTAAGTTACAAACAAGCAATGTAAACCAAGTATAACAAAGCAGCACAAACAAGCTAATTTTAAAGTTATAATGGACAATGAAGAAGTGATGATAAATAGGAAAAACAGACCCCAAACTCTGAGGTAAATGGCTGAAATCTTTGATATCTTGATCCTTTGGACTGATATAGTTGACACACATCCCCTGGCTCATAGCCTGAAAATGCAAGGGCAGAAAATTATTTTGAATTGTTTTTCTATCCAAGTCACATGCCGTTTAGGACTCATCACAAGTTTCAACTGGGTGGTAGGCAGATAAATGACCACTTCCTGTGAGTATGTGGCAATTAGAGCAGTGCCGAAATGGAATCACAACTGACCTAGAAGACAAGGCGCAGTGTCTGCAAACTGCCTGACCAGATGAACGCGCTGCATTTAGTTTCTTCTCGGCAGTGACTAATTTTTATTAAATGGGAAGGCCCAACTTAAGCTTGGCTTAGAAATTACTTCGAGTGCTCATTAGCGGTCTATGCCTTCATCAGCTATCATTGAAGAGAGGGAAACGTATACATTTAAGACTATCTACTCCACTCTACATTCAAAACCACAACATTTCATTTTATCCTTTGGTTTGGTGAAGGCTTGGCAGGGGGAGCAGTTCACGTTTTCCTTCATGTCTTGGAATAGAAGTAGAAACTAACTGCATGTTGCTCTTAAAATCAGTTTAAAAAATAGTTTGAAACTAGTTAATAAGTCACATAGCCATAGGTGACAACTGGCCCCTAATTGTACCTCAAAGGTTGGTCACTGATAGTTCATTTATACTTTCTTTCCCAATACACACACTACTCCCCCGACTCCCCACAATACCCCAAACAAAACATGCAACTTTTGAATTAAGATTTGTGGAAATGGCTAAATGGAGTAGCATAGATGAGTAAACAGTGTCACCTAGTGGATAGGAGAGGAAGAAAACTAGTGAATGGGCACAAATGGAAATTCGGACCAGTTGTCAACTTTTGGCCACATTTTCCCCTCACTCCGGCCGCCCTCCATTAACACTCACGAGCAAATATGAATATCTTCTTCCCTCAAGAAGATACCAAACACAAATACAAACAAATAAACCAAAACATACATAGCTTTTCCTCTCTAGTTTTCTAGTTCCCTACTAAAGGTCGTATCCAAATAAAAAGAACATTTACTGAGCATTTTCCATGAGCCAATATTTTGCACAGTGCTTTACCTGGATCATGTCACATAGTAATCCAAACAGTCCAACTATTTGTTAGAGAGTTTGGGTGATTTTTCCAAGGTCATAGAGCCTAACGGTGATAGCCCAGGCAGTAATACCCACTATTTAACACCCTGCACACACAGCCCAAAGGCAAACAAAGAATCTTGGAAAACACATGCAATAATACAATAATTAAATACATGTTAAGCATGTACAGTGCTCTTGTGACCATTTAAGCAATACAAAAATGAACTGACATGGATTCTGCCCTACAAGAATTTAGTCTTAAAACCTAAATTTGTAGAGTACTTTAGAGTTGACATAATTTCAACCTATTTTCACAGCCCTATAAGCTAATTATGCCCCTTACTTTAGAAATGAGGTTTTATGATTCACCAAGGTCAAACAGATAAGAAGTGACAGCTCTTCAGATTTAAAAGCAAGTTGATCATTCCACATCATGCTGCCTCTTTCCCAAATGCAGCTGCTAGAGATCCCTGGTTTTATGACAAGGGGTAGAGGATGAAGGTGGCAGAGAGCTGACTCAGGAACTAATCATCATAGGAATCAAAGGTGGAATGTCCTTTCTCGCCATCACTTCCAAACCAACCCCCACCCTGGGAGGAATGACTGTAAGTCAAATCTCTCAACAGATCAGATTAAAACAAACTATTTCCATTCTGTGGGTCACAGAAAATGAGAACTACAAGAAAACTTTCATAATCTAAAAAAAAAAGGTATACACAAAAACCCCACAGCTAACATCATACCTAATCGTGAGAGACAGGACACTTTTTTCCCTGAGATTGGTGACAAGACAAAGATATCTTTTTTCATCACTATTATCTGAAGTCCAAGCTAGTGCAATAAGACAAGAAAAATATATAAAAGGCACACTGATTTTTAAAAAGGAAATAAAACTTTTCATTTGCAGATGACATGATTATTAATGTAAAGAACTCAAAATAATCTACAACAACAAAATACTCCTGGAACTAATAAGTGAATATACCAAGGGTGCAGGCAACAAGATCAACATACAAAAGTATTGCTTCCCTACATATCAGCAATGAACAAATATGAAATTATCCAACAGTACCATTTACAATATTACCAAGGAGAAGAAAAACAACAAGTTAGGCATAAATCTAACAAAATACATATAGGATCTGCATGTGAAAAATTACCTTCACTAGGGATAAAAAGCTTTCTGGTATATAAAAGTAGGTTAACAGAATCAAGAATAAAGTATATTCTTCATCTAATCAATATGGCCAGAGATAAAACTCTAGATATCAAAATCCCAGGATTAGTAGCCCATCAGAGGTTGTCTGATGACCCTCTCCCTTCTATACTTTTCTTATAGAATAAGGGAAACATAATCAAGTGTGGCATACTCAGAGTCCCTTACTCACATAGGAAATCTGAGGGAAGAACTAAGAGGGGGGATAAAGTAACGTTTTTCATGCAAAGCTTTGATATTGTCAGATGGCGAAAAGAAGTAAGTGCAGCATTTCTTTTGGCTCCAAGGACATGATGTTTTGCCTTTCCTCCCGAAGTTAAAATTCCAGATCTAGAATCCTATAAGGATCTTTTTAAATTAAGAGGTCATTTTAATTTGTTGAATGCAGCTGAGAGATGCAGTTAGAGTTTCCCACTTACTTTCCACACTGTCCACAAGAAAATTCATCTGCACAATCATGCATCATAAGAACAGGGTGGATCTTGACTTGTATGATGCTTACTCTATGTGACTCTGTGCCAGGCACTTCCACAAGAGCTTTACACATATTTGCTCATTTAATCCACAAACAAACCTATAAGGGAGGTGTTAGTATTATCCCCATCTTACATAGCTAAATATAAACTAATTTTTTTAACATTGTAAAGTTTCTTTTGAAGTTTCCCTTTGGCTTTCATGACCTATAATATGTGTCAACTATGATATAATAATTTGAATCTTTCACAACATTTCAAGAAGCTATTATTTGTGAAAAGCAAGGTGTATTGGTGTTGTGGGGCTCTTGTGTAAGTAGTAAACAGGCAGGAAGTGTGACTCAGTTGAGGGGCATCTGTGAATTTAGTGATGTGCTGGCCAGTGTTTAACTAGTAGCTCTAGATTTAAATAAAAGGAGGAATGGAGGAGAAAAGAAACCACAAAGAAAACCCTGACTTGTAGCTTTTGCCAATTTCCATGTTTAAATACTCTCACCATTGCTGATTACAAGGTTCACGAAAGTTCCTGACAATTTAACCACGGGCTTTCAACCAGACGGTGGGAGCTGGCTCTAGCACACTACTGCAATGTCCCATGAACACAGGTTCCATGATTGTTTCATTCAAGCTAGCACCTACCACAGTGCCTAACAGTTAGTAGGCACTCAAGAAATATTTGTTGAATGAATGAATGAGTGGGTTAATGAGATGCAATTATATAAATTAGATAGAGGTAAGTATACTCTCCTCCATGGATTGTAACATAACTAGGACCTTGCTGCTTTGACATCACAGTCTCTATTCATCATGATGGTTGTAACTTGTGCTGCAATTTGTGGAGGAAGGGGAGTATTATGTCAACATTGTACCTTGTTGATCATAATGGAAGTGTTAAGAGATGTAAGACTCCTGTGTATGTTTTTTCAAAAGCAGTGAAAAAAGAGATATTAAACTTTTATCCAATTTAATAAAAAAAAAATATGTATAATTTTTAAATATTATTATTTAATCTCTTATGAGAAAAAAAATTGCTTTGTTATATAAATCTGAAACTCTAGCCTCTAACCTCTTGAAATAATAATTGAGACAATTATTCTGAAAACCAAATATTCTTAAGAACTCAATTGTCTCATTAGAACAAAACAGACAGGGAACTAGCTCTCCACTACCACCAAGTAATTTCTTTCTACTCCTGTCAATGATTTTTTTCTTGTAGTACATACTAGACAAAATGTCAGAAAGCAACTGGACATTCATCCATTCATAAATAAATAAACTTATTTCAATTTGTCTAATACCGATTGTGTGCACAAACTTCAAAACCTGTAAGACATGGATGCAGGCTGTGCATAATACCATTAAATTTTTAAATAGCAAATGAGGAAGAGTAGTAGGGCCCTAACATAGCCAAAATTGAGAATCAAAACGATCTGAAGTATTTAAGTAGATAGGCTAGTGGCTCTCCACCTAGGGTTGCCAGGTAAACTACAGGATTCCCAGTTAAATTTGAATTTCAGATAAACAATTAATTATTACTTTGTGTAAGTAAGCTACCAATATTGCATGAGACATACTTGTACTAAAAAAATGATTCATATTTTATTTGAAATTCAGATTTAATGGGGCATTTGTATTTTTATTTGTTATACCTAGCAATCTTATCCCAAGAACATATTTGCTTGAAATGGCTTATAAGGGAGCCTGAAATTTCAAATAGATTCAATATTTAAAAGTAAATACTGAAAAATTTGAAAGAACTATCTTTATAATCTTTTGTGTTGAAAGCCTTTTTAACTGACACAAAATCCAGAAGCCATGGAAGAAAAGATTGATAAGATCCATACTGTAAGAATCAAAACAATTTTTCTGGGGGAAAACATAAGTCAAGCAAAAGCCAAATGACAAGTAGGCAAAAATACCTGCAAATTAAAACATACAGGGCTAATCTCCCACGTATATAAAGAGTATCTACAAATCAATAAGAGCACAAAGAAAGATCATTTATCCAATTAAAAGTTCACAAAGATATGAACAGACCATTCACAGAAAATGAAATAGATATGGTTCTTAAATAAGGGGGATAAAATAGATGTCCAACTTCACTCATAGTAATAAAAATGCAAATTAAAACTAGATGAAGTCAAAGGTATTTTCATCCACCTAACAGACTGGCAAAATTCCAAAAGTTTGATAATAAACTATCTTGGTAAGACTGCATAAAAATAGCACTTTATTATGTTGCTGGTGAGGATACAAACAGGTAGAATTCTTATGGAGTGCTATCTGACAGTGTCTATCAAAGCTTCAAATACATGTCCTATTGACCCAGCAATTCTACTTCTAGGAATTTTTGCTACAGATAAACAAATGCAAAATAAATTAAGTACAGAGATGTTATCTGCAGCACAACTATAACAGAAAAAAATATGGAAACAACCTAAATGCTCTTCAATAAGGAACTCATTAAATAAATTATGGTACATACACACATGGAATACTATGCAACTGTAAAAAAAGAATTAATAAACTATTAATGTATTGATATGAAAAAAATCTCTATACTTATTAAAAATAAGATATGTACAGTATCTTACAATTTTGGAAAAACTGAAACTATATATACACCAGGGATGCCAAAAAAAACCCATATACACATTTTAAGAAAGGAAAAAAATGTATTAAAATTGTAATACTCAATATATATTCATAACAAAAGATAAATACAAGTCACATGTACACCGTTTTTTGGCACACCTGGCATATACATATATTAGTGGTTACCTATCAGAGGAATAGAGATGGTTGGATGAAGGGCAGGGAAGGAAAGGAGTCTTTTAATGAATACTCTTTGTTTATATTTAAAACCTGTGAATGCATTAACAATTCAAAAAATTAAATAAAAATTATTTTAAAACATGCATATATTATGGTTATCCTGATATTGCTGTTATCCAAAAACAACAGGGCCTGGAGATAGTACACTCCATTTACTACACAGTCTGCCCTACTGGATGGCCATTTAGACCATTAGCTCTTCATTTATTGAACCATTTATCAAACACTTACTATATACTCAGCTGAGTATACTTTTGCTGAGAGCTTAGTGTACAGATATAAATAGTATAAACATGGTTCCCACCCTCTCTGAGCTTAAAGTCTGGTTGAGAAAAGATGCTAATAGCTAATCTTTGTGTAGAGTGCTTATTCTATGGCAACCACTGTGCTATGCATTTATGCAATTTATCTCATTTAATTCTCACAATAATTTTAAGTAAGGGCCATGATTTGAACTGGAGCTTGAAGGGTAAGATTTTCCATAGGCAAAGAATGAAGAAATCAACCCTGCAAATTGAGGAAACAGCATAAGCAAAGACGAAAAGGTAAAGGTAGCTGGCAAATTTGTGTGACTGTCTCATCAGGTTCATGGAGGGATGAAGGTCTGAAAACTCCATTTGGAGCCTTAACCCCTAGGCTAAGGAGGTTTGGAAATTTATTCTAATAAAATAAGCACAGATTGTATCTGATACTTCCTCTTGCTTTTATTTGGGCCATTCAAGACTGTGGACTAAAGCTTTAGTGTAAGAATAGGATAGAGGTCCCAGAGTAGAATTCAGCTTGCGAAAAACTAGGCTGGCTCTCACAGATTTCTTGACAATGAACACGTCAAGTTACAACTCCATTCAACAAGCACCTACTAAGAGCCAAGCACTGAGCCAAGTGCTAGAAATGCAAAAATAAACAAGTAAAACACATTCCTTGTGCATGAAAGGTTATAGTTTAGCAGCAAAGAGAGACTATTAAATGAGGAATTACAATTTAGTGATATCAGTATTTTGGTCTGGGAAGCACGCAGTGTGGATATAGTGAGCAGAAGCATACGAAGGTCTGACAATTAAGTTCACAAACTTGTTGCAACGATGTAGCTAACCTTTTTTGATATCAGAGGGATCATTCATTATGAATTTGTACCAACTGGACAAACAGTTAACCAATTTGACTCTTTGGAAGTGCTGAAAAGGCTGCGTGAAAAAGACAAAAACGATCTGAACTTTTTGCCAACAGTTCATGGCTCTTGCATCACAACAATGCACCAGTTCACACATCACTGGCTGTGAGGGAGTTTTTAGCCAGTAAACAAATAACTGTATGGGAACACCCTCCTTACTCACCTGATCTGGCCCCCAATGACTTCTTTCTTTACCCAAAGATAAAGGAAATATTGAAAGGAAGATAAAGGAAATATTGAAAGGAAGACATTTTGATGACATTCAGGACATCAAGGATAATACAATGACAGCTCTGATGGCCATTCCAGAAAAAGAGTTCCAAAATTGCTTTGAAGCATGGACTAGGCACTGGGGTGGGTGCGTAGCTTCCCAAGGGGAGTACTTCAAAGGTGACTGTAGTGATCTTCAGCAATGAGGAATGTAGCACTTTTTCTAGGATGAGTTCATGAATTTACTTGTCAGACCTTGTATGACTTAGTGTACTGGAGTCCAGGACCAGCCCCCCACCCCAAGGAAATGCCTCTGAGACCTGAAACACAAGTGTAATTTACCAAGTAAAGTAGGGAAAAATAAAGAAGGAACACCATGTGCAAAGACATGGAGATATGACAAAGCACAGCTTGGAGAACTGGGAGAAATCCAGAGTGGCTCAAGTGTGAAGGACAAAGAGTAGGCTTTATTCCCTTTCTACATTCTGGGTTTCTTTCTCTTGCCCTCTGAACCACTTGTCTCTCCCCCAACAGTCTTAGGAAATAAATGGAGAAGTGGAAGGTGAGAAGGAATTAGAAAAAGGCAAAAATTAATTGGAAATAGAAGTGAGGAGGAAGAGAAGAAGGCAAAAGGAAATGACTGAGGAGAAAAGAATGGAGAGGAAAGAAGGGAGAGTGGTTGGGGGGACAGGCAAAGCGGTGATGTAACTGCAGATAATCCTAAAACATAGGGCACTGGTAAAGATTAAAATGCCCTGGGGGGGGGGGCAGGAAGTGGGGAGAAATTAAACTGCTCTGGAAGTTAAAAGAAGTAAACAGTGGGTATCCTTAACAGTGCTGGCTTTGCCTTCCTCTGAGTGTTCCTGGAAATGGCAAGCTCAAATTCTGATAGCAGTGGAAAGGATTACTTTGAGGATGAATTAGATGAAGAAAGTGTGATTCTCACATTGGTTCCAGTTAATGAAGAACCTAATGAAGAACATCAAATGGAACCAAGCGTTTCTACAACCTCAGACGCCAATGTGAAGATACCTAGGACAAATGACAAACTTTACCTTCCTCAAAAAATAAATAATTCAAAGCTTGCCAAAAACCAATACTCCCCTTGCCAACTATTTTGCCTCCAATTAATAAAGAGCATTGGGACACTGTGCGGTATGGAGATCAACAATCTGAATACCAATGGCAAGAAAACAGAAGTTTATCTGAGGTTTAAGGAACATGCTTCCTCTGAAGAAAAACAAGTGAGTGAGGAATATGAAGACAGTGGAAAGAATATTCCTAAAACACCACAGGAGACCACATTGCAGTCATGTTCAAGGAAATGCAAGATGGTGAGCAAGAGAGCAAGGAGTCAGAAAAGTTGTAAGATGAGAGAGAGCGGAAGGGACCAATACAGTTGATGTGACTTCAGCTCAGGAAGCCATGCTGACAGCATGGGCAAGAATTGCTACAACAGCCATTCAACCGAAGGCTGTTAGTTCATGTTCTGTTTCTACTTCTGCTGAGAACTTTCTGCAGCAAACCTTTGGTGTCAGGTTATGCGTGGTCCATGGCAGACCTCCCTTGGCAGACACAAAAGGTTGGATTCACCTGCAGTTCCTTCCAGGTCAGGCCTGGGTGCCTGACACTCCCAAGAAGATGATCTCTCTCTTCCTGTTACCAGCCTGTACTCTCCCATACCCAGACCTAGAAGACAATGTTATGCCCTGAATGTGTTAAGAGGAGTAAGAGGATGGAAAGATTAATCACAATATGAAAGGAGAAGCAACCTGGTTTGAACACACCCACATCATTTCTTTTAGATGGGCCATGTCTTAATAAAGAATAAATGGTGGAGAGCTCACAGCTAAAATAAATAAATAAATAGATAAATAAATAAATAAATAAATAGATAAATAAATAAATAAATAAATACTGTTCTGAGAACAGCAAAACCCAAAAGCATGTTTGAGAGAATCCTAAGAAAGGACCAGAAGAAAACAAGACACTGAGCATCTACAGTACATACTAAGTATTTTCACACATGGTGTCTCACTTAATCTTCACAAAAGCCCTGCTAGATGGATACTATTGTGTCACTTACAAAAAAACTAAGGCTCTGGAAGACTCAATGAGTGTTCCAATTTTACATGGTTGGTGACTGATGAAGCTGGCATTTGTTATACCTGAGTCTACATGAAAATCTCTACCATTCAAGACAACAGAATGTGGACACTTTCTTACCATTTTGCTCAAGTGCTTTCTTTGTACCCGAGAAAGGAGTCATCTACATTCTAACATAAAACTCTTGGAATTATACATTATTAATAGTAAAATATATCTTTAATCTACTCTTGACTGTACACGTTATCCATGATAATAAAATCATGGGAAACAAGAAGAAAACAGATACATGAACTCTGATACTAAACCACAACCTCAAATTCAACTTCAATTTATACACAGACACACACACACACGCTGTAGGGAAGAAAAGAGGCATAGGCACAAGAGCTAAGAAATGCAGAATTAAGTTAGCTATTATTTCCTTTCATCTTCCTGTGACATACATAGTCCAAAATGGCAAAAGGGAAGAGAAAACATTAGAGCTGTAGATGGTCAGCTAATTAGATAATCATCCCACTCCATTTTCTCTTTCCATAGATATCCACTCTTAACTATTTGGTGTGTATCTTTCCAGACCTTTCTCTATAAATATAAATATATATGAATATACATATATATACAAACACACACACACACACATAAATAGAAAATATATAAGTGTGTGCATATATATTTGATAATACACAGAACACACACACATATGCTAATACATAGGGGTTTTTAACTATATAATCATACTATGCAAACTATTCAGCCCCTTGCATATTAAATAAAAAATATATCCTGGATTTCCCTGATTCCTTTCACTTGATGAATAATATTCTATTGCATAGATATACCATAATTTACCAATTTCCTTGTTAATGGGCTTACAATGATTTCAGTTTTTATTATTACAAATCATGTGGCATTAAGCACCTTTGCAATTATACCCTTGTACACTATGTATTTCTGTAAATTAGCTTTCTGGAACTGAAGTTACTGGATCAAAGTGTTTATACTTCTTTTTGATAGATACTGCCAAGTTGCCTCCAAAAAACTAAACTTTTTATTTCTTTTGCCAAGACTTCTGATACCTAAAAATTTTCTCAAAACCACCACCGTATATGTGGAGTCTCATGTTGTTACAAAAATCATTTATTTCTCAAATAGTTTTCTAAAAGGGCCTTCACTTTTTCCAGAACGGGTTGGGTTTTATTGTCAATAAATGAAAAACTGAGAAATTTTGAAACAGGCTACCTGACAAACATTCCATCAGAATCTCAACACAGGCAGCAGGTTGGGCTGCCAGAAGGATGGGCTGGGGGCCCACACAGGCTCCCAAAGCCAGGCAAAGCCTGGGGTCCCACAAATGGTAGCAAGATCAGAAAGGCAATTCTAGTGGCAGCCATCAGGCAGGGCCAGCAGTTGGAACTGGGAGCTTGACCCACGGAGGAAAAAGCAGGTGAGATTAGTAAAGGCTCACACCAGTTTATTGTCATTCCCTCAACTATTTATTAAGCAACTACTACGATCTACCTGGCACTACAGTAGGTTTGAAAACTATACAAATAAATAGAGTGTTTCTCCCTAATGTTAGAGTTGCTCACAATCTAGCTGTGGTCTTCTGGAATTCAAGTGCTCCGTGATCCCACTTTTGCGCTGAGACCCCTACCTTCACTCCACACCCCTAGCTCCCTTTCTTCTCTCCACACTGCACATCTTACAGTCTTGCTGCAACAAGAGGGCGATGGTCAGAGTGTGAGGGGAGATGTGGTGAAACGTAGGATGTATTTTAGCCCCCCCAAAGTTTCTGGCCAGGGCAATGGAAAGTCATCCGCCTTTGCCTCTTCCCCAGCCATGAGTCAGTCTCACTTTATATTTTTGGTTCGTTTAATGTGTTGAACATTTAAATACTTCCTGCTGTCCTGCGTGGCTTAGGACAGCCAATTTGGGACTGCCAGTCACACTGAGATTTAGAGAATTTCAAAAAGCAAGTTCTGTGTTTGTATCCATGGAGACAGGGCTGGGGGTGGTTCACTTACTGCATGTAACAGGTAACCTAGAGCAGTCTCTGGGGAGGACCTCACAAGGTGACACTTCAAGCTTGTCAGAACACCTCCCTGTACCATCACATCGCCAATTTACAAAAGAGGGGGGACATCATATTTTCTCAGATAATTACACTGAACTGGCAGAATGACTAATCCATCCATTCAAAGCCATCGCTTGTATTCCGAGAGTAACCTCAGTCCCTGCTCAAGCTCAGAGTTCAAGGCAGGCTAGGAGCTCAGCTCAGGGTTCAACTGCTCCGTGTACTCCTCCCAAAGCCTGCCCCGATGTGCTTCAGAAAGAGCAAAGAGCTCTCAGTTAGAAAGTCTAGATTCTCTTCTTTGCTCTGATACTCAATATATGATTTTAGAGATTCAGCTTCTTCATACCTTAAATGGTAAGACAATCAACACCCTTCTGGGCCTCAAAGAACAGCCATAATGACCAAACAAGGCAATGCATGAGAAAGTGTTTGGAGTTGCAAAGTGCTACATAAGAGCTACATAAGAGCTACATAAGAGATGACTCCGAAGAGGAGGAGGATGATCCTGGAGGAGGAGGAGGAGGAGTGGGGGCGGGGACATGGCTAAAGTCCACCAACTGGATAAGGTTGGTCAGCAAATAATTCAGTTTTGTCAGAGTAAGTACATTACCTCTCAATTTGAACGCTTATTTCACTTATTGTTCTAAGTGCCAACTTTAGCCTTAGAAACCAAAGAGTAACCCAAACACAGTGTATCACTTTCCTGGGTTCAGAGAGCAACATTCTGAGGAGCTAGCGGTCACAAGCAAAGTCACTCCACCCAGTATAAGTTCCCCTGGATATACAAAAGTAAAATTTTGAAAGCTTCAAGTGGGAGAATCGTGAGGCCACACAAGTTGCTTAATCTTCGTGCTAAATAACTACAATTCCAGGGAGCAGAGAGAAAACAATCACATACTCTTGCTAGTGACCCAGCTGTCCAGGGGAGTATGAGTTCATGTGAATGGCCACGTTATTGGGGAGCAGGCTGGGTTGACCTAGAGAGACACTAACGAATGATCTTCTTTCATGGAGTTCTCACTGTAGACCACAGCAGCCTTTTCCTCTTTTTGTTAATTGAAAAAGCTACCCTCCTGCCTCAATCCTATGATCTCTACCCTGTGCCCTAAAATACTGCAGATGAAGTCCCAAGGCCTCCTTAAGCTAAGATTTTTAGAATTGGCTTGCTTTCCGAAAGCAATGAGAGGATTAGAAAGGGTGCGAGGAAGATGGGGGCCTGTGAGTGGATGGGAACACAGATGTAAATTCCCTTGTATAAAATTATTGCATGATGGAACTTTTTGCAAAACCAGAGATTTTGGAAGTCATAAAAAGCAACGATTCCAAATCAAAGCACTGTATTTGTCCAAGTAACTAAAATAGTTGTTTAAAACACACACGTGCGCGCACGCACACACACATACTGTTTTCCAAAGGGTGATATTTTCTGCCTGAGCCTTTTCTTCTCACTTGGCAGCCCTGTTGTGTACACTATCTCTACAGGAATGCAGAAAAACCACCTGAGGGAGAAAATTACTAATCACTAAAAATTACTAATCACTCTCTCACACTAAACAAATCCCACTGGGAGGTTTTTAGTTACACGTCGGGATATGGATTCTTTTTTTTTTTTTCCCTCTCAGGTTAATGACACAAAGGCATACAAAATAAAAAAAGGAAGCATGTCACATCTTAATATGCATTAGCAGGGATATTTTTACATGATAGCATCTAGGTCTCAGTCCAAAATAAAGGCAAAGTAGACTGAAAGTCTCTAATGCCCACCACTGGGTCTCTCAGAAAGAAAAGAGGTTAGAGAGAGAATTGTACTTCCCACAGCACTGAATGCAGGGCCTATCATCCCCAGGCGGTGGTCCCTATCGTTTACGCTAACATTCAACAACCTTCTTTTCACATGATATTCAATTCACAAGCTCATCGGGTGCCTGTCATATATTATTTCATTAAATAGATTAGCGTGTTATTTATGGCAGTCCCCACCAATTTATATCGTATCTTTGCACTGTTTATCTCATACTTGTTTATCTTTTACTGTTTCTTTAGTCCATTGTAAATAGCCCAGGCCCGTGTACCTACTTAGCTGATCAGAAGTTGAACGTATCCAGTTCGATGGTCATATTACAAATGAGAGAAATTAGTAGAAGCAGTAGAATTCAGAGTTTCTTTCATTTGAGTGCCCCTTGGGTTCTTTTCTTTATTATTATGGTTTGGCTGATTTTAAAACATAACACCATTCACAATAAAAAAAAATGCTTAAAGGGGTCAAAGGTGGATAAAGTACAAAGTGAAAGTCACAATAACCCCCTCCTCCAAAGACCATTAATATATAAATACATTCTTTACATATATAAATATAATTAGAGGCATAACATAGATTCATCGAAGTGGAATTATAGTTCTATAATTCACTTTGCACTTAGGAATATATTCTAGATATCTTTCCATATCAATAAATATAGATTTACATCCTCCTTTTGAACAGCCACTGAGTATTTATTCCATTTGGGGGTATATCATAATTCACTTAAATAATTTCCTGTTAGTGGACAAGTATCTTGTTCCCCATTTTTCGCTCTTATTCATGAAGTTGAGATGAATAAGCTTATAAATTGTCTTTGAATATCTTTCTCATTTTCTCCTGAGAATAAATTTCTAGAAAAGGGATCACTTCATCAAGTCATGACCATTTTAAATTCTGAAACATATTTACACTATACTCTGCAAAAAAGTTGATCCAATATACCTGTATTCTCACAAACACTACATATGATCAATATTTTTTATCTTTGCCAATCTGATAGATAATGATCAAAGATAATGTCACTATTCTTTCGGGTGCATTCCTTTGTTAGTGAAGCAATATTCTCAGATGACTATTTCATTAATGTGGTAATAAAATCTTTTTTAAGGCTAAAATTCTTCACATGCTATTTTACAGACTGAAACTACCCCTTGCTTTTATTAGCTATTATCCGTTTATCACAACATTAAAGAATCATTCCCATTTTAAAGATGAAGAAGCTGAGTCCGAAAGCAGTTAAATAGAGGGCTAAAAGAGTAAACAGTTGACAAGCCTCCTAATGCTAACACTATTTCTGGGGGCAAAAAATAGATGGAAGGTACTCTGCTCTAGACAGGAAGTGGAAAGCAGAAATATTAAGTGACTCACGTTTATCCCCATTCTAATAATCTGAGCCATATAAGAGTCTAAACGCATATACAGCAAAAAAAACAACCTAACTGGCAAAGCATTTGAGTTTGTGTTCCAAAACTCCAAATTCTAGACCCCTTGTTTTGCCTGCTGCACTAGCACCTAAACTGCCAATAGTAACTGTGTTCTATGTTCAGTTCTTCTTCTGTGTGCGATTTAAAACTTGGGACAGATTGCATTCGGTGCTGAGACAAAAAGGAGAGACTCAACCCCACTGAAAAATGAGCTACTCCTAGAGGCAATCCACCTCTGACCTGTGGCTCTAACAGTGCGTGGGGTTAACCGGATGGAGTCTTTCAGTCTTTAATTTTCTATCACGAGGTGAAGGAAGAGCAACTGCCTGAGAAAGAAAATGCAGAAGAGGGTGTACCTCAGAGAGAAAAAGGGGAAGAGGGATAAGTGGGCATGTGTGCTCATGCCCACATGTTAAAATTCTACTTCCTGGTGACATTTGCCATTTTAATTACATTTTGGCACTCAGAGTAATTAAGCAACATCTGCTAAACACCCTGTGGAAGAAGTGTGTCCTTCCCCCATCCCAACCCCCACTGGCTTTGTTTTTTCCCTCTTTATTTGGAGGCTTGTTGAGGCTCCCAGCCACCACCTGTGTGGCAAAACCAGCCTTCCCTCAAGATTGGCTGCTCTGCAACAGTGCACAGGTGTGTCCTGAAGCAATCTGGGCATTCTTGTTTTTCACTTAGGCAGAAAGAAAACAAAGAGGCAGAAGATTAAGTTATACCCAGGGACTAACAGATGAGAGAGAGAACATAAGAGAAACCATGTAAGCTAGAACCTTATGGAGATAAATGGGACTGGAGGGTTCCTAGTGATATAACTGAGATCCAAATAAACTTAAAAATAAACAACTACAGAGACAGACACAGAAACCTGACTTTTGTGTGACTGCACCAATTAATTTTAGTTGTTAGGGAAATGGCAAGTCTATAGTAAATGACATTACTGGAGGGAAAGAAGAATAAATAGAATTGACGTGTATCGAGCACACCTACTGTGTGCCCATACAGTGCTTACGCCAAGATGTCAGGTGTTTTTCTTGGAAGGTTGAACTTTGTCTCTGGGACAGAAAGTACATGAATCTATCAAAATAAGGCTCTCTGGCCTTTTCTCCTACCCCTCACCAGTTTGCTGGCAGTTCCTGATGCCTCAGATCTGCTATCCTTCAATGTGAAAACATTTCTCTAATTCTAGCTCTCTCATATGCACATGTTGTGATAATAAATATGAAAATGCTGCATTCTTAGAAAAGTACTACACCCACCCAAGGATCACTGAGCCCTGTTGCTATAATGTGTAAATCCAAGAAGATAATAACTACAATATTATATTGCATTGAAGGAAGGCAAATTAAAATCCTTAAAGAAAACTGTTTTTATTTTTTTCAATAGACGACAGCGGGCTTCTTCCTTCCTTCTCCCCCCCACCATCTCTATCTCTCTCTCTCTCTCTCTCTCTCTCCCTCTCTCCCTCTCTGCTTTTAGGTCTCTCCCCTTTTAGGCCTCTCCCCCTAACCCCCTCACCCCCCGCCCCCTCTCTTTTGGGCTGACTCCCATGTTGCAATAATGTTTCTACAACCGTGGGCAACTGAAATACCAGTCCTTAGCTACAGAGTATTACTCATTCTGTGTTGAGTTTTCTCAGGCATTGGCATGCCAGGATATCAGAAAATCATAGAGAAAAAGCTAGCGTAATTAATTTTTCATATGTCTACAAGAATAAAATATATTTTAAGTAAACAACCTCAGCCAACATAAATAATTCATAACAATATTTTAGAGAGGCTTCTCATTCAAGGGAAACTCACACTTGGTTTTGTTTCTGGGTTTTCGTCCCTGAAGATGGAGAAGCTGATACCAAAACTGCCCTAAGACCATTTCTGGTAGAAACTGACTCTTGCTACCTGAATGTTTGCTGGCTGCTTCATACAGGCTAGGAGAGTGTGCGTAGGCTCAGCACAGAGGTGGGAAATTGAGGAGCACAAACACAGGTCTCCAAGGATGCTGCCATCACACTAATCACAAATGATATGAACACGGTCCCCCTGAGCCCTTAAAGCTGCTGCTGAACTAAGAGAGGCCATGGAACTGAGCAGCACGGGGTTGGGAGGGTAAGGGGTGCACAGCCCTGTGGTTCAGAGCATGCACGGGCGCTCAGACCACTTGGCTTCAAATCCCAGCTCAGCTACTTACAAACAAGTTATTTAATCTCTCTAAGTTACCATCTCTTCTTCTGTAAAATGAGCACAGCAATAAGACCTTCCTTGTGACTCGGCTGCTATGATTGAATGGCATAATGCCTGTGATGCTGTGAGTTGTACAGGCCAGAGTCAGTGCTTGACAGATGGTAGCAGCAGTGGGCCCTGCTAGCCAGTGTCACCCTCTGGGAGAGGACACATGACTTGCTCAAGGTCTCCCAGCTAATTAGCTAGAATTAAGACTCAGTTAAGTCTACTTCCTCGATTGCCACCTGTCACCTACCAGCTCTGCCATCACCAGGCCCCACTGATTTAGAGAAACAAGTCAGTTTCCCATGCAGTTCAGCCACACCCAGCTCTACTCACCCCACCTTTACTTCACCCCATCCCTGCCCTGCCCTGCCCTGCCTTCCCCAGCCAGCCCGGCTAAGTCTCTGTGGGAGGCTCTAGATGAGCTAGGCTCGAGCACCAGTCTGACTGGGTAGTGAGGCCAAGGTCTAAAACCAAAACCTTGACCCACAAACTCAGGTTGAAAACTGCTGCCATCGCCGGCAAAAGGCAGGGGCTTTCAAACTAGGAGAAAGGGGAGTAGAAACAAATAAATGATCCCCAAACAGCTCTTGCCAAACAGCTATGTAAGAGGTTTGTCATGGTTTTGTTGACAATAGAAAGCCCAACAAACAAAATTAAAAAAAATAAAAAATTTTCCACATAAGGGTGGAATGAAGGAAAGGCAAGGCAAGGCGCCCAGGCCTCCAGCTCTAGGGTTCCTGAGACACAGAGGCCGAGGTTGAGAAAGTGAAAAAGAGCAAATGGAGACTAAGAGGGCACAGGTATGGGCAGAGAATGTCATGTTTGCAGCTGTCAGGCACACACAGAATTCTGTGTTCAAAGCTGGGACCCTACAAGATAAAAGACAGACAAACATTGGGATGTGTCCACGAGATGGCCAGCAGGCTAGTGGTGAATCTCAACACTGTGCAGGAGGAGGAACAGAGGAAAGCTTTTAAGGCATTTATCCTGGAAAAGAGACGTCTCGGATGTGTGATGTCAGCTTTCTCTGAATTGATGCTTTCCCAGCTAGCCCAACTTTGTCTCTGGGGCTCTTGAAGGCAGAGCTAGGCTTGGTGTGTGGGACTTATAGGCAGACAAATTTCAGCACAATATGAGAAAGGTATCTCCAACTGACATACAAAGTATTCTGTCAGTTGTCAAGAGGATGGTGGAAATCGTACAGGCGAGATTCCTGCATTGGGTAACGGGGGTTGGAAGACATGACCTCTGACACCTGAGGTCCCTTTCTATCCTGGCATGGCAAAGTGAGGAAAGTCAGCAAGCACACCCAGAGGTACTTTTCTTCAGAATTAATAGCAACTTATGTTTCCTCCCCTCCTTTCACCACTTGATTTTTTTCTAAATGAGTAAATCGTTTTCTAACGCTCAGATTCAATAACATTTAGAGGCTGATTATTAGCGTGGCTGAAAACATTGGATTACCTCTCTCTCTCTCTTATTCTCATGTGATGGAAACAGGGAAAATAAAAAGTAATTTAAAAGAAACCCACATTTTTAAAAAGGTCAAAATTGAAAGGTTCAATTATACACATTTCTAATTTCCCATTTAAGAAACAAAACTAAAAGACAAATACACTGGAAAATGTAATGTTTGAAACATATAGGACAAAAGGATAGTGTCTTAATATATAAAGAGTTCATATAAATCAACATGGAGACAATCATATCATTAGAAAAGAATGCAAAGGGCATGAGTAGAAAATAATTAAAATTTTATGTATGCACATATACATATGCAAAACCAATAACTACATGGAGAAATGTTCAGACTTGAAAATAATCAAAGAAATGCCATTTCAAACAATAACGAGATAGTATGTTGCATCTCTAATACTAGTTTCTACTTTTTAAAAATCAAATATCCAAACAGATCTGGATGCTATTTTTTATAGAATAAACACAGTTTTATATACAAGGGTGTTTGCTTCAGAGGGGGAAGGCATTCTGACCCCTTTCTGACACTTGTTAGAAACAATGACAATGGAGAAGTATAATCATAGTATGATTATATAAGACAAGTTCAGTGGGCAGACCCTCTTCTGGTCTGTAGTTGTACCATTGAAAAAGAAGCTGGTGCAATTTTTGCAGAACGATTTCTTTCAAGGATTTCATTAAGCATTACATGGTTTTTCTGCTTAAATGTAAAATTTATGTTTCTGAGAAAGGTGCAGAAAGATCTTGGTGAGACATACTAGCAAACAGTAGGTAAGAGTCACAACTTGCTATTCCCAGATCTTTGCAAGAGAAAAGTAAACATCATTAAGTGTGTGGCAAGTGTCAGGACTCTGTAGGCCTGTAACAGGAAATCCAGCCAAGGGTCTCTGAAACACAATTTCAAATAGCTAATTTCTCTTCTGTATTGCTTGTCATATAGGTAGAATTTAAAAACACACAAATAGAAACACTAAGATTCCACTTTAATGCCTATAAAAAGCTTATGTGAAAAGTTTTGTTTAGGTAGAGTTTCTAAGCACTAACTTAAAAAGGATCCCTGGTTATCTTCAAGTTTCAGTGGTATGTGATTTCCCTGTCCCCCATCAGTGAGACAAAGTCGGGGTAACTGAGTGGAAGACAGAAAAAAATCACTGTGTTGAGGAAAGTGTGGAAAGAAGGGTGGACAATCTTCTCTGAAAGAAGTAAACTGGAACAGAGGGACTGAATGGCTGTCAGGAAGGCAGGTATGATAGGTGAAAAACAGTTAAAAAACAAAAGTATAAAAAAGGGAAGCAGAGAAGGAAATAGAAGAGCTGGAAGAAAGAAATGGAAAATTTCAGTAGAGCAGCTGAAGGAGTATCTTCTTTAGGGGTCTTCTCTGATCAGATAGTTTTCTGGATGTCCATCTCCTTGAAGGCAAGTAACAGTCCACTTTTGAATGCTCCTCCTTCCCAACCACCATTGCTTACTGAATCTTGTTGATTAGAACTGAAGTTAAAGAACACTGAAGTTGTTCTTGTATTCATTTATAAATTATAATAATTTTTTATTACTACAAGGTACATTAATCATAGAAAATTAAGAGAATACATATAAAACAAAAAGAGTAAAATAAAATTCACTTTTACCTATCTCACAAATAAAATATTAGGCTTAGGTATAGTCTTACTGCCTTTTTTCTGTTGTTTTTGTTTACAAAATGAGAGCCAAAATCAATGAGCAATATCTAAATATTACACCGTACTTTCAGATAAATTTTAAAAACGAAGAGTAGAAACCATTTGACATTTTCAAGATTTTTCAATGGTATAAACTTCCAATTTATTGCTTCTTTAAAAAAAGGATGAAATAGGACCATTTGTGACAACATGGATGGATCTTGAGATTATAATGCTAAGCGAAATAAGTCAGACAGAAAAAGCAGAAAACCATATGATTTCACTGATATGTGGTATATAAACCAAAAACAACAAAAGAACAAGACAAACAAATGAAAAACAAAAACTCATAGACACAGACAATAGTTTAGTGATTACCAGAGGGTAAGGGGGGAGGAGGGTGGTAGATGAGGGTAAAGGGGATCAAATATATGGTGATGGAAGGAGAACTGACTCTGGGTGGTGAACACACAATGGGATTTACAGATGATGTAATACAGAATTGTACACCTGAAATCTATGTAACTTTACTAACAATTGTCACCCCAATAAACTTTAATTAAAAAAGAAAAAGAAAAAAAGGAGTCAGTCCTGATTTTGTATATTTCTCAACACTAATATACAACTGGTTAAGAAAATGCCATATTTTTATAGTTTTCAGGGTAACAATTTTCATTTCAATCGTTATTAGAAGCTGTACTGCATCCTAACACGTTTTTCCAAAACAGTCTAAGGACCTCAGGACACCCCTCCCCAAGAAATTATATCTAAACTGAGACCTGAGGGACATGTAGACTAGATACAAGCAAGCTGACAGGCTGGGCCTGTGACTGTGGAAGCAAAGGAAGAGGATTCCAAGTAGAAGGAATAGTGTGCCCGAGAGGGAGGAAAGGATGTCACATTCTAAGACCTAAAAGGCTTCATCATGAATGGATGTGAAATTCCAGGATGATGTGGCATGAGATGAGGCTGGCGGACCAGCCACATTGGGCAGCGTTTCACCTCGTTCCACAACAGTCCTGGTGCAGTACTTGTTCCAAATTAGAAAAGTTAGCCATAGAAGCCATTTCTGTGTGAGCCATACGCAATGTTATCTGTAAGGGAAAGCCTCTGATCCGGAGCCTTCTCACTTGTAGCACTCTACCACAAAACATACTATTGCCACCAATGTGTGGCTCCTGCAAATTCTGTCAAGGTTGGTCCAAATCAACTACCAAGTGCACTAGCCATTCAGCCCTTCTATAGCATTCCCTATGCTGCTGGCACTGTGCTAAGAGCTATGCATGAACTGACTTATTTAATCTGCACCAGACTCA
Source organism: Rhinolophus ferrumequinum (assembly GCF_004115265.2). Classification (NCBI taxonomy): domain Eukaryota; kingdom Metazoa; phylum Chordata; class Mammalia; order Chiroptera; family Rhinolophidae; genus Rhinolophus; species Rhinolophus ferrumequinum. Next base: position 62,077,398 of record NC_046285.1, on the reverse strand, counting down.
TATGGGATAGGTACTATTATTAGCCCCATTTCACTGATTATAAAACACAGGAAGTTCATGAAGTTTCCCAAAGTCACAAAGCTGATAAGTCGCAGAAGCAGGCAATTCCGCTCCAGCAGCCATGCGCTTAAGGATTACTCCACATCTTTTTTTCATGGGTATTACGTGCCTGCCATATGGCCTGGACTCTGCATTGGTGAGAAACAAACAAACCAGAGTGGGGAATGCACCCCGGTGACCAGAGGCCTCAGTCGGTATTCTGCTGCAGAAGATAAAACTATAGGGCAAATTCCTTAGCTAAACATTTCAGTAATACACCAACAGGCGTGCCTCACTCAGTGGCAACAAAGTGATAATGATTCCCTCTGGTATGTGTATAATGCGCTGTCATTTAGGAAGCACTTCCCCATATTGTCTCATGGCCATGGTTGTCACAACAACCTTGTGAAGCCAGAAAGACTAGATTATCCTGAGAATCAGAGGTAAGTGACTGCCAGGATCACTAGCTGCGAAGCTCAGTCGCAAACCCTGGGGTCCTGACTCACTGCCGGAGGCTCTAAGGAGCCTCACAGCACCTGCCGGCTTTGGGGTGTTATCTTGACTGGGACGTCCAGAAACTACTTAACTTGCCATGTGACCTCTATGCCTCAATTTCCTCACCTCCAGAATAGGAATTGTACTGTCTACAACATACAGTTGTTGTGAAGATTCAGTGAGGTAACAGAAAACAGGGCTCACTCACCAAATTCTGTTTCCTGTCTCCTGTCCATTATATGCATCTCCCACGAGGAAGGTGTACGCTACATTCTCTTTATAAATGCAATGATCATTTAGATGTGGTTCTATAAAGGAACAAATGTGGTAGCCTGAATATTCAACACTCCCTTCTTCCCGTACCATTTTCACAAATTCACGTCTTCTGTTTGAGGTTTTCTTGAAGTAGGTCACTTAGAGCACAGCCTCCAGAAAATACGCATGTCTGAGAGTGGAGGGCACAGCACCGCCACCACCACCCCCCCCCATATTTCTGAAGGGACAAAGTGGTTGTAGCTGGCTCAGATTCAAACTCCCACGGCCGGAAACAGCCAGAGATGGAAGGGACCTGCTCCAGGATCCCTCTCCAGAGACACTACGAGACCACTGCCTTCCTGCAGCCCAGCCCAGAACGCAGGCGGTTGAACACACTCTGTTCTTCCCAGGCCCCAGGGACTCCACTGTCTCAAGAATAATAAAAGCCTGCACATCAGGGTAAGATGCTCCACCAGAGCACTTAAACCCCCAGGGACAAGCATCATAATACTGCCACTGGCCCTTGGGCTTCCTTCTGGCAGCTGCAGCTGCTAAAGTTTGTTCTGTGTTCTCCTACAGAAGCGACCAGCAGAAAACGCTGGGAATTGAGGAAATTCACTGTCACCTTAAAAAAATATACAAAAAAGAAAACATATGTCATGCTTTTTATGTGAAATAAATTCAGACACTGAAATGTCTGAGGGAGAAAATGAATCTTTGAATAGGAGCTTGCAGCAGGGAGAGAATGAAGGGAAAAGACCGAATTTCGAAAATAACTACGTTTCTTTTCTTTCTTTTAAACACTGCCTGTTCAAGCAAGAATAAGCAGTCTCCAACAGTATCCTCCCCTCCGTTCTTCCTAGGGCCTCTAAATCTGGGGAGGAAGAAATGGAGTAGTTTGCTTTGCATCTTTCTGCTGTATTTTTGCTGCATTTGATTGCCCTGGTGGTGTTTACCTTACAAATGCAGCCTAGTTCAGGCCAGAGAGGAGGCAAAGCCAGTGAAAAGAACTCCACGGGCTAGAAGGTGAGCAGGCTGGACATCGAACAGTGGAAGCCTTTTCAGAGGCAATCAATCAGAACTAGTGGTAGCTCTGGCGGCAAAGGATGCAGTGTTTGTTGGGGGATGGTTAGAGTATGTGCAACGGACAGCCAACCTTGGGTTACAGGCAAGGACTCCATTATCTTAGAGGGTGGGCCAGAGAATAGATGGCCTCCCTCATTTCTGCCTCAACTGGAGCCTAGTTCGCCCTCCTTTGAAGGAGTAGGAGGAGAGCATCACTTAGAAAAAGATCTAGAAGGTTTGTAATGGGCTATCACATTCTATCCTCCACCACTCCACATCCTACAGGATTCTCTCTGTGGCTCTGTGCTTTAAATCCCATCCTTTCCAGGAAGCCTTTGTGGATCCCCCAGGGCAGAGCTCCTTTGGGGTCTCTCATAGCAAGCTGTTTCCTTTCATTTGTGACATTTCACTATGCTGTATTTTAACTTCTTTTGACTTGTCTCTCTCCTCTCCCTGGCTCTAACTTCCTTAAGGACAAGAACTGGCTTGTTCACTATTGTATTCCTGCACCACATTATGGTCACTCAATAATTATTGGTTGAAGGTTGAAATTTGAAAAGAGAAAGGAAGACGTTAGGCATCTATTGACCAGGTTGGTCCCCTCCATGTTTCCTACCCATAGCCCACTCCCATTCATTGCTTTCCCTGAAATGCTTTGGGTCATTTGCATGGAAGGAAAATGTTAGTATATGAGTGTGATTATGAGCTGTAATCGGTTCAAACATGGGCTTTAGTGTCAGAACAGATCTGGTTTTGGATTCCTGGTTCTACCAACGCATAATATCTGTATTTTTTGTAATGTCTCTTAACGAACTTTCTCATTTACAAAACAGTAGTAAGATAAAACTCCTAAAACCTACATAAAGAACAAAGGAAATCATCATGTGATAGGTAATTATGAAGTATCAGTCCATGCCCTGCACTGCCCTGGTTTTCCACTCCTGTACCCTTCTACCCAGCTCTTCAAATGAGACCCTGGCCTCTGCTATACCCCAACCTCTACAACTTCCCATTTCTCACTGCCTAGTACCTATGAAATAAGTAAATTCTTGATTTTATTTTTTCAAAGGACCAGCTCCTAAAAAACAATAGATTTGGAAAGAATACAGGCTGAGTGGGGCCCCCTTCCAGTTCCTCCACTTTTGCCTCCAGGTCCTTCAGAAACAAAAGCCGTCTACAAAATGAGAGAAGTGAAGAGAACAAGTTAGACGCTGATATACTCATATAGGCCAAGATCCTGCACCCTCAGACCAAGTCCCAGTAAGGAGAGGCACTGTTTTAGGAGGGAGATGATAGAACTTTTCATAGGTTTGAGGATCCCTGAAGAGAGGGACTTGTATACCACTTGTTCTAAAAGGTTCTACTGGGAGACGTATGAGGGGGTCTCCAGGCTGAATGAGGAGACACTGCAGGAAGGACACAGCACGTCTACTCCCTTGGTGGAGGTAATGAGAATGTAGTCATTTCTTAGGACACCGCCAATGCATAGAAGGATATGCCCAAAGGTCAAACCAACCAGCTTTATTTCGTGGGAGACGGAACAAGATCTTAACAGATCAGGATCAAGAAAGCTTTGCATCCTCTCAGTCCCATCTATAGCAGCACATTTACAAAGTTCTGCAGTTTTGAGGATCAGTATCAGGAAGGAGAGGAAGAAGAGGGAAAGCCCTGATTTGCATGAGTTTATATATGAAACGACTAATGTAATCACGGAAGGAACTGAATTGACATAGATATAACTAGACTTAAGTTTTTTACATCAGAAAAAAATGAAAGTTGAAGACAAAATTTAAGTTCACTTTTAGAAAAATAAAGCTATTTTCTTGCTTTTTCTTGGACCTTGAAACTCATACTCACAACAAATATAAAGCACCTAAAATGGGACCTAGTACAGAGGGGGTTCTGAAGAAAGTAACTTCCCTCGCCTAGATTACCTTAATTTTTTATGCTACTACTTCTCTCTCTTTCAAGTCTGTGACATTTGTTGCTTGGCTCAAGAAACCAGCTAGTTCACTTTGAGAATACAAACAAATCAATCAACAGTAATTATAATATCCAACAAGTATAAAAGGAGAGAACTGACCTTCCAGGAACTGATGTTGTAATTAGTAAAACAAGATAATGTTTTCACATTACCCAAGTAGCAGTGAGGGTGAAAACGCCATATAAGACCTGTAGGTTGTACCTCCTATGGATATGCAGATTTCAACCACTTCCATCATTTCTACAACTCTTACCCTGGTCCAGGCTGCTGTCTCTCACCTGGTTGCTGCCTAGTCTCCCTCCTTCCCACTCTCACCCCTACAGTTGTCTCTCTGTGGAGAACTTAAAACACTCAGCTTAAAATACTCCAAAGGAGCTTAATTCCCAGCACCCCTCTTTTCCTGAGAGTGAGCTAGATTCTAAAGAATAGAGTAGGAAAAGGAAAATATAGTAACTTGATATCGTGGAGAAACCTGGAAAACCTACTTTAACCTAGTAATAAAAGTTAACATCACCAGTGAACTCATACGGCTATCAGGTACTACTTACTAAGATATGATGAGACATACTTTCCAAAAACCCCAGCCCTAGTCTAATCACAAGAAAAATAACAGACTAATCCGTATTGGAGGACATTCTACAGAATACCTGACCAGTACTCAAGAGAGTAAATAAAGGTCACGAAACACAAGGAAAGACTGGGAAACTGCCACCAACCAGGGAGATATGGCAACTAAATGCAGTGTGGTACCGTGGATTGGATTCTAGAACAGAAAGAGGACATTAATGGGAAAACGAATGAAATCCAAATAAAATCTGGAGTTTACTTAATAGTAATATACCAATATCAATTTCCTGGTCTTGACAAATGAACCATGGTAATTTAAGATGCTAACAACAGGGATAAGGGATATATAGCAACTCTGTACTATCTTTGCAACATTTCCGGAAATTTAAAATTTTTCCTAAAAAGAAGTTTATTTTATAAACTCATGCAGAAATGTAATTTTCTTTATATTTCTGTAATCAACTTCAGTTTTTGAAACCCACTTCTATAAATGATGGAAAACTTTTTAGTTTTATTATGTTAGGTAACCGAATTACCTCCAGAATAAAATTTACTCACTTTTCGTTTAAAAAAACAAGACTCAACTTAATTCCCACATTCCCAAAGCCGTGGCCTAGAACATCCTATCCGACCTGATGGTGTGACCCCTCTTCTTTCCCTAGCATCTTTGCCATTCTTGGAAGCGTCAAGCATTTTCTCACCTCAGGGCTTATGCATTTGCTGTTTTGAGAAACCTACATGGTATCATTCCTTCATTTTTCTCAGACCTCTACTCAAATACCCCTTTTTCAGCGAGGCTTACCATCATCACACTAAATAACATTCTCGCCTTCATCCCCATCACTCCCAAGCCCCTTACCTTGCTTTATTTTTCTTCATACATCTCATTACCTAACATCATTCTAATATGGACTCATCTAAGGTGGGTTTTACGGTTTGTTTGGTTTAGGGGTTTTATTGTTGGTGTTGTTGTTTATCACTTTTTCTGTTAGGAGAGGGATTTTATCTGTTTTGATCACTGCTGTAACCCCAGTACTTAGCAGTTCCTCATACATAGTAAAAGTTTAGTCTGTTGAATGAGTGAAAATTAAATCTGTGCCGTTCTTTCAGTCTATCTCTCTTCAGGTGGCATTGGTCCACTTCAACAGGAAAACTAAAATTGCTTTTGAGCCCCAAAGATAAAAAATGATGGACATGTTTGATATAAATAAAACACAACCTCCTGCCTTGGACTGATTATAAGAAGTTATTATAATTAGCTCATTGGTAAATTGATCATCAAGCTTTTGCTGCCTCGGGAGTAAAGTTTTCCCCAAATGATTCTGGCACTGCTGATAAGCCCATGGGTAACGGACAACATTCAACTGCCCGTAAATAAAGAAAATTACTTGCTTGGTTAAAATACTGGTAACATGTATTCTTTTTAACTTACTGTCATGAATAAGCCATATTTCTGACTGCAATTATTTTTATAAGCAAATATATAGTCTATATACTTCAAACTACACCCCTACATTAGGGAATTTTCTGGAATGATGGAAATGTTCTGTATCTTGATTGGAATGGTAGTCACATAGATTCATTGAATATGACACTTAAGACATGTACAACTTAACTGTACGTAAATTCTACCTTGATTTTTTTTAAAGTATGGCCCTGAATTTCTTATACTCCCAACGTACACAACCCATGTTAACATTTTCACTGCGACGTTTATCCATAGTCAAATGATATTCCATGCTGCTGACTGTGGCATTTGACTTTACCCCACGAGCTCAGTGACCCAGAAAGGAAGTTTAGGAAAGCAGATGTACATTTTTCTATATTTTTGTGTTTTTCAAGAATGAATAACAATAGGAAATTTTTATACTTTAAAGTAATCATTTATTTTGATAAAATGTAGCACCTTAACTGTATTTACTTAAAAATATAAATAGTGTAATTATTTTCTGTGGATTTTTGGAGAATTAACTTGAAATCAATTAACACAGTGAAAAGATTAAGAAAACCCAATTTATAAAGAGAACTGTACATGTTTATAGATAAGTCTATCAGTTGTGGAGGGGATACATATGCCATAGGGACTAACCTTTGAACTATATTTCCTGTTTGGAAGTTTCTCACTAAAAAGCACTGTACTATTATTTGCCATTATCACCATCAATATCTTTTTTTTCAGTTTAAATACAAATCATCTTGAAACTATGTCTGTCACCCTTGTGAAGTAAAATGCACAACAATCGGTAACAAAAACTATCCCCCCAAATCTAAATATAATTTTAGCAGCACAATCTTAGCTGCAGGCAAAATTTACTTTCAATTGCAGGGAGAATTTGCATAGAGAAAAGGTAAATTGGAATAAATCCAGGTGAAACCCCTAATTTCTTAAAGGGGGAAATAAGGACACCTGCAGGTAATTAGAACAATTATTAACACAAAGGGAAACACAAGGTAATGAGCCAAGATGTAAGCACTTAGCTCGACTCTGGGGGCAATATTGTGAATCTAGGATTTTAACAGTAAATTTGCTCTTAAAATTATTCCAATACAGTAACTTTATAATATACATTTCTGTGTCTGTTATCAGATCAAAACCTGTAAGCAACTGACAGGGATCAAATTGGGATCAAATTTTCCCAAGAAGGGTACTTACATAAAAGCAGAATAAATATTTGCAACACTTCCACTTTCAATTTGACAAAGATAACCTAACATACTACCAATTGCAACATGAAAAGTTTTTTCATTATATTTTTCCTAAAGAAGGTTCCTTCAGGTAGGAATTGGATGTGTGACACTGACACCCTTCCCTCCTAAGCCTTTGCTTCGGCCTCCAACCTTCCTAACCTTACTTATGTACTTCACAGCACATCTGCCATCTGAAATCACACGGTCCATGCCTGTTGTCTGACTTGTTTATGGGTGCGCTCCTCCATTGCCATGTGAGCTCTGTGAGGGCAAAACTTGGATTCTCTTGTCTTGTTGGGTGTCCCAGCGCCTACAATAGTGGTCAGGCACATAGTAGACACAGAAACCACCCAATGCAGCCACCCTAATGGTTTGTGAGTGCGCTGGGGAAAGGCTGCCGTGGGTAACACTAAAAGACCTATACTACCTCAGTCCCCAATGCAAGTGTGTGGGGGGGCCACTCCAAAGAGACTCACACGGGGCGGTGCAATGGCCAGAGAAGCAGTGGGCCAGAGTAGGCAGTATGGTGGCAAGAGGGTTTGAAGGGGGGTGGTCAGGGCCAGGAGCAGTGAGGAGAGGGCCTGGGTTGGATGAGGATAAGGAATATCATGCCCAGCAGATCTGAAGTGGGTGACCTGGGCAAAGCATACAAAAGCATGGCTTGTAGGCCAATGATGTCAGCGGCACAGAGGGATCACGAGGCTGGCCCTGGAGTAGAGCAGTGACAATGACACAAGAGGCAGTATGAGGCACAGTGGACTGATTCGCAGGCAAGGACAAAGGACATGTAGGGTACACAGGAAACATTGGAAGAAAAGACAGAAAAAATTAGTTATAATCCATCTGTAATACACAGTCATCATTACTGGATGGGCATTTCATTCCCAGTCCTTTTCGCTAGCCCACACACTACACAAACACATTACGTCCTAGGGAGGCAGTATAACTGCTTCCCCTGGGCCCATGCACTGCTCACACACGTTCCCCAGAAAGGTTCTCCAGTGTCCTCATGTCTGCCCTCACTCTGTTCCTTCTGCTTGAAATGTCCTTTCCTTTTCCACTTTCCTTGTGATTCCATTCCACCTGCTTGCCAAAGGCCAGCTCCAATGTTGTACTCATATAAATTAAATTATTTCTTATGTCCTTTTAGGAAATGGATCTCTTTAATCAGCTGTATCTTCAGAAAGAGGCAGTGAGGTGTGATAGAAAGTTCTAGGCTCTGATATCATAAACATCTGGGTTCAAACGAGCAAAAATCACACTGACACAGTATCAGGTGAACTATCCACTCAGTTTTCCTTCTACCATTGACCCATGATCAAAGGGCTAATCATATTTGATTGGTTATAAGTTTAAATTCTCTAAAGGCGGGACGTGGGTTTCTGTGATGGCTCCTTTGGATTACCATCTGTCAGTGGACCAGATAAAGAAGCTGACTCTGGTATCATTATGAGTCCAACATTTTCTATACAAGACTTCTCATACCCTGAGTCAGGTTGCTGGCACCAAATCACCAGGGCACAGGTGGATATCTGTCTTGCTGCTTCAAATAGTGCTCTATTTGAAGGCAATGAAAGATGAGGACACCTTCTGGTGTTCACTGTCTACCTGAAAGGCCCCCGGAAGTCCTCCAGCTTCTTAGTGTAAAAACACTAGGAGAGGAATCAGAAATTATTTTGTTCTTAGATGGTGCTCTGAAGCTCCCATGCTAGAGAGTAGGCTTCAGGCCTTGACTTTGGCAGGCCAGAAGGCATCCTGGAGGTCTACAAAATATACCAGATACGGTGAGCTGCCAGGACCAAGCTGACACAGCAGAAATAATGCAGAGGTGCCCAGAGGTAGCAGAGGCAAATGCCATAACTGCTCCAAATTCAGATGTCCTCATCAAAGCCCAGTTCTCAATATGTGAGAATGTCCTTGTGTGTGACTTGCCCTGTGGCAAGGGAGGTCTATATAGGCATATTAAGTCAGGCCTCTTAGAGCTCCTGGTGGAAGTTTTACTGGACTGTCAGTGTAGATTACACAAGATGGACAGGTTTTGAGGGTCTTGACCAGTGAGATTCAGGTCACACATTAGGACTTTGGGTGATCCATGAGAGCAGACTGGTCATGATGACAATAATGATAATAACTAACATTTTGTAGGCTTTCCATGTGCCAGACACTGTTCTATCCCATGTGGGACATACTGTTATTATTGCCATTTTATAGATGTAGAAACTGAAGCCTAGAAGTAAAGTGATTTGCATAACTGCACACAATGAGTAAACACTGAAGGTGGGACCTAAATCCATGCAGTCTGAATCCAGAACCTACCCTGAAAACTAGGCTGGGAGCAGGGACTGGGCAGTGCAGGGTGATGAGTGCAGTCTCAGTGAGAATACCTTCTACCTCACAGTGTTTAGTCAGCGTGAGAGAGGTTGGTCAGAGATTGGAATAAGGGAAGAAGTAGAGGGACTCACTCCAGATGATCAAAAACCATGTTCCTTAGCCCTTCGTAACACTAAGTCCTAAGACTCTGGAACTACAAGTTACAGCTGGCCATTTTCCCACTTCTGGGCAAAACCATCATAACACTGAGTCCAAGTTACACCAAGCACAGACCCAAATTTGTGCCTTAATGATGCTAAAAGTTTCAGGAAGTCTTCTAATGGAGGCTTACTAATCAGGAAGAAAAGTTGTATTTAACTCTCTGCTTCTTTCACCAAATAAAAGGCAAAGCATATCACCTCCCTGAGATCATATGTTCTATATGTTCTGATATAATTGGACCTGCAGGAAAAAGCACAGCAATGTCTTTGAGTTGCAGGTAAACTGTCCCCAGAACAGCTATTATAGGATTGGGGCAGCAGGAATGCCAGCAGGACCAGGTGTCCTAGGCTATGCACTTGAATATGAATTCCCTTGGCTACAACATGAGGAGGAGGGCATAGGGCTCACTGCCACCATGCCATGTCCCTCTGTGGCCTCTTGAGGTATCTGAGATCTAGAGTTGAGTCATCTGGTCCTAAAAACCCAGGTACACCTTCTGAAGACACCTAAGATGGGCTCTATGCTACTCCCAAATCTGCTGCAATTGGAAGCCTGGGTAGGTCTTTGAAAACACCAGGATTTCAAAATTTGAGAATAATAGTGTGACATTGTTTCCCTGTGGCTTCAGGGTATTGGGATCAGCACCCATGGTGGAGATGGATCTGGGAGCCAAGGCAGATACAAAGAGCCAAGTCTGGGTGAGTGGGTAGAGAACAGAACATAATCCACAGTGCAAAGTTAACAACAAATAAAAGCAGTACAGGAAAGATTTCGAAGATGGAGCCCAGGTGGAGTGCAAGCGCCTGACATAGAGAACCTCTAAGTTCTTGATACAGTAACTGTGGCTGAGCCTGGACAGGGCACTGAGTCTATTCAGACAAGCATGCATAAACTCCAATTCATCCTCACACTTTTTCTGACAAAACTGGTCTTCCTCCATAAAAGATAAAAGTAATTTATGTTTGTCCATTCAAGGACAGATAGCGTTGAGAGTTTCCTTTTACTTGGGGTTTGTAAGTATTTAGGACACAGAACCTACATGGTTTATATAATTAGTCAACTGTTTCTATAGGTAATGTACACATAATGTCGAGGAAATATATACATAACACATCTGTAAATATAAGTATTTAGTTGATGAAGACATAAGAAGAGAGACATAAAGACAAAGAGAGAGAGACTGAAAACGACAGAGACACAGAGAAAAAGAGTTAGAGACTTTAAAAAATGGGAGAAATTTACAGATCTGAGTTCTACATGAAGGAAGGAACCAAAGTCTTGTTTGTTTTTTGAGAGGGGTGGTGCACTTTGGATTCGGAATGCCATGTCAAGAAAACAATGTCCACATGTCTGGATTGTGTTTGGGTTATCTGCACCCTCCGATCTTAGTGCAACAGGATTTGCCAGTGGACCATGTCCACTGGAACAAAGACGTGAAAAGGATGCACATTCCTTCACACACACCGTCACACAGTGACCTCCAGGGTCCAAGGGCCACTTCTGTCTGTGGCATGTCCATCTCCTGTCATTAGGCTTCCATGCCATCAACCATGAAGAGCTGACTCACAAGGAGAAGGAAAAGAAGCTTGACACCTTGAGCAATTAAGTAAAAGCCCCTTTATGGGTATATTTTCTTCAGTATTGCTGTTTTCCACCTTTATTACCCAAGGCTACACTTGACTACTGGTGAGGTGGAGGCTACGGTGATCGTAATCATTACGCTTCAGGATGTCATTATTTGTTGATATGTATGGAGTACTGGTCACTGTCTTCCTTTGCTAGATACAATGCATTTGGGTAAAGGGTCCAAACTGCTAGCTGATATCCCCACTCAGTGTCAGAGAGCTAGGGTATGCATGCTACTCTTTAGTGTGGGTCACTTGAAATGATAAATGTTAGAGGATGTTAGATTAGCTTTTCCTGAAATTCTAGCTTTCATTTGTGTAAGTAAATGTCATCTGATGCTTAGCAAAAGCATTCAGCTGAAATGAATAAGAATCTTGGGTTTCAGGCAGAAATCACCAATTGAGATAATTTGTGTCAGTGAATAAAGGTTGCCAGAACTCTTCCATTTCTTTTTTTTTAAAAAGTCTAAGGCTTAGCAAATAGTGCCTATATGCCAATGAAAACATGATTAGTGGAAGAAGGATCAATGTACTGCAAGAAAATTTATTTTTTATTTTAATAATTTTAAGGAAATTAATTCATGAGAAAATTAGTTTAAAAGACAAATGAGTTGATTTCCACAAGCTGTCCAAAATCATAATCACCCATCACATTTTGATTCATAAGGGTATGCAAAAATAATCTGACGAAAAGTGTATCTCCTTCATCCCTGCAGACATTTCTCTCTGCCCTCATTTTCCCATCCCATTTATCTTTTCTAACTCACCGAAGTATGCAATTATTCCTATGGGGAAAGGATTTGTGACCCCCAAACTATCTTCTGAGAAATCCCATAAGAATACATAGTGGCACTGAATGCCTTTACTTATTAGTTATTTCTGTAACCCACAATCAATCTATTAACTCTTTCATTCCTTCAGAAAATATTTATTGACTAACTACTATGCCAGGCATTGTCTATGCTGAGAATGCGACAGGAGTAATATAAACAGGTTTCCTACCTTCATGAAATTTATAGTTTGCTGGGAGAGAAGATGGTAATCAAAAATCACAAAAATAAATGCAAATTTTCGCTTGTGGTAAGTGCTATGAGTAAAACTTACATGATTCGAAAAGAGCTCACAGTCAATGGATTTGACCTAGAAATAGCAGAGAATACTTCCTTAAGCAAATGACACTTGCAATCTGTGTAAAGATTGCAGAAGGGAGAGTCAAGTTATAGGTAAAGGGACTGGGTAGAAGGGTACTAACTATACATGGAAAGATTGTGCCAATAGGGAATATGATGCATTTTGGAAATTAAAAAGTAAACCAGGAACTGCATTAGTCACTAGGGAAATGAAAATCAAAACCACAATGGCCTACCACTTCATAACTATTAATATGGTTATGATAAAAAAGATGAGGACAACAAGTTGGCAAAGATATGGTGACACTGGAACCTTCACACAATGCTAGTGGGGATGTCAACTGATGTTGCCACTTTGGAAAACAGAATTATTGTATGACCAAGCAATTCTATCCCTAGGTATATACCCAAAAGGATATGTCCACACAAAAATGTGTATATGAATATTCATAGAAACATTATTTATAATAGCCAAAAAGTAGAAACAACTCAAATGTCCACCAACTGATGAATGGATACATAAAATGGGCTATGTCCATACAATTTGACATAAAAAGGAATTCAGTACTAATACATACTACAACATGGATAAACCTTGAAAACAGTGTGCAAAGTGAAAGAAAGCCAAACACAAAAGTCCACATTCCATTTATGGTTCCATTTATATGAACTGTCCGAAATAGGCAAATCCATAGAGGCAGAACATACATTAGCAGTGGCCAGAAGCTGGGAGAGAGGGAAAGGGGAATGACTGCTAATGGATTTCTCTTTGGGGTGATGAAAATGGTCTGAAATTAGTTAGTGCTAATGGTTGCACAACCTTGAAACTATATTAAGATGACTGAGCTGTACACTTCAAAAGAGAGAATTTCATGGTACATTATACTATAAAAAAGTGAATACCAAAAAGAGTGAATTACAATTCTTTTTTTTTTTTTAAGTCAGGATGAGAGAAGCAAAGAGGGTTATGAATAATATAATGTAAAATGAGGCTGAAACAAAAGATAGGACCCTGATCTCACAGGGCCTTTGTGACTTAAGGATTTGTTCTTTGTTCTATGAGTAATGGAGTCTTTTAAGGGGAAGGAAGATATTAGATTTGTGGTAAGAACCATCAGTCCAACTTCATTATAGATAATGGGTTAGAGAGGGCAAGAGTGATGCAACAAGGCCAGATAAGTCTGTGTAGGATTCCAGGTGTGAAAAATTGGTAACATGGACCAAATGAGGGAAGACAGAGATGTAAAGAAGTAGATGGATTTAAGATTCTTAAGAAGTCACATCTGTATGATATGATGAGTGTGATGGAGGGTAGTGTCAAGGATGACTCCAGGTTTCTGATTTGCATAACAGAATAAATTATAATACCATTTACTGAGAAAAGGGACACTACAAGAAGACTGGCAAAGACAGGAAGACAACGATCTTGATTTAACATTGACTTGGAAGATCTTTCACGCGTCCTAGTAGAGATTTCAAGTAAGTTCATGGATATACAGGGCTGAGGCCCAGAGGAAAGATATATACTGGAGCTAGACATTTGGGAGACAGCTCTATGAGGCAGTCATTAAAGCCATAGGCATGGGAGAGAGATGAGGAGAATAAGGAATGAAAAGAGGAGAAGGTCTAGCGCTAAACCTTAAGGAAATCCAATATCTAATGACCAAACAGAAGACAGTGAACCAGCAAAGGACACAGAAGGAGTGTCCAGACAAGTAAGAGGAAAACTAAGAATGTGATATCATAAAAGTAAAAGAAGAAATTATTTCAAAAAAGATGTGCTTGTGTTCTCCATATGTCAATCCTGTTTCGTGAAAAACATGTCCCATAAAACTGAAAGCAACAAAGGAACAAGACAAACAAACAAACAAAACCTGATAGACACAGACAATAGTTTAGTGGTTACTAGAGGGTAAAGAGAGAGGGGGGTAGATGAGGGTAAAGGGGATCAAATATATGGTGATGGAAGGAGAACTGACTCTGGGTGGTGAACACACAATGGGATTTATAGATGATGTAATACAGAATTGTACCCCTGAAATCTATGTGACTCTCTAATATTGTCACCCCAATAAACTTTAATTTAAAAAAAGTAAAAAAAATAAAAATAAAATGAAACAGACTCAAAAAAAAGAAAAAAGAAAAAGAAAAACATGTCCCATGAGGAGAAAAAGGAGTCTATAGTCAAATCCAGTGGGAAAAACTGGATTAAGCAAAGTCAAATAATTTTCTGTACTGAAGGAATTATCAGATTTTTTTTTTTGAGCCTGTTAATGTATACTATAGTGAATCTCCTACGGTATACAACATATGCCAAACTTATCTGGCCATAGCACCTTTTCTTGGGGCAGACCACCTATTGATACTGTTTGAGACACTGTCTGGGGAACACTGTAGGAGGCAATGTTAGCTGAAGCTCAGTTGTCAGCCCGTCCTTGAAGTAAGCATCATTCTCCTCTGCAACTAACACATTGGAAATAAAGGTCATTTGTCCTTTTGTTTCACTTTCCTTTGTCCTCCAACACACCAGCAACAAGCCTGTTCAGACACATCAGATCTCACTGAATGGTTGAAGTAACTAAAAATAATAAAACACAGGGGGGTGAAGTGGGCAAGAGAGTGGGTTGATGGACATAAAATTTCATGTGATTTTCTCACATCCAAGGGTCAACCATCCAATAAAACACTGTATGGTGGGAGGAGGGTCCTCAGTCACAGCATGCTAGCTCCTAAGGTTGCTCCTGCATACCTACATCTCTAATGGAGCATCTCTGCAGTGAGAACCTCCCCCTATCCGCAGCAAATCCTACTTACCTTCTAGAGAGGATCTCACCTCAAGTATCTTCCCTCTTTACCCCAGAATACCTTTCCCTGAACCCAAGGTTTTCAGTCTAGAGAAGAACATTCTCAGGACTCCAGGAAACAGACTGGGTAGCATTTGACACATGAGGCCCTAAAAAACTGTGTGGGGCTGGGGTAGGGGGTGGGAGTGCAGATGTATTAATAGCTTTAAGGCTCAAAGATCACAAAGCAGTCCAGAGTGGTTCTAAGCATCCTAAGTAGGCATCTTTTGGTATCGCATATCCATCATACAACTGTTTAGTAGATAGCTCTTGAAACAGGAACACACACACACAAACTTCCCAACATTAATACTCAGAGTCAGTATAACTAGAAAAGGGAAAATATATTTTCCTAAATTCTTTCACATCTTGCAGTAACAACCATCTCATAATGGAACTGGTAGTTTACATTTTTATGAAGGCCATTTCTTTAATTAGTTTCTTTGCACCCCAGCCTGATTTAAATTGTACTCCCTGAGATCTGCGAAGAGCAATAAACCGTCCCATTGTTGAGCCATATATCTTTTGATAATTACCAAAAGACTCAGCTTATAAGGGGCCCCATCAAATTTTTCTTACAGTGGGAGAGAGAGTTTGATGCTGCTAAGAAAACATAGCTTGGTTCTTCATATTCTTAGAAAAACATTTGGAAAAAGGAGTGCAATAAAAACTTCTTCAACTCTTAAATGCATTAAATACAACTAAATTCACACATGTAATTTTCATGCATCATTGAATCTTCTCATAAGAGATCATTAAAACTCTGGAACTTCCTAAAAGGTGGCAATGGGTTCCATGTGCCATTTTCATATTTATGTCTAAAAGAAATCATATACTTGGTTACCATAAAGGAGTCTATGATGTCTGCAACGTATTTCTTTGGTTTGGGTGGGGATTATAGCAATTCAGTATTAAATATGCATTGTTTCACATTCATTACAATGGTAAACTGGTAGCTACAACTGTCTTTGCTTATTAAAATGAAAAAACTCACAATTACTTAATACAACTTCATGGGGGGAAAAATCTTTCAAAATTTGCAGATCATGGCACAGGTGGCTGATGGGACTTTTGCTACTAACAATGTTGGAAACCACCACTTCTGTGGTTTCACTGGAGTCCTCTGTCCCCTGAATAAGGCATTAAATAAAACAGCTGCTTTCTGGCTTAGTAGTCATATAAGCAGGCGGTCGTCTGTGACAAATTTTTGTTTTGTTTTCTGTATTGGTGTTTACAGTTATAAACATGTCTTCCCTTGTATCTACAAGGTTGTAATTAGTAGGTGTCCCAATTAAAGCCATCTAAGGACTCATCTATTGTATGATTTTGAAAACAGGCTCTCTCTTTTGATGACTATGATATTACTAATTGGCTAACTATCATTGGAAAAATATGTGTCCAAGTACTTTTAAAAACACCTTCTAAAAACAAAGTAATTTGAAGTCTTAAAACGCATATGTTACTTACAGAGAAGATGTATTTTTCTATGTAATTGCTCAGCTCCAAGCAATGGCAAAAATAAGCATAGGACCCCACAGGAACTGTGTCACCTTGTCGACTTCTGATGTTTTTGTGACATTCCCTCCAAGCTCAGCACCAGGTATGTGTCTGTCAGCAATGGTCAGCTAAAGGATTAGCTGACACAGCTCTTCACTCTATGGGTCACTGGCAGAACAGACAAGTTCAAATATACAAGATGTTGGCTCTAGCTCTTCCTGAATGCCTTTCCTACTTCATTAAGCTTTGAGCATAGCTGATTGTGTCAGAAAATAATGCACATTGGCACTCAAAAATATAAACCCACTGCTTACATGCAATGGATCTGTGTAGGAATAATCTAACAGACTGAGTCTCAAGAAAGAGTTGTATGAGGCTTAGATAAGAAAAGATTTCAACTATGTTTTATTTTGAACTGTGTTTTATCCACACGACCATACAATTATGACACAGCGGTAGACACAAATGGGGTCACAGTATCTGTTCCACTTCCCTAAATCATACCCATGTATGCAGACAATATCAACAACAATTCATCAAAATAAATTATGACCAATAAAATATGTTTGGCATTTTCTCAACACATCTTATAAGACAAGTGTTTGATTTAGTACCATGGCATTGTATTACTCTGGAAATGATTTGAGGAAGGCCAGCAAATAGAAAAAAGATAAAAGAAGTGTGACTTATATAATAAGATGAGATAATCCAAAGGCTAATGTTAAACTAAAACTCTTACTAAATGTAATCAGCAGTCTTCCTTCCATAGACAGACTATTAAACAAGAGACTACCCCTGAATTCTGGGAGATTGGAGGCCCTGTCTCCCTAGAAAAACATTAGTGCATCACTTCATTCCGAGATCCTGAAACTTGTTGGTACTCATACATACTTGTTGACAAATAAGTGGAGTTTGAAAGAATCTTAGAGAATTTCTAATTCATTTCACAGAGAAAGAAATTGAAACTCAGAGGGGCAAAGTGATTTGCCAAAGTCGTAAGTATCTGGCAATCTAACCACAGATACTGTTGTAGTGCTTCTACAACATCTTGCTAGTGTTTCTTGGAGGAGGGCCTCATTCTCCACCCTCCAAGGAAGGTTTTCATCCTTTTATTCCAGGATTCTACTTCCCATGGAAGCTGCAGAGTTAAAAGTGGTCACCCCTAATCTGAGATACAATTTAATCTTAGTCCACATTCCGGTGGTACCGGAATAGTTTCCTTTGCACTCAGAACTGACCCAATTTATGCTCTTCTTGCAGTGATAATATTTGCTGATGAAGGCAGAGGGATGGGCTCAAGGTGATCCTGCCAATCCAAAAAAAAAGGAAATCAGTGTGAAGATGAAGGAAGTTTAAAAGCCAATTTTGTAAAATAGAAAGTATAATTGAAAGCCAAGGATATATTTAGACCAAAAAAAAAAAATCTTATCCCAATGCCTAGTTTCCATAGTGTTGAAATGTAAGCTAAAGAAAGTCCTTATATAAATAAAGGGAGTCATTTCCTTTCTCATTTTGAATATGCTTCAGTGGTAACGACAGAAGATTCTGTCATCAGAAAAAAAAAGAATATTACCATTTGTACAGGGTTCTGCAGTGGAAGGATACCATTTTATAAACACAAAATTGAATGTGAGAGACATAAACCAATGTATAAATTCTATAGACTGTAAGAAGGGATTTAACAACCAGCTATCGACTTACAGCCAAAATAGGTATGTCCACAAACCTGTGGGGCTGGATTCAGCCTTTTAGGACAATGCCAGGCAGACCCAAAAGGAGAACATTCCCTCCCATCAGCAGGAAGAGCCCAGCTGCCTGCCACTCTAGATGAGTGCCATTCAGAACAGGTCGAACACACATCCTGAGCTGCAGGCCCTTACAATCAAAGACAACTCTTAACACAACTGAACCAAGTAGCATAGGAACAATTAGATACACATAAACCAAAGAAATCGCCACATAGGTCGTAGTATATCCCCATTAATCCCACTTACACAGGGTAGATATGTTTCACAGAGAAGTGATGGAAAAGGGGAGAGAAATCATGGCATTTATTTATGCAAACAGCTTGAAGCCTGAAAGAGCTTGTGACCTATTGCAAGAGTATTCAGGATGACATCATGACAATTACTGGGCATTCCAGAAGACCCTGACTGCAGGTTATCTGATGAGCACATGAGGTGAGGACAGTGTAAACAGGAAACAAAAGCCTAGAAGACCTCTCAGGAGTGAGACGGAGATGATTTGACAGGTTACTGGATAAATTTGCTTGGGAAGCCTGAGGGTGTGAGGCTACGGGAAACCAGGGGAAGATGGGAGAAAGCAGAACAGGCCATACATGGAAAGGACCGCTACCTCCCAGGTAAAGAGTTTGGTCCTGACCCTGCAGAGAACAACTCCTGGACTCCTAGTTTACCTGCAGATGCATTTGAGAATTCAGGAATAATATTCACTTTGATAAGCCTTGTTCCCTACCCAGGCTATAAACACTTTGGAGGTAAGAACAATTATCTCCTGTTTCATTTTCATTTATACGTATTGGGGGACGGGGGGAAGCAAAATAGGAAACTCAGACACGTGGCCAGACCTGGGAACCTAGGAAAATCAAACCACCAGGCTCAGGAAGTGACAAGGTCTGAACTGAAAGGCCACTCCAGATCCAAGGAAGTTCTAACAGTCCGGTTCTTGTCACCCACAGGTGTCCCTAGTCCCTTAATCTAGTGTTTAGTTACAGAGTTGTACTCAAATACATCCCTAAAGAAATTTCTACTTTCTGGAATGATGTTTGCAAAACACCCTCCACAAGATACTTACCAATCCCAGAAATGTCTGAGGCTCTTGTCTACTTGGCTCTATAAATGCCTGTTCTGGCCCAGAGGGCTCTCGGTGCTCCCCCTCAGGTGTGCTCTGCCATGCTGTTACAGGGGAGGGCATCACATGTGCCTCCCTCCCCACCTCTCACCCCCACCTCCCATAACACTGTGGCTATAGAATCCCTGGTATTCCCTCCACACCACCTGCAGGCCCACCGCCAACACATTCAATGACCTTGTTAGCACTCATCACTCTATGAATACATAGTGTCAGTTCTTTTTCCTTAAGTGTGATAATATGCACATATGAAAAAAATATTGATGAAAAAAATTCAATGGCTGAATTATTTTCTTTCCTCTTAGTTGACTGTTAGTAGAAAAAATGCACTTCCATTAAAAGCTATCTGGATAGCTAAAGGCTAATCTATTTTAAATAAAGAAAGTGAGCTTAGAAACTAGTAAACAGGATGAAAGTGGATATTTTAAATAAATTCAGAACTAAAGCAAGTGTATGATATTTAAAATTCTAGATGTCAAACTCTATTTTTCCAACCCTAAATTAATTTTTTTCTAGGACCAAAGTTTAAAAAGAGAAGGCTTTACTGTACATCTGTACTTCACGGGGGCCTAGTTATATCATAACACGCTTGTGTATTGGTGTATACTTAGCAAATACCCAGTGAGCAGAAGGAGAAATAACAGAATTTTATCTGTGATTAAACAGAATCAGTAGAAGCATAAATAAAAGAATTTGACTCTATATTAAATTTTAAAACATGATCATTGTTTCTGTGCAGGAGGGTTGGATGTGAATAATTTGGTACAAGTCCACATTTTACTTAGATAATTTGCCCGCAATCCTTGCCTTGACCCTCCCAATTGACTTAATAGGTATACCAACTTTCAATTTCCAGAACAGCAGATTAACACAAAGATTAGCCTAAATACTAGGGTAATGTTCAAAGTAAATTAAAATACCAAATTACAAAATACAGCACTACCCACTGACGAGTTTATTCCCTTTTTAAGTCTTGATTGTACCATTCCTGATTTCCTAATTAACCAGTTGTCACTACCCAGAGAATTTTCCTGTCTTCTTAATTAAATTGAACATTTAAAATCTCTTGGATTACAGCAGTGACTTTCAAACTTCACTGATCATCAGAATCAGCTGACAGATTTCTTAAAACACAGATCGCTGGGCCCCACCCCCAGGATTTCTGATTCAGTAGGTCTGGGGTAGGACTGGAGAAATTGCATTTCTAACAAGTTCCCAGTTAATGCTGATGCTGCTGGTCCAGGGATGAAATTTTCAGAACCACCCGATTAGAGTATATTATTATCGACTATTAGCTTTAACAGACAGAAGAAACTTCACCACCCAGAGCTACCAAGACCTATGGTTTTCCAATGAGTATTTCAATAATGCTGTTGTTGTCATCTTCAGCAACAGGTTGGTAGGCCAGAGCCACGCAACTGTTGAATCTGCTGAGGGGTTAGGAAGTGGGGATTGGTCAGTTCCATGGGGTAGAGAAAGGAATCTAAGATAAACTAACAAAATCAAGTCAACCATAACTTAAGTTTCCCCAACTCTGCACGCCATTAGAAGATACGACAGCTAAAGACCAAATCTGAATAATACCTTACTTTGAATACCTGAATTGCCTGGTTGAGTGAGGGAGTCCAGGGAGTTGTGAGGCAGTAAGAAATGGGAATCGAGTCAGGGAGACGGCTCGTAGAGAACAGAGTGGAAATAGTGTGAACACTAAACCCAGGCCAGATTGTTCCAAGAATTTCACTAGACTGAATAAAGAAAAGTGTCTTCCACAGGTATTGTAGGTGTTTATGATGTAACGCTGGAAAAAAATTGAAAATTCTGAATATCCAGAAGTACCTGTAATGTATCACCTGGGGCTTTTTCAAATATACCAATGTCCAGTCACCACCGTAGACCTTAAATAGAATCCCTAGTGATGAAACCTGAATATTAATATTTTTTTAAATCTTCTAGATGATTCTGATTGCTAGAGGATTGAAAATCACTGGTTTAGAATAACGATATTGCATGCTCGTGCTAGTATATAAGGAACCAAAGATGGAAAGTAGAACCAAAAGATAAAAACAAACCCAAATCTATCCATAATTAAAAAAAATAAAAACTTCAGTAAACTAAACTTAACAATTTAAAGACAAAGAAAGGTACTGGCATACTGGACAAAAACACAAAGATCCAAACATAGGCTGTTTACAAGAGAAACATTAAAAACAAAGTAGAAATCTATTATTCCTGAAAAACAGAAATCTGGAGTTGCTATAGTATCAGCCAAACCAGAACTTGAAAGCATAATTAGAGATCAGAGGGTTCCTACATAATGATAAAATGCTCAACTGCTCAGAGTAATATAACAATTTTAAGCTTCTATGCACCTAAAATAGCCTCAAAAAATATAAAGCAAATATTGATAGAATTACATGGAGAAATTAACAAATCCATGCTATATTCAGAAGTAATTGCCTATTCAAGAGATTCTATTAAAAAAAAAAACTATCTTATGCAAGTGGTCATTATAATCAGTTGCTCTGGACCAGATAAACTTACACATAGTCAGAAAAGTGCCATACATTTTTTTCAGTATGGATACAGAGTGCCAAACATATCCAAAATTGGGATGAAAATTTAAAATCTGAATAATCTACTCAATCTTGGATATAAATATCTTAGATGAAAGGTAATTTTCAACAGCAGTTTGGATTACTAACCACAGCATCCTAGCTATACTCCCCGAATCTTTTGTTCTTGACTTATCATGCAAGGCTTCAAAGAGCCCCCTGTTTTCTTCCATAACTCTTTTTATAATCTTGCTCATAATTTATAACAGTATTCATAATACTCTTTATTATTGTGTGTTGATTTCGGTGCTCATTCCTTCACTGTCTCTCTCTCCCATAAACTATAAGCCATGAAGACCAGGACCAAGTCTATTTTTTTCAACAGCACATACCCTAGCACTTAACAGACTATCTGAAAGGCATCTAATAAACATTTCTTAAAGAATATAATCAGAGCAAGTGAGAGACTAAGAGGTGCAATGCCTGCTAGCTAACCAAAAGTTTACACTGCACCAGAAAACAATCAACTCAAACAAGTTTTGTTTGAAAACCATGAAGCAAAATAACCACAATCAATTCAATAATGGACGAAGGAAAAAATATTTCCCATTTTTTATTCTCTGCCAGATTAAAATACACCTTTGAAGCACATTAGAATGAAAATACTGAGATACCTTCAACTGCCATAGCAGAAGAAAGCCCGGGAGAGGATAGCGATACTGTATTTTAGCAAAGCTATGATCCACTCTTTCAAAAAGGATCAGGTCTTAGTGAGTAGACAAATCTATTTATAAGCTTTGTCGTGGCAACCAAACATAGTGACAACACAACAACAATTTGGTAAGGTGATTATATATTCTAAGATACTACTGAGAACATTTTTAATTTTTATTCTTTCTTTCTTCTGGAGGAAGTATATACTTTTTATAAAAATATAGGGGGGAATATGAGACAAAAGAAAAGTCAAGACAACTTGGACAAGATGGGGCCAACTGAGAGTTACACGAAGGCAGAGTAAACTGAATTTTACACCAGCTCACATGCGAAGCTTTGGAACAGATGGATCAGTTTCATACACTATTCTTGTTTGGCAAAAGTCTTCCTAACTGCATACTTTATATAGAAAAAGATAGTTATTCTTCCATTCACAAAGAAAAAAGATATATGCTAATGTTCCTTAAGTAATGATTATGCATAAAAAAGGGCTAAAAGATATGATTAGCATAAAATACAAAGGGGATAAAATTTCAAGTTTTTTTTTCAATTTTTCTGCTGGGAACTATTTACAGAAACAACATTTCAGTGTGGGTGACATAAAATAGTGCCTTGGACATCTCTATATTGTTCTTATAATTTGGGCTAATATACTATAAGATACAAAATGTCAATAATGGAAACAAAATTTATTGACTACACGAACTCTTTACTTTTTGAAACAACTTCTAACCTCATTTTCACTTTCATTTATGTATATTTATTTGTTCAGTTTACGTTCAAAACTGACCTTGTCAACTTCCATTTAAGTTCTTACTTGGAATTTCTCTGTCGTGGTTCATTCAAGTATAGAAACACATGGAGCATTTTTTATTTGTCCTTGCTGTGTGTTGAATGTGTGTGTGTGTGTGTGTGTGTAATAAATCCTATTAATACTGCTTAAAAATGCTTAAATCTAAAATCTATTGATACCATTTACTCAGTAATCCCTTTCTGCTAAAGAAAAGTCAAAAATAAATGACAACAATTTGAACCAAGACATTTATAGCAGCATGATATATAATAGTATAAATTCATAGATGATCTCTGGCACATATATCCACCAATGACAAATGAATAAATTGATTGCTTATGAAAGGAAATGCTTTTATTTTTGCAAAGATATTTAATATGTGAAAATACTTATTAAATATATTGATTGATATATTGACAAAGACTGAAAAATATATAGTAAAATATTAAGTTTTTATATTTCTATATTTACAAATTTTCTACTATGAAATGTTTTGCTTGTTTTTAATAAAGGGGAAAAGCAAGTTATTGGGAAGGAAGAGAATGAGAAAGAGAGGGAGGGAAAGAGGAAAGAGAGGAAGCGGGGAGAATACCTTAGAGTTATTCCTTCCTGTCTATGCTCATTTGTCCCCCACGGAAGTTCAGTACCTGGTCATGGCACCTCTGCACTGCTGCATGGCTCCAGCATCTCTTCCTCCCATCCCTCCACCTGCTGCTGCCAGATGGCTCTTCCTCTGATCAACACCTCCACTGTGTCCGGACTTCCCTGCGGAGAATGAAATGAAATTTACACTCTCAGATTCTGTTAGTGGAAATCTATATTGGCACAAGCTTACAGTAAAGTAATTTAACAAAATATTATCAATAACTTTAAACATATTCATATATTTTGGACCAAGACGTGTCCTTTCTAGTAATTCCTCCTATGGAAAAAAATCAGATTACATTTTAAATCATCCTCATGGAAGTGTCTTACATTAGAAGAGAAAAAAATACAGCAACCGAAAAGTCCAACAATAACAGACTTAATAACTTACAATAAGATCACAAAATGTGGTATTCTGTGGCCATCAGAAATCATGCTTCCAAAAAATAAACAATGGCATGCAAAAATGCTGATAATGTATGGTTAAATATAATGCTAGAAGCAAGTTACAAAAATGTATGTGTTTTAATTAGAAAAGTAGATATTTGCCTAGGGAAAAAAGCTACAAGGAAGTATAGCAAAGTAGTTATCTCTGGGTGGTAGAACCATGGGATATTATTCTTCTCTCCTTTGTTTATGTTTATGTCTGTTTTCCAATTTGATGAAGTAGAATAGATCTACTTAATCAAGCTTGTCTTTCATGACCCACATCTTCAGGTCTCCTCTTGTCCCTCCATGATCTTTCCCTTCTCCACACCTTTGCTTACTTACACTGATCCTCATACCTGGAATTCTCATCATTTTGTTTTCCAAGAGCAAGTTTGAATCGCTCCGTCTCTATAAAAGCTTCCCTGGATATAATGATCTTTAGCCATCACTTCTTCTCTGGACCTCCATCATTCCTCAGTAGGTGGCATTATATGCCACTTATCAAGGGCATGGATTATCTCCTTTAATCCTCAAACCTCCCTGGGAGACTTACATTATTATATCCATTTCATTGGTGAGGATACTGTGTGATCCAGAGCGATTAGGTAACTTGTACAGGAACACTGTTTCATTACTCTTTAATTATTTCATGTCTTTACATGCTTTGTCTCTCCACCAAGATTATAAGCACTTCGTGTTCAAGGATCTTATTTTATGCAACAGTACCTGACTTATCTGGTATCCAGGAATTACTTTTTGCCATAATTGTATTTTCCAAACAATTGTTTGCTTTAATTATCAAACAGTATTTGTGTTAACCATGTTTAGTCATTTTAACAATTCCCTGCCTTCTTAAATCGAGTATTTTGAGCATAATTAACTTTTTTCCAATATGTATTATCAGTAGGAATATCACTATGACCCAATGCTGTAACATAGTAATGCTATCAGAAAATATTGGGAAATAGAATTTGCCCTTAAACCAAGTGTCAGTCACAGAATCCTAGTATGTGTTACATTAAGTGTTACCAGTGAGATACATGTATCTAGCAATTCCTTTTCTCTTTTTCCCCCTATTAAAATGGACAAATGAGCTTATTTTAACAAGTATCATGTCTATGCATTTCCAGTTGTATCTGTCTGTTGATAAAGGGAACTTAGCACTGAAACACAACAGCTGGGCTGACTGTAATTGAAACTAATGAAAAGTGAGCGATTTAAAGAATGGGTCAGATAACAAAAATCTGTTCTATTTCAAGAATCCATATGTGGTATTTACATTTCAAATCTCCAGTTAAACTCTCAGGTAGGTATAGGTAAGTAGGTAGGTAGACAGACAGACAGATAGGCAGACAATGCATTATATATTATATACACTCAGACACATACACACAGTGCAAAGTTTACTGCTTACTGAAAGTCTATTCAGACTCATTTGCTGAAAGATTAGACTCAGAGTTTTCCAAACTTGCCTTATGATTATAATTACATGAGGTCCTTCTGAAATACTCACTTTAACAGTTTGAAATATTCATATTCCAGGTCTTTCCTTAAGAAATCCTGATTCTATTGATCTGAGTTGAAGCCTAAGAATCTATCCTTTTTTAACAAGCATTCTAGGTGATTCCAAGGTCTCTCTCAAGAAGTTAATGAATTTATGTTTGCGGTAGTCTAGTCTCTGAGTCCCTGAATATCAGCATCCTTTTTTTATTTTTCCTTCTTGGAGGAGAATTATCTTGGCTACACATAGGACCTTCTCCCTTCATTGGACAAATGGTGAAAAATCATAAGGGCCAGTTCTAGAAGGTAACAGGGAACACACAAATCCTTTGTCCTCACGGCACTCATATTCTGGTGGGAGAAAACATACAATAAACAAATACACAGGAAAGCAGATAACAGTAAGTGCTCCATAGGAAATCAAACAGAGAAAGAAGATAGAGAATGACCAGGGAGGGGGAATTGCTATTTTATTAAAATACAGGGAGTTAGAAAAGGCTTCCTTGGTAAGACAATAATTAAACAAAGACCTGAAGGCAGGGAGGGCACCATGTGGGAGTCCGGCAAGTGACTCTCCAGCAAGGCCAAGAGCCAGAAGGCCACTATGGTTGGTGAGCTGTGAGCAAGGGGAGAAAGAAAGGTCACAAATGAGAGAAGGAAGGGGAGAGCCGCTGAGATGAGAACCACTACGGGAGTTTAAGCACAGAAGTGATGCAATCTGACCAGTCTTTGTAAAGGTTCGTTCTGGCTGTTGTGTGGAGAACAGACTTGTGAGTCGGCTATTGCAGTAATCCAGGGACAAGATCGGGGTGGCCTGGACCAGTGTTTGGGGCAAAGCTTCACAGGTTTGTTTCTTTTTCCTCTCGTATGAATTAGATGGCAATAATCTTATCTCAATCTTCTACAGATGCCATATTCCACATTTCAAAGAAAAGGACAAGGCCTATCTGACTCTTTTTACATTTTTACATAACTCCTTTCTGTTTGGAAGCTTGTAAGACTTCTCTGTTTATCCTCGAACTAAGATTTTTTTTTTAATGAAGCAGCTAAAGATGTATTAAGTGGGGTAACCAAAGGACAGAGTTGGGTTGTCACACATCAGAAAAACACAAAGCTGGGGACAAGAAAACTATTGGAAGCCCTGGGCCTGAAACACAGGCAAATGGATAGGGGCAGAAAGTCAGCTTTCGAAATCTTTCCTTGGGCTTTCCTTACATGGCTGCAGGGGGGCTGCCCTTCCCCCACCAGCCTCAGCTCAAACCAATTAACCTCAGATCATAGCCTCCAAGCTGGACTAACATCCTACACATCCCATGCTTTTACTCTCTTTCCTTTGCCAAGAAAAGATGTGGTCAGATTTAGATTTGGAGATAATTTCACTGGCCACATATGTTGCCAACATTTAATTTCTATGTCTACTTTCATTTCTATTAATAAGCATCTGTTCTAGATACTTACTTAGTACTTAGATAGATCTAAGTATCTATTCACACATATCTGTGGCCCTGAAAGAACTTGGATATATTTATTCAAATATATAAGTAGAAATGCTGCTTTATTTAGATGCATTTCTTGATTTTTTTAATTTCATATTTGGCTAAAAGCTGAGTTCGTGTCTATAAAAAGTTACTCTCATTTTGGATGTAGGCAAGGAAGAGCCTTGAAGAAATTATTTATGTCTTGTGCTATTTGGTCGGGGAGAGGAAGGGCTACACAGGGAAGCCTGATTGAAGTGAGACAAAAGGCTCCTCCATCTACTGTGGAGGGTGAGTGAAGGCACAGCCTCCAGAACTATGTCAAGAAATGAGCAGCTATTCCAATGGGAGATCACTGCAGGAAAGCAAATGATATTTGATAGTGATCCACAGAAAGACAGAAGTGCAATGAAAACAAATAACTTCTTATTTTATTGTGCATGTCCTTCCCTCCTCTGTCTCCTCGAGCATTGGGATCTATCTTGCTTTCACTCTTTCAGTCACCCAGAATCAACATTTTCTCTCCCACCCATTCCATGAACTTCTTCATCTGCTATTTCTGTTTCTGCAGGTGAAGAAACACTTCAATGCATATAACGTGCAGCATAGAAGGTCCATACGCATATGCAGTTGTGGATGAAGCTAACTGCCCAAGGAACACCAGGAGGGACACGAAGACCTAAAGAACCAGGTGGGTGAGATGCCCAGTCAGTGGACAGAAGATGAACAAAATCCAAAGTGCCACCTGGAGTACAGATGGGGACCAGGGACAAGAATGATCTTCCCAACTCAAACAGAAAATAGGAAGGCTGTCCAAAAATGGGGCGGGTGGGGGAGGGGAGGTCAGCAGGGAGAGTGAGCAATGCAGACAGAATCATGACCAATGAGCTTCTTTCCTATAGAATGGATCTAAAGCAGGTCCAGGCACAATAGGGGATTCCCACTGTCATGCAGGGTGGCCTGTGGGGTCTCTAGTCCCACTCCCTGCATAACAACGCAGGATATTATGAGGCCAAAAAGGAGCACCCACGGAGCCATAGAAAGGGGAGTCATACCACTATAGTCTCACTGGAGGCTGGATTCACACGACCTGCAACCTGCTGTCTGCTTTTCTGCCAACCAACCGACCGACTTGACTCTCGACTCCCAACTCACCAACCAGTGCAGCCGCGGCAGTTATATTAGTGGCCAACGGCTCAATGGTTACAGCTGACGGCCAACTAGCCATAGCTGACAGCCATCTACTACCCGAGCCAGCACCTTTCCACGTGAGGCTGAGAGACTGGAAACTGCTCTCTGGGGCTCTGTCCCCACACCCAGTAAATGTTTATAATATGTCCAACCAGTTCTTGAGAGAAATCTCAAAGGATGCCACCATTTTCAACCTTAAAATACCCTTCTTCTTCACTGGTACATTTGTTTATAAGAATAAAGGTACGATAAAATACTCATGGTGGAGAGTATTTGATAGTAAAACGGTATCCCAGGGGATATCTTCTGGTGCTGCATTGTCACCTTATGTGGAACTTTCTCCCTCTCACTTCATTCTTCTTTAGGTTGGAATTGGGATAAAAGAGCAGAATGGGTCATAAGGTCCCGCTCCAAGTAATTAGAGAGTTTTTTTCTTTTATCTAAATGTGCCTTGTTAAAGTATATCAGTGTCAGCCAGGTTAATTGGAACTTTAATACATAATTGATGTTAATTTATGGCCCTTTTTGTTCCAGGATGCTACTGCAGACCTTAAAGTCAGGATACAGTTTTCTTGTTATTAATTATATACAGAAAGCCAATATCCTCTTTGAGAAGAGACCCATGTCCTCTGTACCTTATTAAAGATACAGTGTGTCAGCTATAGGTCACTTTTACTGAGTAAGTTCTCCCTAAATTCCATATTACTCTGTAATAACATAATACACTAATCACAGTAAGTGAAATTAGAGTTTTGAGCTAAGGCTCAAGCATACTGAACATTAAAATGTTTAATACACAATGTTAAAATGTATTCTATTTCTATGGACTCGCTCACTGTATGCCACAGGCCACAGAATCCTCGTTTCATTCTGGAAATCAGTACACCATCCTGGAACCAAAAATATCTTCATAAATATAAAGGCAATACTGCCATAACTGAGGCTGCTATGAATACGGAGTGCCAAATGAAGCCTATGAACTTTGGATTTTCCTGCAGTTTCCACTGTAGTTCATTATTTTGGAGACAGAGCAAGAGAAATGGTGTGTCCCAAATCCAATAAAAAGACCTGTCTTCTAAATGTTTTCCACTGTGAGAACCAATGCTGTCTTAAGAATTCAATGGACAAAAGTACAGAATCATGCAAAAACTGTAAGCCACCTAAGCCCATATGTTGCCCAAAGTGACTTAACCAAAACCTCAAACTAGAAATTGAGAGAAAGGCTAAGTCCAACGTATGTACTGACTTGCTGAATAGCAGCTCTAGATATGTTGACCATTAAAAGATGCTAAATTTGCCAATTTCACCTAGTGACTATACCATTTGAAAGAGTGAAGGATGGATGACTTTATATAAATCTAATGCACTGGATTTTTTTCTGATATGTCACTCTTTCTTGTTCAACAGTAGCACCATGTGATCAGATATGACATAATGTGAGAAACAGCAGGGGTGTCTCACAATGGAACATGACACAACATGATGTGTCAAGTTTCTTTTGAACCTTTCTTGGGATCCAATATCAGCCAAAAGGAGGTCATTTTAATTATCAGATGATTAATTAATTAGACAGTTAATTGTCAGAGGTAGATGAATCCAAAGACAATGTGGTTCTGCACATGCATGTTTATACACAGAGGGAAACGTGACTTTTTCAAATCTACCAACTAAATGAAAAGATACTGAGGTTTAAGGATTTGAATTATTTCTTATTCAAGGAACATTCAGGAACAGCTACTATGTATTACACCAGATGCTGTGTTAAGCACGTTCTGAAATAGAGACTTTTTCCTGCCCTCAAAAAGCTGATATTCAAGTTAGAAACACAATGCCTTT
The DNA here is from genome assembly GCF_004115265.2 of Rhinolophus ferrumequinum. Lineage (NCBI taxonomy): Eukaryota > Metazoa > Chordata > Mammalia > Chiroptera > Rhinolophidae > Rhinolophus > Rhinolophus ferrumequinum. The sequence goes on along the minus strand of NC_046285.1, from coordinate 62,046,672 downwards.
CTAGAAACAATCTGGACATTTAGACAGTGCTTGATAAATAGGTATATATTTTTTAAATCAACAACAAAGGAACAAGTTCTAAAGTAATGAGTAAAAAAATATGAACTACACTGCACCATAGTGCTTTGCCACCATTGCTTTTTAGGGGAAGCTACCATATTCCAGGAACAAAGTTGACTGGCATAGCAAAAGTTTTTTTAAAACATAGTGATGAAACACCAGCGTCAAACACTCTTATGAGTTAGGTATAAACCTAAAAAATAATAAGATCCAACGTAAAATTTTAAAAGAATCAGTGTTTTGAAGTTATTGTCTACTTTTTATTTTTTGGCTAAAAACAGAGATTCAAGATATGACAAATACTCAGTTTCACGTTTTTATCTAATGAAGAGTATTTTACCTGTGGGACACCTAAGTCCCCATCTCTCTTGCTTCCAGGAAAAGCTGGAGACTCAGAACCATAATGTAAGAGACTTAATATTGTGAGTCCCTTTATACATATTTAGAAGGATTTTGTGTTTTTTTAACAATCTGTGGTAATTAATGCATTATACAGACTCGTTGACAAATACATTTCTTATCTATTTGCATGAGATTCTGTCCTAAGCATTATACAAAACAAAAAAGCATGTAGTAATGATCTGCAATCTAATATGCAAAGTGCTTGTCATCATTCTAAATTAATGAAGAGGTTTCTGTTTGATTTTTATCCCCAACATTTGTAATTAGTTCTGTTGACCTTTCTGGGTCTCAGTCTCTTCATCTGCAAAATGGGATGTATTATACCCACTCAGCGCCCAATGACTGCCAAGAACTTCTCTAAATCATGTGTGCTGTCTTTTAACCATTCTGTTAAAAATAAAAGATAACCGCAATGTGAGGAGGGGGATTTAGATAAGTAAAGAGCTATAGTGTACCCCAGTTATGTGAGCCAAAATGGTAATGGCTCCCAGACCTTCATTTCGATGTAGCTAACACAATTGTAATTTACTGCCTTTTTAGGATGATTTTCAAAGCACTGTTATGATTGATCCTTCCCTTTCCCTCACATTCATCCAAATCCATCGCCAAGTCGACACATCCTAGCTCTGAAACATACCTGCACTGATGCATTCTCTCCATGTCTAGCACCACCGCCCTACCCAAGTCCTGCAATGGTGTCTTGTCCTAGGCGTTGCCTCACCCAGCCCATCCCCCACACACCCAGAAGCATGAGGTGCTTTCAACACAGCTCAGTGGGTCTACGTGAGCCTTTATTTTTAATTGATTATCTTACTTCTTATTTCACTGAGAAAAATAGAAGCAAATTAAAGAGAACTTCCACAAAGCTCTGCCACCACATCTACTCACATACCTGTATCCACACCCACCCTTTCTGCCTGTCTTCCTGTTACTCCAGGTGAATGGTTTTCGTTCCTATCTAAATGCAACCCTTCCACTTACTTGTCTTCTAGATCCCATTCCTTCTTACCTACCTTATGACATTGCTCCAATGATTCTCTTCTCTCCGGCATCACCAGGTTCTCCTTTTCTACTGAATCATCTGGTCAACAAACGTACACCATACAGTTGACTCTTGAACACTGGGGTTTTGGGCCCCACCTCCACGCAGTCGCACAAGGGAACATCCGGGTATAATTTTTGATTTCTTCCATCGGCACTCCGCATCTGCAGACTGAACCAACTGCAGGTGAAAACAATGTTTTCAATCCCCAGGCGGGGAATCCACAGCTGAGAAAGCAAAACTACTGTTCTCAATCCAGGGTTGGTTGAATCCACGGCTGCGAAACTCACAGATTTGAAGGGTCAACTGTATTTATTGAAAAAAAACATCTGCATGTAAGTGGACCAGCACAGTTCAAACCTGTGTTGTTCAAGGGTCAACTGTAATTTATCACATCATAAAAAGAAAATTCTCCCTAACCCTCACCTACTCACCTCCCTAAACCTCTACTCCCTCTACATTGAACTTCAGATTCATGCATTCAGCTCCCCATATATCACCTCCATGTGGATGTCTAAGTGGCATCTCAAAGATGACATGTCCCAGCTGCACTCCTAACCTTCCCCGAGCTTGGCACATTTAAGAAACAGCTAGGAGTCTTCCTCATCTTAGTGGATGGCAACTCCATCCTTCCAGCTGCTCAAGTCGAAACCTGACGTCTCTCTTCCTCATCAGCAAATCTGTCATTTCACTGCACCTACTTTTGGACTTTTCACCAACCATACTGCTATCCCCCGAGGTTAAGCCACAATTGCCCATCTTCTAAACTATGCAATAGTCTTCTAACCAGCCTCCCTAGTACTTCCACCCTTGCCTCCCTTCAATCTATTCTCAACACAGAGTAATCCTTTGAAATATAAGTTAGATGATGCCTCTGCTCTACTCAAAACCCTGCAATGACTCATCTCATGTAGGGTGACAGTCAGAATCTTAGAAATGGTGTACTATTCCCTACATGACCTGAGCCCCAGTTATCTCTCTGACTTCATCACCTTCTGTTCTCCTCTTTATGCATCACACTCCAGCTGTACTGGTCTCCTAGCTGTTTCTTAAACGTGCCAAGAATGCTTCTGCCTCAAGATGTTTGCACTTGCTCTTCCCTCTGCCTGAAAAGCTCACTTTCTAGAGAGCCTCAAGGCCCCCTTTCTCACATCCTTCAGTTCTTTGCCCAAATTCAGTTTCTCAGTGAGGCCTATATGAAGTTGCACCTTCCCCACGTCATAAACCAGACACTGTATCTTCTTGCCTTGCTTTATTTTCCTCCATAGCAACTACGTCATCTAACATACTCTATGTTAGTTTCACGAGAGCAAGGAGATTTTTGTCTGTTTTATTCACTGCTGTACCATCATGCCTAGGATAGTGCCTGGTCTACATAGGCTGTCAAAAAGTATTAGGGGAATGAATGAAAAATGTGTTTTAAGAGCTAATGCCGTTGGTGAGAGTACAGGGCAACAGTTACTCTCATATTCTGCTGATAAAAATACCAGTTTCAACAACTTTCTGGTGGCTAATTGGACAGTTAGAATCCAAAACCCTAGAACCATAAGCATTATTCAATGCAACAACTACACTTTTATAATTGAACCAAAGAAATTATCATGGATATGTGAAAGAAAAGTTTGTATAAAAATGTTTATTGTAGCACTTTCTATAATAGTAAAAAATTGGGAACAATTATAAAAATCAAACAAAAGGGGCTTGGTAGGATAAATTATAGTACAGTATACCTATATGATGGAGTTTTATTCATCTAGTCATGATAATATTTTAGAAGATCATATAATGACAAAGTTGCTAGTAATAGATACATATATTAAATTAAATTTTCTGAAAATGATTGGAAGTAGATATCTGTTTATCTCTGTGTGATGGAATTATATATAATTTTCTTTCCTTTTGTTATAATGAATAGGAATCACTACTATAATAACAAGGTGTTGCTAATAACACCCATTAACATTTACTGAGCATTTATAATATTCCAAAAACTTTATACGTATGATCTCATTTAATTCTCAAAGGAGTACTATGAACTATTGTCTTAGTCTGTTTAACTGCTATAACAAAAATATTATAGACAGAAATTTATTTCTCACAGTCTAGACTCAGAAGCCTAAGATCAAGGCACAGATTGGTGTCTCGTGAGACCCTGCTTCTTGATTTATAGACATCATCTTCTCACTGGGTCCACACACTGCAGAAGGTCAAAAGGAGCTCTCTGGGAACGCTTCTATAAGGTAACAAATCCCATTCAGGAGGGTTCCACTCTATGACCTAGCTACCTCACAAAGGCCCACACCTCCAAAGACCATCACTTGGGAGGTAGGTTTCAAAATATGAATTGTAGGGGAATACAAATAGTCAGTCTATATTAGCTGTGTACTATGATTATCCCCATGTTGCTGCTTTGGAAATTGAGGCTTAACGAGTTTAAAAAATTTGTTCAAGTTCCCACAGTAAATGGCAAAGCCCTGATTGGAACCCAGTTATCTCTGATACCAAAGTCTGTGCTCTTCATTATTACAGGGGTAAGATAGATAAGAAGTGAAATATTCTTTTTTCTCTCATAATCCAAAGCAGACATCCACTCAAAGCCAACCGGAACAGGGACCACCAATTTCTGATTCTGAATTTCTATTTGACTGCACCCCTTCACTCTGCTAGCAACTGCCACAATCCCCTAACCTCTTTCTTGCCTCCCCTTCCAAAGCAGCAGCTTCTCCCATCTTGGCATTCACCTAGTATAAGCTGGAGCAGAATATCATGAGTAATTACTGTGAACATCTCAGGACCTACCCAAACACCTCCGTGGTTAGGGCTGATGAATTAGGAGACTCCAGAATTACAACCATAAATAGAATATACAAAAATGAAGGCTATTTATACTGTGTCAACTAAAGATATGGTTTCTTTATTGAGATCTCTGACATCACTAAGTAGGAACTTAGCAAAATGGGTAGTTGAAGTCAGTGATTAATCATTCCTACTGAAGAGTGAAGAAAAATTCACAAGATGAACCAACTATTCTGTCTCCATGTAACTATAAAAGGCCTCTAACCATTTGATTACTATATTAAATATGTAACAATGACTAGATTCGAAGGAGAAAATATGTATTGTGGTGAATGAATGTTAAGAAAATACCACTTTGAGGGAGGGACCCAGATGGCAACATCAGGGGCTCCTAGAACTTCCCTTCTCCCATGGACACACCAAATGCACAGCTACACACAGAGTAATTCCCTCTGAGAGAATTCCAGAAACTAACTGAGTGCCTCCTATCCATAGGGTAAATGAGAAAATACCCACATCTAAACAGGTAGGAAAAGCTGAAACAGAAACCTTGCCGTATGACTGTTGCCATAAACCTCATCCCCCACACAGCATATAATCAGGAGGGAACCCCCAACTGCCAGCTTCTTCCTGGAGAGCAAAGTGTAGCTCCCTGTCTTCTAAGGATCCCATCCAAGGGATGGGCCTCAAAACATCTACCTCTGAAAGCCAGTGGGGTTTGGGTCCTTGAAACCCATAGGACTATAGCAAACAAAGAAGCCGTTCTTAACAGGAACATGAGTGCTCACCACTTTTATCCCTCCAGGACTCAGTGCAGAGAGAGTAGGCAAAAATTCCCATCTCTCAATTTTTCCCTGGAAGGGGCTTAACTACATACTTTACCAGCTGTTGTCTAAGTGTCTGGCTTCTGATCAGCCTCCATCTAGGTGCTGAGTAGGATCCTCCCCTTTGGGACACTGACAGGTCTTGTCACACCCTCAAATATTGGCTGCCACAAAGAACAAAGATGGCAACTTGGACAATCACTAAAGTTTGAGACACAACCAGGAGCTAGGGGCTGAGCTGATTGACGAGATTTGTCTCCTTCATGAGACCATTCTGTCAAAACTGGGAGAGGTGGTTGTTTTGTCACAAAAATCAACACAGACATCAAGGAAAAGAAAAAAACAAAAGAACTAGAAAAAGAACAAACTATTCCCAAAGATAGTAGAAGGAAGAAAATAAAGATGAGAGTGGATGTAAATGAAATAGAGACTCAAAAGGCAAAAGAAAAAATTGATAAAACTAAGAGCTGGTTTTTTTCAAAAGATAAATAAAATTGGCAAACCTGTAGCTAGACTAACAGGAAAAAAGAGAGAAGACTCAAATAAATAGAACTCAAAAATGATAGAGGAGACATTATAACTGATAACACAGAAATACTAAGGATCATAAGCAATTGCTAAGGACAAGTACACACAACAATTTAGATAACCTAGAAAATTCCTAGAAACTAGGACCTAACAAAATTGAATCATAAAAAAATAGAAAATCTGAACAGATTTGAATCAGTAATCAAAAACCTCCCAACAAATAAAAGTCCAGGACCAGATGGCTTCACTGGTGAATTCTACTAAAGATTTAAAGAAAAATTAATATCAATCCTTCTCAAACTTTTCCAAAAAATAGAAAAGAACACCTCCAAACTCATTTTATGAGGCCAGCATTACCCTGATACCCAAGCCAAACAAGCACACTATAAGAAAAGAAAATTACAGACCAATATCCCTGATGAATATAGATGCAAAAATTCTCAACAAAGCATTAGCAAACCAAATTCAACAGTATAGTAAAAGTATTATATACCATGATCAAGTTGGATTTATACCAGAGATGCAAGGATGGTTCAACATCCATAAATCAATAAATGTAATAAACCACCTTACCAAACTGAAGGCTAACAATTATATATGACCATCTCAATAGATGAAAAAAAAAGCTTTTGACAAAATTCAAACTTATTTTCATGTAAAAACTGTCAAAAAACTAAGTATAGAAGGAACAAATTCAACGTAATAAAGGCCATATATGACAAGCCCACAGCTAACATCATACTCAGTGATTAAAAACTGAAAACGTTTCCCCTAAGACACAAGACAAGGATGCCCACTCGCACCACTTTTATTCAACATAGTTCAGGAAGTCGTAGCCAGAACAATTAGTCAAGAAAAAGAAATAAAAGAAATTGAAATCAGAAAGGAAGATGTAAAATTGTCTCTCTTTGCATATGAAATGATAATATATAGAGAAAACCCTAAAGATTCCACCAAAAAATTATTAGAACTAATAAATTCAGTCAAGTTGCAGGATACGAAATCAATATACAAAAATTAGTCCCTCCCCTGATACAGTTGGCTCCTTACTTTCAGTAAGCTCTCAAGTTCTCTGTGAGAAAGACCTTCCCTAATCATCCAGCATCAGCCAGCACCTTAGCACACATGTGACACTCTCTGGCTTGCGTTTTCTGCACAGCACTTTTTACCATCTAAAATTGTCCTATTTAGTTGTGTCCTTATTTATTGTCTGTTTCCTCTGCTACAAAGTCAACTCCATGAAAGCACCAACCATGCCTGTATTGTCCACTACCCGTACTTGGCTTCAATAAATATTTTTGGAATAAGCAGATGAATGAAAGGTAGGCAGAAAGAAGCATGTCAGTGTTGATGAGTTATCCAAGAGGACTCCAGAAACTCAATGGGCCTTGAAGGACAAAGAGTGGTAAACCACTCAGACTCTGACTAAGCTGGCTTTCCTTCACTGTTTCTTTCACTGGGAAAGCCTATCACCCTCAACATCTGCAAAAGTCCAACAAGTAACCCAGAAAGCAACTGTTAAATGCTTATTAAATTTAATAACTTTATTTTTAAATAATTTCACACAATGTGTATCACTTCTCAGTAGAAGCTGTAAGAACTAGTATGGGGTTCAGAGGTTTTTCAAGTTCAGGCCTTCAGTGTCCCAGATAGACTGTTCTATGAGGTCTGACAATTAAATGCACGAACTTGTTTCAATGATGTTACTAACCTTTTCTTGACATCAGAGGGAGTATTCGTTATGAATTTATACCAGCTGGACTATTTGGAAGTGCTAAAAAGGCTGCATGAAAAAGTTAGACGACCTGAACTTTTCGCCAATAATTCATGGCTCTCACATCACGACAATGCACCAGCTCATACGGCACTGTCTGTTGAGGGCGTTTTTAGCCAGTAAACAAATAACTGTATTGGAACACCCTCCCTATTCATCTGATCTGGCCCCCAATGACTTCTTTCTTTACCCGAAGAGAAAAGAAACATTGAAAGGAAGATAAAGGAAATATTGAAAGGAAGACATTTTGATGACATTCAGGACATGAAGTGCAATACGACGACAGCTCTGATGGCCATTCCAGAAAAAAAGAGTCCCAAAATAGCTTTGAAGGGTGGACTAGGCATTGGTCCATAGCTTCCCAAGGGGAGTACTTCAAAGGTGACTGTAGTGATATTCAGCAATGATGTATGTAGCACTTTTTGTAGGATGAGTTCGTGAATGTAATTGTCAGGACACGTAGGTCTAGAGTAACGACAAAATCAAGTAGAGCTGCGGGTAACCCAAACCAGTGTTGATGTAAGAAGAAAGAAAGATCTACTCTAATAAAGCTCTTTTCCCATCTCTAAGCCTCAAGCCTAACCGAATAAAAGTGCATGGAATGTGGAATCTTCTCAGCTTTTGTGACTTAGACAAATTTTTGGCTTTTATAATATATCATGCTTTTATTTCTAGGAATACTTACATAAAGAAATTTAAGGCTTAATCTTTCTCCCCATTAAACATCCATTCTCCTGAACTTCCTTTTTTTTTTTTTTTTAAAGCTTGTATTGGGGAAGAGGAACAGGACTTTATTGGAGAACGGTGTGTACTTTCAGGACTTTTTTTTTCCAAGTCAAATTGCTGTTCCTTTCAATCTTAGTTGTGGAGGGTGCCGTTCAGCTTCAAGTTGTTGTCCTTTCAGTCTTAGTTGTGGAGGGCGCAGCTCAGCTCGAGGTCCAGTTGCCGATGCTAGTTGCAGGGGGTGCAGCCCACCATCCCTTGCGGAAGTTGAACTGGCAACCTTGTGGTTGAGAGCCCACTGGCCCATGTGGGAATCGAACCGGCAGCTTTCGGAGTTAGGAGCATGGAGCTCTAACCGCTTGAGCCACCGGGCCGGCCCATACTCCTGAACTTGTAAATCATTACTACTTGGAATAGTTGCACCCCATTCCCATCCCATGTCCCTAACATTATGTCATTTCAACCATAACCAGGAAGAAGACCAATGGGGATTATATGTTCAGTTAAAATGAGATATATTCAGAAAATCCTAAAGAAACAAAGACCCTTTTTCTATGCATGTGTTTAATAGTAATGAACAAGACAGACAAACTGCAAATGGAAGAGCAGCAAGAAGCATTTGTTGCATTGTTGTTTTGGAAGTAAGGGGTTGACAGATCTTTCCCTCGTAAGACAACAGGTCTTGAGCCTAGTGTTTGTCAGACTGAGATTGTGATAACTTTTTAATTGACACATTATGTCCTGAAAAAAACTCCAAGGGCAAGGGAAACTTGGTAAATAAGAGGAGGAAAATGTGCTATATAAAATACATAAAACTGCCTCAAATCTTAGATTACAGAGCTTATAGTGAATTAATTTGTATATGTGGCAAACATATAATTAGAAAGATGCAAACAGATCTATGCACAAGAATGTCACAAATACTTATGAAATTATTTCTTTTTACTTCTGGAGATCAAAAAGTACTCAAACACACATAAACATACATACTGTATGTGACAAAAGGTTAAATCCTTATTATGTAAAACACAGTTTACAAATTAATAAGGAAAAGACTGCTGGGGCGGCCGATTGGCTCAGTTGGTTAGAGCGCAGTGCTCATAACACCAAGGTCGCAGGTTCAGTTCTCACATGGGCCAGAGAGCTACGCCCTCCACAACTAGATTGAAAATGACTTGACTTGGAGCTGATGGGTCCTGGAAAAACACACTGTTCCCCAATAAAATAATTTAAAAAAAAAAAAAAACTGCTATCACGATGATTAATGAACAATATGAAAAAAGCAACTGACAAACTAGAAATTCAAATGTCCTGCTAATATTTATTCATCTTTCATTCATTCAAACAACAAATATTTATTGAGTACCAAGTATGTGCCTGCCATTACATGAGACACCAGGTATATGGTGATAAGCAAAAAAATGGCCATGCTCTGCAAGAACTCAGTAATATGTTAAGCCTGACTCATAACCAACAAAATTCACATTAAAATGGTGTTTTACCTATTAAATGCCTTCAATTTACATCCTATAAATTTGGCAAGATACTCTAAGAAGTTTAAAATTTTTCATATGCCTTGTCTTGGTTAGTTGCACACCTGGGAATTTTCCCTAAAGGAATAATTAGAAAGATGCAAACAGATCTATGCACAAGAATGTTAACTGTGGTACTTATAATAGTAGAAGCTGGAAACCACCTTAGTATGCAACAATTGATAATTTTTTCTAAAAATATTTAATGTCGTTAGAAAATTCTGGCCAAAAAAAGTGTTACTGAAAAACACGATACAAAACTGATACAAAATGATAACGTGATATTGATGTTTGGATCTATGTGTATTCTACATTTTTTTGCAGTTAAAGTGTTAGTATAATATTAAGAAAACACCTTTTAAAATAACCAATATGAATGTTTTGATAACAATGCTACCTTTTAAGTTAATTGCTAATTATACCATCTGAACATGCTTTTTTTTAATGTTCACAATTTGGGTATATTTTGGAGCATACTGGGGCTAAGAAAATCCTCCTAATGTTGGAAGCAATACAAACCAATCCTCTTAATTGCTTGAGCAATGAAATGCTACTTGATTGTTTCAGTTGTTCTTGAGAGAAGGTTCAAAGTTAAGCTCGCCATTTACCTCTGCCTTTATAAAAGAAACATAGCCTATAAAATCATTTCAAGCCCCAGACCACCAAGTTTGACTCAGGACTGGGGTTTTCTCTGTTTTGCTCTGACTCACAAAAATCCCCAGCCACCCGGCCTTCTGCAGATGGCAGCCTCCAGCGCGAAGCCCCGCAACTCCACTTCCTGCCTGGGGGAGGCACCTCAGGCCCTCGCCGACATTTCAGAAACCTGTTCGAGCCTTTCCTTTATGGCTGAACGTTCTTATTTACTAAATGTTTATTTAGCTCTCTGAGGACTCAGAACTAATCACTGCCACTTCTGTTTAATAATAAATGGTGAACTTCAAATGCGGCAGAACTCAACCGACTAATCAGTGCTCGCCGGGAGGTGCAGAACTGCAACCCACCAGTGGACATGAAAGGCTGAACATTTCCTGTTCCAGCTCACGGCGGCCCAGAATAAACTTACACCAAGTGGGATGGTGTGGATGCAGCCGCCCCCCGCGCGCCGGCCGCGGGAGCCCGGCATCCATCTGCCCACGGCCGGGCGGCCCGCCCTTTCCCCTTTCGCCTCCGGGACCCTCAAAGCCTGTCGTTCTGCCCGCTCCACAGTCGGGGCTGCGGCTCCCTTGGGCTTTTAATGCTTCCTTTTAAATTCGCTGTACAGTTGGAAACCAATTAGCCCTTTCCGTTTGCTCGGGCGAGCGGCGGAGAGGCGAGAGCGCCCCGCGCGCCCCTCGCCAGCGGCAACGCGTGGGCTCCGCACAGTGGGCTCCCCGGCCGCCGCGCCTCGGAGCGGCCAAAGCGGGTCGGCACGCCGGGCGGCGTTCACGCCCGCGTTCCAGGCTTTGGTCTTCACGGTCTTTTTGTTTTATTTACTTGGAAAAGTAAGGGTCGCCCCTTGGATGGTTTCACCGTATAATGTGAAGTATAAGGGCTGCCCCATACACTTGTGTTCTCATCATCAAAGCAGCGCGGTCCCACCTGCATCCACTGCTGATCTGGAAATGCCATCCGGCCTTTGGAAATCTTGAAAGACTTTTGTCCCAGACACAGGGATAAAGATACTGAGTATATGTTAGGACATAATTCATATTTATCTACAATTCTGTTTATCCATGATGTAATTTGAATTCTATATTGCCCATTCTAATGAAGGCATGAGCATTTGAAGTACAGCTGACGACAGTTTTCTGATAATCTATACTATAGCTTTAAATGAGAACTCTACTGTCCCCAAATTACTCCATCTTTTGTATAATTATATTTATATATTGTATGTATAACCTTTTTTGTGTAATGGAGACCAAAACAGATCTTAAGTGAAACTTGTTTTCATATTTAACACATTTCGGTTACATTTTTAAACGTGAATTAATTCAGAATAGGTTGCTAGTAATATAGGGATTGATATTAAAATACCTTTGCCTCGTTCACACAGAGCCCTGCCAACGTAGTTTTAATTTTGCCTACTTAATCATCCCTAGGTGTAGAGAAAAGATTGGAAGCGCTTGCTCTCCAACCGCTCGCTCACGGCCAACACGGGGCATTTCAGTGATGAGCTTCGAGTGCCTCCCTGTGGAAGAAGGTGAGCACTACAATTTCTTTCTTAAGTGAGCGCGTTGCTGCTGCTGGTTTGGGAACCTTGTAGTTCTTTACCTCTGCCCAACATCAGGTCGGATGTTACTTTTCCGTTAACATCTGAGTTGAATCTCATTTCTTTCCTTCCATGGAAACATAAATATTTGTGGAAAATAATGAATGTATGAAACCTTTTGTCTCCTATCCTCCCAAAGTTTTCCACCTGATAAAAGGCGAGAATATTTTCCTGCAAAACCCATAGCTGTGTCAGCCCCCATTCTGATATTTAGTAGTAGATAGGATGAAACGACAAGGACCACAAATAGGTGTTATCTCGTGTCCCAGAGGCTGCCACAGAAGGATACGGAGGCCAAGTGTGAGCTGAAAAGGAAAAGAATGGTGTGATGAGTGAGCAGATGCAGAACGGAAGTTAATCACTCTGTGCCCTGGGAGCTGCAACCTGTATTATTGATCTATAACAGTGCTGGCTATTGGCTTATAGTCATGGAGTTTATTTGTAAATTTATTTCAGACTTTGTTTTTATCTCAAAAGTCAAAACAGTATATTCATCATCTCCCTTTAATCCTGCCAAACAATAAATCCCATGTTTATATATATTTATAAATTAAAGAGCTCTCTACCTAATTACTGCTATAGCCTCTACCCTTGTTTTCTAGAAGCTGACCCGTTCTGTCCTTCATATACTGTTCTATTCCACAAATTTGCTTTGATCTGCGTGCCTCCAAGTGCTGGCGCTTATGAAGCTCATGAAGCTTGTAAGTAGGAACAGGTAGAGGGCGCTCTTAGTAATTATGATTGCATGAAGTGGGCAAACTGGGACATGTGGTCACCCCGCTTATAAATTCTGACGTTCAAGGGCCAGGGTCTCTATGCACTCCAGAATGTGATGAGCAATTACACCTGATAAGCTCGCATCTTGGTGAATTCCCCTTAATAAATGTTCAGAAACGGTGTATGTGCTGCCTAGTTATTCGCTCTTGTTTGCTTGACAGCAGGTCTGTCTAACTACAAATCTCAGACTCTTTGCAAGCTTCAAACTAACTCCTGGAGGAAACTTAGACACCTGCCACAGAAGGTTTCCTACTACTAAGTCCTCAGAAGGTGAGTACAGAGATGACATTTTAAGTACCCAGAAGCACAGACCAGGCATGCTTCCACTTTATACAACTGATATGTCCCTGAAAACAGTATACAGCAGGTGAATCACATTCTGAATTCACTGGTGAAAATTGCTAAATAATGAAACCTTGGAGTAAAGCTCCCATAAAAAAAATAACTTTAAAATGCAAATAATTGTTTTATAAATCTGGATTAAAAAAAAAATTAGCTGACTTTTTTTTAAATAAATTTTATTGGGGAATATTGGGGAACAGTGTGTTTCTCCAGGGCCCATCAGCTCCAAGTCATTGTCCTTCAATCTAGTTGTGGAGGGCACAGCTCAGCTCCAAGTCCAGTTGCCATTTTCAATCTTTAGTTGCAGGGGGCACAGCCCACCACCCCATGCGGGAATTGAACCGACAACCTTGTTGTTGACAACTCGCGCTCTAAAAACTGAGCCATCCGGCCACCCCTTTGGAAGCTCAGAAGCAGCTTGTTGTCTTCAATCTAGTTGTGGAGGGCACAGCTCACTGGCCCATGTGGGAATCGAACCGGCAACCCTGTTGTTCAGAGCTCACGCTCTAACCAACTGAGCCAACTGCCTGCCCCTAAATCTGGATTTTTGTAGCATTTGTTTTCTTAAAGCAAAAAGTGTGGCCTAGAACTTTGGTTTCCCTCAGAGATGATGAATCTTTATCTGAGTTATATGTTCAAGTTGTACTCAAAATGGAGATCTTCCATTAGGATGCTTTTAACTGCAAGTGACCAAACCCCATATCTGTCTTATACAACGAAGGTGATGGATGCATTGGCTCGTAATACTGAAAATTCCAGCTCAAACTTGAAGCAAGACTTGATCCAGATGCTCCAGTACTGTTACCAAAGTGCCAGTTCCTTTCTCTTTTTCTGCTTTATCTTCCCAGGTATTGGCTTCATTCTAAAGGTGGATGAATGAAATCCCCAACATTATCATAGCTGCATGAAGGAGGTAACTCAGTGTTCTCTAAGAAGGAATAACAGATGAAAATGGCTGAGTTGTTTGATTGGAGATATTTTTTCATGAAATAATCTATAAATTAAACAGTATTTAAGGAAAAAAAAAAAGCTTTGTGTAAGCCTGTTCAGGACCATGATGGAGAAACCTGTCTTCCCTTTTGCTACTGTATTGTATTTAGTGTGGTAGTAAGGGGAGGCTGTGGTGAATACCAACACGTACCCCACGCTTCACATATTGCACCAGACCGGTAGTCCTAGGAGAAACCTTAGAGAACACTTGGTCCTGCCTCTTTAATGTACTGGGAACATAACTAAGACCCAGAGACAAGGAGTGAATATAAACTTCATTTTATGAGACTAAACAGATGCTTTAAAATGGGAATGGGAATGAAGTTTCTGCACACCCAGACTTATTTATTTGTCAAGAAATAGCACCTGCAAATCAGAGTCTTACCTAGAACTTCAACCACTCCAGACCAACAAGGCCCCCCCAGTGAAGACTCTTGTGCAACTTCAGATAGCAAGCTGGTTCTGATACCACAGCTTCTTCTTGGCCTTAATATAGTGTTTTATGAATTGAAATACACAAAGGATACATTGTATATTGTAGGAAAATGTAATCGGTATATCAAGCTCATGATTTCACCCAGATTATTGTTTAGGATGTATCATTAGTATTCCGCCTATACAATCCATTTTTTAACTTGAAGTATAGGATTCAGAAATACCTATGAACATTCTACCTAGTTAACTTTATGCTTGAAAGCTATATTCACAGAAAAGCTTTGAACGTTATGGATATTTATGAAGATTTAAGAGAAAAATTTTATAAAGCTTTGAAGACTTAATCTCATTAATGTCCAGCCATTGATTTCTTTGCTGTTTTCTTTATTTAACTTCTTTAAGAAATGGGATTCATTGGCTTTCACTCAGTAATGATCACACTCCACTATTTGTTTTGCGAGTCTCTTCTATATGTAATCTTTAATGTGACAGATTGTCACATGACTTGTGCTGGTGTTAAAAGATAATTGCTCAGGCTGGCCCAGGGGCTCAGGTGGTTGGAGCTCCGTGCTCCTAACTCCAAAGGCTGCTGGTTCGATTCCCACATGGGCCAGTGGGTTCTCAACCACAAGGTTGCCGGTTCAACTCTTCGGGTCTTGCAAGGGATGGTGGGCTCCACCCCCTGCAACTAAGATTGAACATGGCACCTTGAGCTGAGCTGCCACTGAGCTCCCGGATGGCTCAGTTGGTTGGAGTGCATCCTCTCAACCACAAGATTGCCAGTTCAATTCCTCAAGTCCCGCAAGGGATGGTGGGCAGTGCCCCCTGCAACTAAGATTGAACATGGCACCTTGAGCTAAGCTGCCGCTGAGCTCCCAGATGGCTCAGTTGGTTGGAGCGCGTCCTCTCAACCACAAGGTTGCTGGTTTGACTCCCGCAAGGGATGGTGGGCTGTGCCCCCTGCAACTAGCAACAGCAACTAGACCTGGAGCTGAACTGCGCCCTCCACAACTAAGACTGAAAGAACAACAACTTGACTTGGAAAAAAAGTCCTGGAAGTATACACTGTTCCCCAATAAAGTCCTGTTCCCCTTCCCCAATAAAATCTTAAACAAAAAAAAAAGTCATATATTCTACCTATTAAAAAGAAAAAAAGATAATTGCTCATTTGAACATTCTAAATCTAGGCTTCCATGGCAAGTTTACATTCCATGATAAGATAAAGTGAATGAGAAGTTCATTAAACTGAAGCTATGAGAAACACTGTTTGATCATGGCAAAATTTTATTCTCTTAATTACCTTGTTTAATTCTGCTGAAGAACTAGTTGTAAATATTTTAAACCTTATTAAAGAAACACTTAGAAAAAAGCCTCAAATTTCTGCTTCTGGCAGGAAGAGGGACTAAATATTCTGAAAGGTCCTCCTAACACAAAACAAGAAGATCCTGGATAAGCCATCCTTTATTGCATTTCTGAATTTGCAAGAATAAAGGGGAAATTTCCAGATATTTTCTCCAAAAACAAATATTTAAAATGCAGGACAATGAGCAGTAATAAAAAGGTAAAGGTGGACTGGCATAAAGGCAAAAGCCAATATCAGAGCTGTAATAGCTAGACTAAGTCTTGGGCTAGAAACAAGTACAAGAGTTGAATCTAAGAGTCCCACATTAAGCTGATATCCTCAAAGGGAACTAAAATGTTCCAGATCAATAGTCTCCATGTTTCCTAGTAAAAGCAAAAATATTTTCTGGAGAAAACCATCCCCACTGTATTCCCACAGGATTCCCACAGATTAAGGGCCAGCAAATATTAAGTCAAAACCAAAATCAGAAAATACACGTGGAAAGAAGACACCCCTACTGCAAGTCATCTGTAACCACAAACAGATTAAAGTCCCCAAGGAATTCATATTTTGAAATTGTCAGACACAGAATATAAAATTGCTATACATAAACTTAAAATAATTAAAGATGTGTTCACAAAAATGAGTAATCATTAGGAAACTGTCAAAAATATCCTGCAAATTTGAAAAATAAAAACAAAAAGAACTTTAGGAAATAAAAAATATTGTTGAAAAAGAAAAATTAACAGATGACTTAGATTGCAGGTTAGAAATCAATGAAGAGAGAATTAGTAAAGTGAAATATATGTATATATCTGGAAAAAATCTAAGATCCTGTATTGAGAAAATGGGAGATAGAAATTATGACAGATTGAAAGATATGGAAGGATAGAATAAAAGACTTTAATATGCATCAAGTCAGAGAATAGAGAGAATGGAGGCACTACAATATTTGAGGAGAAAATGACCAAGAATTGTCCAGAACTGATGAAACATATAAACTCACAGGTAAAGGAAGTCAATCTATAACAAGCAAGATAAATAAAAAGAAATTCACAACACAGAATTTTTTGTAAAATTGCAGACCACAAAAGACAAAAAGAAGATTTTAAAAACAACCTGAAAAAAAGGAATGGTGATTAGACTCTCAACAGTAACACCAGAACACAAAAGAAAGGAGAATAATAACTTCAAAGTGTTGACAGAAATTAGCTGTCAACTTAAAATTATTTATTCAACAAAACTGTCTTTTCAGAAATAATGAGAAACAAATAATTTTCAGTGGAACAAAAACCTAGAGAGTTTGCCACCAACCATAGGAACTTTTAAAGAATGTCCTTCAGTGAGAAAGAAATTTATTAAAGGAGAGTCTGAAATGCAAAACAAATAGTAAATAAATGGGTACAGATGTGGATAATTCTAAAGATATATGTGCTCCAAAGTTCATTGCAGCTTTATTTACGGTGGCCAAGACATGGAAATAACCAAAGTGTCCTTCAATAGATGACTAGATAAAGAAGAAGTGGTATATATACACCATAGAATACTATTCTGCCATAAGAAACGATGAAATAGTGCCATTAGCAACAACATGGATGGATCTTGAGACGTTTATGCTTAGTGAAATAAGTCACACAGAAAACGTTAAGAACCATATGATTTCACTGATTTGTGAACAAGGGAACAAGACAAATAAAGAAACAAAAACTTACAGACACAGACAATAGTTTAGTGGTTACCAGAGGGTAAGGGGGTAGGGGAGGTGGTAGATGAGGGTAAATAGGGTCAAATATATGGTGATGGAAGGAGAACTGACTCTGGGTGGTGAACACGCAATGTGATATACAGATGATGTATTACAGAACTGTACACTTGAAACCTATGTAATTTTACTAACCCCAATAAATTTTAATTTAAAAAGAAAGGTGTGGATAATTCTAAAATGACATCATATGTATGAAAAAAAAGAAAAGGACAAAGAGGAGGAAGAAAAGAAAGAAAGGAGATGGGAGAGGAGGAAACCTAATTTACAGTGTTTAAAATTAAAGTATAGAACTAAAGTTATAGCCTCTGATAGCATCTGAATCAGAAGTGAGTAGCTAATGGAAAGTATTCTAAGAAAAACGGGAAATTCCCTTTTACTTGTACTTTTGCATCCTAATGAACTAGCTTTGTACTTTTCAGGAAAACATTGAACATATTGACTTACTTTAAACTTAAATTTAATATGTATGCTAGACTTTCAGTGTTAATTACTAAAAATAAAACAAATTATTTTTAACTAGTAAAGGGGACATTTTGGTTAAGAAAAATTTTTTTTAACTAAAAATGAATTTTAAAAAGGCAAGGGGAGGAAACAAGCAAGAGTGAAACAGATATGGGAAACTTTACACTGATAGAAACAAGTCCAAATATATCAATAATCACAATAAATGTAAAGGAATTAAATACATTAAAAGAAAAATATCAATTTTTAAAAATCTAGCTATACAGACTATAATACTCATATCTAAAATATAAAACAGTAGGTAGGTTAAAAGTAGAAAGACTAAAAAGTAAATACCAGGCAAATACCAAAATAATGCAGAGATCACAACATATTAATATTAGGTAAAATGGAATGTAAGAAAAAGAGTATTATTGGAAATAGAGACGGTTGCTGTATAACAATAAAAGTTTTCAATTTATTATGTGATTATAATAATTTTTAACTTGAATGCACAAAATAAAATTGCCTCAAAATTATTGTAGGATATTTTAGCACACCTCTAGCTATTAATAATGGTTTAGAAAATAGCAAATTAATACAGAGAAAGAATATTTAAAGAATATATACAAGATTACTATAATTAACATTTAAAATTATGTACCTAACAACTAAAGAATACACATTCTTCTCAAGCTCACAAGCAATTTTTCCAAAAATCAAGCATATGGCCATAAAGCAAGTCTCAACACATGTCAAAGAATGAGTACAATAAAGACTACATTCTCTGGCAACAGTATAGTTGAAATGTTAAGGGACAATAATACAAACTTGATGGAAGACATCAAGCCACACATTCAGCAAGTTCCATAAATCGTAAAAAGAATAACTACAAAGAAAAGCATAACCAGCACATCGAAGTAGAAGATCTGAAAACCAAAGACAAGAAGCAAATTTTACAACCGGCCAGAAAGAAAAGACATTACCTTCAAAGGGGCAAAAGTAAGATGAATAGCCATCTTCTTAACAGAAACCATAAAAGTTATAAGACAATGTGCTAAAAAGAAAATAACGGGGCAGCCGGATGGCTCAGTTGGTTAGAGTGCAAACTCTTAACAACAAAGTTGCCGGTTCAATTCCCGCATGGGATGATGGGCTGTGCCCCCTGTAACTAAAGACTGAACACAGCAACTGGACTTGGAGCTGAGCTGTGCCCTCCACAACTAGATTGAAGGACAACGACTTGGAGCTGATGGACCCTGGAGAAACACACTGTCCCCCAATATTCCCCAATAAAAAAATTTTAAAAAGAAAATAAGAGTAAGCTAAAGTTTTATATTCACCAAAACTATCCTTCACAGATAAAAGCAAAATAAAGACAGTTTCAGACACACAAAAATTGAGTGAATTCATACCTAGCAGACCTGCATTAAAGAAAATGATACAGGGTGTTCTTCAGGCAGAAAGACAAATAATCTCAGAAGGAAGCTCAAAGGAGCAAGAAAAAAAAACAGATAGGATAATATATGGGTAAATATAAATAAATATTTACTATATAAAACAAGGATATTGCTTTATGGGGAAATATATATGATTATGTATTATATATGGAAATGTACATATACATGAGTTAGTGTACACACATATTTTTTTTGCTCTGTCAACTGAGCAGACTTAAAAAAACAAACAAACAAACAACATTTCCATAGCAATGAAGACGTCTAGCATCAAATCTTGGTTTCTAATGCCATTCTCCAATAAAAAGAACAAGGGCTCCCTGGAGAAATGGCTGGCTAAGACTAAGGCAAGAAATGTACAAGACCAGCCTGTAGTATCTTGTAGTGCCAGAAAGAATGGAAGTGCTTAAAAAAAAAAAAAAAAAAAAAAGTTGATGGGGCTATCTCAAGGGGGTACATACAGGAGCTAACTGAAAGAGCTCCCAATGGCCAAAGCTAGAGCAATTAGAGCAACAAAATAAAATAGTATTGGTTATAGCCCAAAGTACAAAATAAATATCCATGAGCCCATACTGATATAAATAAATGATTGAATAAATTAACAAATACAAAAAAAAATATTCAGTGCAAAAGAATTCTAAATATACTGTATAGATACTCCACCCTTAAGGAGGGAGAACGTAACTCCCTAATTTAAGAAAGGGCTATGTATAGAAAATATCTTAAACTGAACAACAAATAAAGTACATTTCAAAACATATGGGTTGCATAAAAAGCCAATGGAAATTTTTAGGTTTAAATAGTTATGTTAGAAAAGAGAGTGAAAATCAACAATCTAAGAATTTATTCTCACGAAGCTAGAAAAGAGAATAGCAAAATAATCCCAAAGAAAATTAAAAGAAAGAAATAATAAAGATAAATGCAGAAATTTATGTAGTAGAAAATAGACATACAATGTAGAAGAAAAAGAACACACAAATTATCAATATCAGTATTGGTTTGAAGAGGAGATACCACTATAGATACTACTATAGATATTTAAAAAGTAATTTAAAAGACACAGTAAATAATGTATGCCAATAAATTTGACAATTTAAATGACATGGACAAATTCTTTGAAAACATAATTTACCAAATGGAACACAAGAAAGAACAGAAAAATTTTCTTTATGGGAAGGTTTTTACCTATATATTCAATTTCTTTAATAGATATAAGATTATTAGTTATTTGTTTGATCTTTCATGAGCTTTGGGCACTTGTGCCTTCAAGGAATGTGACAACCTGAGTTATGAAATTTATGAACATAAAGTTGCATGTGTTATTCCATTATCCTATCAAAGTCTGTAAGCTTGGTAGTTATGGCCTCTTTTTCATAACTGACATTCATAACTTTGTCTTCTCTCTATTTTTCTCAGTCTGACAGAAGGTGTGTCCTTTTTATGGATTTCGTCAAATAACCAGTTTTGATTACACTGTTTTTTTTCAATTAAAGTATATTGGGGGTGACAATTGTTAGTAAAGTTACATAAATTTCAGGTGTACAATTCCGTAATATATCATCTATATATCACATTGTGTGTTCACCACCCAGAGTCAGTTCTCCTTCCATCACTATATATTTGATCCCCTTTCCCCTCATCTACCATCCTCCTCCCCCCTTACCATCTGGTAACCACTAACTACTGTCTGTGTCTATATTGATTTATTATTATTATTGGGGAAGGGGAACAGGACTTTATTGGGGAACAATGTGTACTTCAGGACTTTTTTTTTCCCCAAGTCAAGCTGTTGTCCTTTCAATCTTAGTTGTGGAGGGTGCTGTTCATCTTCAAGTTGTTGTCCTTTCAGTCTTAGTTGCAGGGGGCGCAGCCCACCATTCCTTGCGGGACTTGAGGAATTGAACTGGCAACCTTGTGGTTGAGAACCCACTGGCCCATGTGGGAATCGAACCGGCAGCTTTCGGAGATAGGAGCACAGAGCTCCAACCACCTGAGCCACCGGGCCAGCCCCTCTACATTGATTTTTGCTATTGTTTTCCTGTTGTTGTTTCACAGATTTCTGCTATCTTTATTTTTTTCCCTTATTCTGCTTACTTTAGGCTTAATTTTTTCTTCTTTTTCTAGTTTCTTAAGGTAGAAGTTGATAAAGGACATCTTTAAAAACCTTACATTTAATATCATACTTAATAATAAAACACTGAATGCCTTTCCCCCTACGATCAGGAGCACGACAAAGATGTCTACTCACTGCTGCGATTCTACATCATAATAGAGAGCCCAATGGAATTCAGAAAGAAAAGAAATAGAAGGCTTTATATTGGAAATAAATAAGCCAACCTTTATTTGCGGAAGACATCATTTTCTACATAGGAAATCCTAAGAATCTACAAAACTAAACTATGAGTTTGGCAATATTGCAGGATACAAAAATCAATATAAAAATATTAATTGTAATTTTGTATACTAGGAGTGAACAATTGGAAATTGACATTTAAAAGCAGAATTATTTATAATAACATCCAAAACATGAAATGCTTAGGGATAAATCTAACAAAATAGTGCAAAAGCTGTATACTGAAAAGTATAAAGCAGTGCTAAGATAAATTAAAGAACTAGATGTACTGAATTCACAGATCGGAATATTTAATATTGTTAAATTTTCAATTCTTGCCAAATAGATCTACAGATTCAACACATTCCCAATTAATATCCCAGGAGAAATTTTTGGAGAAATAGACAAGCTGATTCCAAAATGTATACGGAAAAGAAAAAGACCTAGAATAACCTATTTTCCTACCAGCCACCAACAGAGACCCTATACCCAGGTTTTACACTACTTTATGGTTTAGGGTTTCCCTTAACTAAATCTATGAGGTTGGTGCAAAAGTAATTGTGGTTTTTGCAATTGTTTTTAACCTTTTTAAACCGCAATTACCAACCTATTATTTGTTTCTGTTCTCATTGCTTAATTTATTGTACATTGAATGATTATTAAACATTCTTTAAACTGCATAAAATCACATTTTATTACGAGCAATAGTTGACATCAATACATTCAATTAAAATAACTTTCCCATCTTGACTGACTTGTTGGGAAGAATCAAGAAATTCACACGTCAATATGTGAATTTACCAAATAATCCTTTTGCTAGAAAATAAAAGTGTGAATCTGTATTTTCTCATTCATAAGCAGTGGAAGTATGAGTGCATTTTTTCCATGTATTTTTTTGCACAAAATCTTGTGGCCTTCATTCAACATCTAATCTTTTAAAATTTTTTTCAGTTACAGTTAACATTCAATATAACTTTATATTAGTTCACAACTGTACAGCATAGTGGTTAGATTTCCATATTTTTCACTGCAGCTTCTGTCACTAATATCTGCTGCTCTTTATATGATGTTTATATGGAAGATATATACCAGTTAATGTAAGCTCTATCAAAAAAGATTATAAGTAGAGCATGTGTGAACAAACACCTTAAATATGAATAATAAGTGTTTTTAAAGCACTACCTATGTTGTTTTCTGTTACGGACTGAATTGGGCTCCCCCCAAATTCATATATTGAAGCCTAATTCCCAAAGTGACTGTATTTGGAGACGGCCTATAGAGGAGGTAATTAAGGTTAAGAGAAGGGTGATAAGGGTGAGGCTCAAATCCAATATGACTCGTGTCCTTAGAAGAAGAAGATGAGACACCAAGGAATCTGAGGTGGTAAGGCCATGGGAAGACACAGAAAGAGGTGACTGTCTGCAAAGCCAAGGAGAGGAGGGACCAAACCGGCCGAACCTTGATCTTGGACTTCCAGCCTCCAGAGCTATGAGAAAATAAGCCTCTATTTTTAAGCCACCCAGTCAGTGGTATTTTGTCATGATAGCCTTAACAGACTAAGACATAGTCTATCAAGCATTTGCCACTAGTTTTGGTTTTACCTATTTCTGTGCATGTTTCTGTAAAATAATCCCTCCAAACTGATGTCATTTGGCCTCCTCACCCCTTACATTATGCCATTTGTTTGAGCCAGTTATCTCCTGTGTGTGGCTTTCCTGTATGTGGTATGTCTCCAAAACCTCCTAGTAGAAACTCAGGTTTGGTTTCTGCTGCAGCTATTTGATTAGCTCATTTTGCACGTTTCGGGGTTGATGCAGACCATCACAAAGGCTGCTTGGCCAAGGGATAGAAATCAATAAGGAGGGAGACAGCAGGAACGACAGGGGTTGGGTTCAGAAACCTTGCCACACAGTGCGCTGGCTTTGTTGAGCTTCATGCACAGGCCCCATGTTCTGTAAACTTTTCATCTGCACATAAATTGCATTTCACAGCATACTAAAAGGGTGGGTTACTGATGCTGCATGTGGGAGGTATGTGCACAAATCCTGTTATCAGATAATAGGATTACCATGCATGCCTCCTGAGCATGCTTTGAAAGTTAACTCCTAAATCTACATATACAAGCCACCGCCAGCCATTTTATTGCACAACAAATAAAATTGCTGCAAAATCATTTTTAAAGCTACTATTATTTTCCTCATTATTTCTGTCATCAGTTCTGAGTTGAGCTGTAATAACAGCCATATCGAAGCGAGCATTTTCTTCTTCCCTCCCACATCCACACCATCACACCGCAACCCACCCAGTAACACAAAATTATTTCTTAATTATTTATTCTGAAGACCACAGGAAATTATAGGAAACTAAGGGAAAAAATCGACAGAAAAGAAAATGCCAGGTATTTTAGCAATATAGATGAGGAGTCTTCTTCAAAACTTATGACAGAAAGTTATTTTCAATGGTCATTTACCATACAGGCTGTCATCGGCTTTGATTTGACCCTTTTACTTAGTCTTAGGTTATGGATAGCAGAGGTGCCGGTTCAAAAATTTCAAAAATGTTATGTGCATGACTCTGCCCTCTTGCGGCTAGGAAGACTTCATACTGTGCTTCAGCGTGAGTGCTCAGGCTGAGAAAACTGTTCTGCCTGGGAAGGCCAGGGACGTATATCCCAGCGCTGTGGTGATGATGATCAAAGTCCCTGAACCAACAATCAGAATGCCATGATCTAGCAAAGATTTCTCTCTCAATGTGAATTTGTTTATTTGGAAATTATGCAAGGGGTACAAATAAATCTCATTTTATGTACATTTAACAAATCATTTTTGCTGTAAATTCTTTGATGAACAGTACAAAATAAAATATTCAATTCAGTGAATGATATACCTGTTTCAGTAACATACGAACCCTTGAAATCTAGAGTATCCTAAAATATCTAGGTTGTACCATTACCTCTTATGCAAGATGAGTCTAAGGAGAAATTGTGAAACACCTAACATGTTGTACATGCCAACACCATTCAAAACCCTCATGGGGTCCTTTGACTAGTCAGAGGCCTCTCCTTCAGCTGCCTTTCTAACTTCCAGATTATTCTCACTCATCCTTTCGCTACCCTGCCCTGAATCTCATTGCCTCAGGATTTTACTTTAAGTTTATATTGGAAAAGAGTATTCCATTCCATACCCCTTAGAGGTGTCACACTGCTGTAATCATCAATGTAGATTAGATTCTAATAAATTTTGCCGCTCACCACCTTCTTGATTTGGCCAAATCCTGGAAATGCCCTGACCCAATCACTTACCCCTCCCCTAAAACTCTCTTGAATTTTATGTACTTCTCTCCCTGCTTTACTTTATAGTTTTACTACCCAAGTATGAATTCCTAATCAATATAATTTAGTTTTGGCTACTTTTGAACCTTATTTAAATAGAGTATTTATAAAATAAGGGGTTTGAGGGGTTTTTCTGCATCTAGCTTCTTTCACTCAAAATTATGTACATGAAATTCATCTATGTCCTTGTGTGTGGTGGTTGTTCCTTCATGTTTTTCTTGCTGTGTAGTATTTTATTTTCTGAATACACTATAATTTGTGTATCTCTTCTTTTGTTAATAGCTATTTGACTTGTTTCTAATTGGGGCTATTTTAATCAATCCTGCTCTAAATATTCTTGTATTATACCTGAATCCTGGTAAACACAATTTCTTTAGGGTACATGCTTAGGAATTTCTGGGTCATAGTATATGCAAATCTACAACTTTACTGGATAATGTCAAATAGTTTTCTGGAATGGTTGAATCAGTTTACCTCATTCCAGCCCACCAACAGTATATGAAATTTCCTGTTGCTCCACATCTTCACCAACAGTTCTTACGGTTAGAATTTATATTTTACCCAATCTGATGGATATGTAGTTATACCTCACTGTAGTTTTAATTTGCATGATCTCGATTATGTACTAATGAGTCTGAATGTCTTTACATACATGTTTATTGGTCATTTAGACATCCTCTTTTGTGAACTCTTTGTTCAGGTCTTTTCCTCCATTTTTCTATTTGGGTGTCTATTGGGCTGTTTTTTCATTATTGAATTGTAGCTGTTTATATATTTGGATGTGAGCCTCTTGTCTGTTAAGTGTGTTGCAAGTGTTTTCTCCTCTCTGTGACTTTCCTTTTCCTTCTCTTATGTCTTCTGATGCATGTAGTAAAATTTAGCAATCTTTTTTCCTGTGCCTTATTTTAAATTATCTTTTCCTAGCTCATGAACATAAAGATATTCTTGTAGATTATCTTCAAAAAGCTATATTGTTTTGCATTTGACATTGAAATCTACTTTCCACCTCAAATTGACTTCTGTCATATTGTTGATTATTGGTCTTCTTTTCTTTTTCTTCTTTTTGTTTTGTTTGGGGTGGGGGTGGGGGGTGGTTGTTGAATTATCAGATCCATAAACATTTACTTAAGTTGCCTTTATTTTATTTCATTAAGTTTTATAGTTGTCTTCACACAGGTCTTGCATATTTTTTTATAGTTATACCTAGGTACATGACTTCTTATGCTATTTTGAATGGTATCTTTCATTTCCTTTTCTAAGTATTGGTTGCTGGTACTGAAATACAATTAAATTTTATATTGATTTTGTATCCACTGTTCAATATGGTTATAAATTCTAATAATGTAGTCACAGTTCTTTTGGATTTTGTATGTCAGAATCGTGTCATCTTTAAATAATGACAGATTTTTTCTTCCTTTCCAATCCTTATAATTCTTATTTCTTTTTCTTACCTGATGGCTCTGACTGGGATTTAGCTAAAATTCTGAATGGGAATAGTAATAGGGGGCATCCTTATATTTTCCATGATTGTCTCATTTGTAAGCATGGGATTTTAATTTATGGAGATGACTGGGAGATGACATGGAGAGGTTAATGGCATTGAAAGAATGGCATTACTAAAATGTTGACAATTAAATTTTACCTGTTAAAAAAGGTACTTGGGAGTTCTTTGTAATATTTTTGGAATTTTCTGTAAGCTTAAAATTAATTCAAAGTAAAATAGTTTTAAATAGAAAAATTATGGCCAAATATAGGCATTTTCAGAAAAACAAAAGCTGAGAGAATTTGTTGGCAGTAGACCTGCACTGCAGGAAATACTTAGGAAGCTCTCCGGGCAGAATGGAAACGATCCCAGATGGGAGCCTGCATCTGCAAGAGGGAAGAAGAGCACTGGAAATGGTCCAAAGCCAATGGCTGTTCCCAGTCTGTTCACCTGAAGTGACACCTGCCCATTGACAAGCACTGCCATGGACACAAAACTGATGGGAACGCTCTTCTCCCAGGTCTTCATGAGGCTTCCTCACATCAGCAGAGACTCTGCTCAGAGGTCACCTCCTCAGAGAAGGTGTTCCTGGTCCCATGTAAAAGGGCACCCACCAACACTGTTTTATTTCTTCACAACACTTACCACTGTCAGAAGTTATAACATGTATTTATTTGTTTATTTGTGTGCTCTGTATCCCATGTGAGAACATAAACTCCATGAAAGCCAAAAAAAAAAAAAAAAAAAAAAAAGAATGGCATTACTTATATTTCCTGAGAGAAAGGACCACACCATTCACACAGGATCACACGAGGAGCACCACGTGTAGTGAGGAGGCAGAATACAAGGGAGGGAAAAGCCTAGGCCCAGAGCTCTTATTTGAGTTTCCATGGGAAAGGCAAGGCAGAGTACACAGTTTAGGATTAGCTAGCTTAATAATAAATGTGGGACTTTGGACTAGGTAGTCTCTAGGTAGCTGTCTGGTTACTGGCCTTGGGATGATTTAGGCCAGGGGAAATACTAGCTTAGTGTGTGAGAGTTAGATAAAGCAGGTGATTGGCTCACACATGAAAGGTATGCTCCTGTAAGATATTTACTAATTTTAGGAATTAGCTCGCCCTGGTAAGCCAGCCCCTCCCCGGCCAGCAAGATGGCAAAGTATCGTAAGATACAGAAAATTCAAAATACGATTACTACACTGATCTCAAAAAGAAAGCTTCCAATGTTTCATCACTTCTGTTTTGTTTTGTTGTTTTGTTCTAGATGTCCTTTATCCTTAAAAAGTTCTTTGCTATTTTTCTAGGAATCTCAATATGTCATTAAATTTTTCATGTTTTTGGTATGAGGTTGTTCATATTATGTTCTTACAATCTTTTTACATATTGATTTATTGTTTAATTATCTTTTCTCTTTTTTTCTTGATAAGTCCCCCAAAAGTTAACTGTTTTTATTAGTCTTTTCAAATAACTACATTTTTGCTTTGTCAACCCTTTTTATTGAATGTTTTCTATTTCATTAGTTCATATTCTCGTCTGTTTTTATTTCCTGCCTTCTAATTTCTGTGGGTTCACTTTTCTGTTCTTTTCTAACTTCTTGAGATTGACAAATAGCTAAGTAGTTTTCAGCCTTTTTTCCTTCTTAATATATACATTTAAGGCAATACATTTTCTGCTAAACACTGGTCTAACCTTATCTTAAGAGATTTAATTTATATCATTTTCTCTTTTATGTAGGTAAAAATATTTTCTGATTTACATTGTCATTTCTTCTTAGACCTATGGGTTGTTTAGATGCATATTGATTAAATTCTAAACATATGGGGATTTTTATCTTTTTGTTATTGATTTCTAGCAAAATTACACTGTGTTAGAGAACATATTCTGTATTATTTCAGTTCTTTTAAATTTGTTAAGACTTTCTCAGTATAATGTTAATTTTTGTAAATATTCTACATGACTTTGTGAAGTGCAATATGTAACTATTGGTGCAATACTCTATATGTCTATTTGGTCAAATGTGTTAAGCATATTTTTTGAATAATTGATATACCTACTGCTTTTTTTGTCTCCCTGCTTTATTAGTGAATAAAAAATATGTACTGAAATCTTCCCTATGTTGGTGAATTTGTTTCTCCTTATAGCTCTGCCAGGGTTTGCTCTATATATGTTGCTGTTGTCGTACTAAAAAGCAATGTAGAATGAAAATGTAGACTTGCCATATCTTCCTGGTGAGTTTAACCTTCCATCATTATAAAGTAAAGCCCTTTAGCTCTATTACTGCTTTTTTTCCCAAATTCTGTTTTGTCTGATATTAACGTCGCTGCTCCAGTTTTAAAACAAACTGAGCAGGGGTGTAATATTTTACTTTCTATCTTTCTATATCCTTATCATCTTTCTTGTTTAAGTATATTGCTTGAAAAATACATATGTATCCAGTCATACGTACAATTTTTTAACTGGAGCATTAAGTCCATTTATATTTAATGTAATTACCATTGTCTTTGGGGTTATACTTACTATCTTACTGTGTGCTTTCTATTTGTCTACCAGCTCTATGTTCCTTTTTATTTCTCTCCTCTTCTTGCCTTCTTGTGTAGTAAATTTGTATGTGTGTGTCATTTCCCTATTAGCTTGAAAACTATGACACTTTTAGATTTTTAGATTTAGACACTCTCTTTAGATTTTATTTTAGTGATTACAATAGAATTTACAAAATGGATTAAACTTACAAAGTCTAATGTATATTGAAAAATTGTTTGTAGAAATAATATAAGGCCAACAGCAAGATTATAATATTCCAGGTGTTATTTTTTATTTGCTTCATTCAAGCACCTAGAGACAATAGCAGTCAGTATCACCTTGCTTGGGGTTTTCTAGGCTCCCCCTATGACTGGAAAAGACCACACAAGATCTGATTCACTTCTGCTTCATGTTCCCAGTCCAAGGAGTAGTGGGGCTGTGTTGTTTATCAGGACACACACCCTTTACCTGCCCTGGATCCCAATTCTGACACCCCCTAATTCAGTGAGACCTCAGCTCAGCCTCAGCGCTACCTCCTGCAAAAGTGATCAAATGATATATTCCCATTCTGAGCTCCCATCCTCTGCCACACCTCAGTCTAATAAGAGTTCACCATGTTGTTTGCTCTTTGATGCTATCATACTGTGATTTATAATAAATATATTTTTGTGCTCCTATTTCTAGCACAATTTCCTAAGTGATGAGAACAACAAAGGTGTCTTTTATTATGTTAATGAGGGCTTTTGAACTGCACCTAAGGATGGTGGCTGGTTGCCAGGGGAACCAACCAACTTATTAGAGCGTTGATAATTTCAGTCCTCCTCCCCAACTCAGGGAAGGGGAGTGGGGCTGAAGGTTGAGTCAGTTGCTAATGGCCAGTGATTTAATCAATCATGCCTATGTAATGAAGCCGGTATAAAAACCCAAAAGAACAGCGTTTGGAGAGCTTCTGGATTGGAGAACAGATGGAGGTTCTGGGAGATGGTGTACCTGGAGAGGGCATAGAAGCTCCTTTCCCATACCTTGCCCTATGCATCTCTTCCATCTGGTTGTTCCTGAGTTACATCCTTTTATAATAAGCCAGTAATCTCGTAAATTAAATGTTTCTCCGAGTTCTGTGAGCCACTCTAATAAATTAATCCAACCCAAGGTGGAGTCATTGGATCTCCAATCTGTCAGTCAGAAGCACAGAACTTGGACTTGTGATTTGCATCTGAATTGAGGGACAGTCTTGTAGGGCTGAGCCCTGAACCTGTAGGATCTGACACTATCTCCAGGTAGACAGTGTCAGAATTAAATTGAATCATAGAACACCCAGCTGGTGTTGGAGAATTGCTTGGTGGTGTGGGAACTCACACACACACACACACACACACACACACACACACATCAGAATTGCTGACCAGAACCTTTAATTGAGATGCTTTTTAGAAAACATTTTAATATATTTCATTCAGCTCTTTCATTCCGGTGCTTTAGGGATTACTGCTTGTTCCTGCCACTGAGATTCCTGGAGTTACTTATAATCTGATTATCCATTTAGCCAGTACTGATTGAGAGCCTACTATGTGCCTGGCCCTGTTCTAGGCTCTGGAAATTCAGCAGTAAAGTCCTGCCCTCTTAGAGTTGACATTCTAGTTGGGGAAAGAGAAGATAAGCAAGTAAACATATCTATATAAAGAGTGAAGGGATTGGCAGGTGAAAGAAGTTCAAAGCAAGTTCAAAGGCCCTGAGGCAAGAGAATGCTTGGTTCATGGTAACAGCAGGGCGGGCAGACTAGTAAAATGTGGGTAACAGAGACGAGGTCAGAGTAGCCAAAGCCAGATGGTGTAGGAGCTGGTAGGGTTTTATTCTAGGTGTAATAAAAAGCCCTTGGTGTGTTTTGAGTAAGGGAGACACTGGTAATGATTTGTATTTGTATTAAACTGCTCTAGCCACTTTATGGAAAAGAGACTGAATCTTTTCTCTGATTCTGACAACACACTCCAACAAATTCCTTTTCCTTCCTAAATTAGCTATAGTTGTAAAACCAAAATAAATAAACAAACAAACAAATAAATAAATATTAACTAATTTAACTAGAGAGGAGACTACATAGAAATGAGAGATATTTCATTAGACTTGGTGAAAAACAGTGACGAGTCCTATTCATATTCCAGACTACGAAATTAGTAGCCCTTGGTATGTAGGACTCCAGCCCTGCTATCCTGGGTCTGGCCTCCCCAGGAGTAGCTTGCTACTCCTTATTTGATACAGCCACACCTACATCAAGAGAGTGAGGAAAGTGCTGCAGCCTCAGCCCCAGGCTGTTCCAGGAACCAGCCCCATCCCTGAAACAATCAAGATCCTGTTTTCAACCTAGATCTCCAGTCCTGATTTCTCCCGCCTTCATCCCTAGAGGGGACTCTGGTATCCTCTGTCAACCACTGCTTCAGTTGAGGTCACCTCTGTCACCTGAGATGTTCTCAGAATGGAAAGAGATCGGGCAAGGGTACAGCAGTTACAGATTGCACAAAATAGGTACCCACTAAGTAGTAGTTGAACACCCACTCAATCTCACTGCCGCAGAGACAGCACTCCAATAGGCTGGCCAGAAAACTTCTCAGAGCAGTTTTCTGACCGCTCTTGAAAAACGGAGGAGTAAAGCATGGTAAAAACTCTAATGAACACTGCTCACCATTCCTAGATTAAGTGTCTGAATATGACTATCCCAAGATGGGCCATGAAGTCAAAATAGCCATTTTATTCCCATGGATGGTAGCATTTCATCTTCAGAATCCAGCATCCTAGCTATTTCAGCTTTCCAGAGTTCAGATAAGAAAGGTAGAAAACAAAAAATTATCCAAAGACCTCAAATAAATTCAACAAGGTTTGTTCACTAACACCCGTATCTTTTACTCAGAGGAGAGCCCCTTGTGCCCTCTTTCAGCCTTTCTTTTCTCTTAGTGTACTCACATTTCTCTCGGTTCTCTCTTATTCTTGTTCTTTTATCTCTTAGTTATGTTACCGGCATTCGGGTTCTTGGGTTTCTCAAGATAGAAATCGAGAGGAAACCCCAGAAAAATTTTCCAGGCAAATTTCATTAAGCTTATGCCCGAGCACAAGGGAGGCACAGCCCAGAGGAGAGGAAGGAGGTGACTTGGGAGCTGGGCCGGCTTGGCTGCTTTTATAAGCTGGGTACCAAGCGGGCTGAAGCAAAGGGGCGGGCTTTTTGAAAACGGAGGGCTTTCTTTACCCGTTATGTTGCCTGGTAACCATGGTTGCACCTGCCCTGTGGGGCAAAATGGCAGATTGCTCATTATCCCCGCCCCAAGAATGTTGTATAGCGGTCTAACCTTGATCAACTATGCATGCAACACAGTGCTTTTGACATCTGTATGGAAGTAAACAGTTAGAAGGGAGATAATAATCAGCTCTTGCTGCATTTTTGTGTAAGGGATGACGGGGTGGTGGCATTCTTGTGGTCAGCTTCTCTAGCGTTTTCTCCTGGCCATCTATTACTTCAGCTGGGGCCCAAGTCCCTCTGCTGTCTCCGTTATGCACAACATATTGATAGTAGAAGTAAGAGATGGGCTACCGTATGAAATGCATAGAAAGCAAACAGAAAAAAATAGTCTGACATCAAGATGCCAGAGTAAAAATTTGAAACTACAGATGTAATATCTCAAAAAAATATGGCAGTTTGGATTAATTTTGTTCTTGGGCAAATGGCACTTACATGTGTAGATGTGATCAAAAACCATCTCCCGGATTTGCTTCCCGGATTTGATTTCATTTCATTTTTAAGTTTCATGTTGTGACCTTTGACTAACTTCAGTGTTCTTGGCAAGCATATCAAAGCTTTCTAGTTGATGATTATCTGTGTTCCTTAAAAGGTAGCCACAAATATTGTGAGCAACAGCTGGATTGGCATGACAACCAAGATAAATATCGAGCTGGTAATAGTATGATTGTAAACAATCATCTATCATAAGACCACCAGGAGGTATGGCCCTTGGCGCTACTGAAGTTTTCGCCTCTTTGCCCTGTCAGTCATTAGTACCCAAGTTATACCACTTAAAAAGTACTGTAACAGGAGTCTGGTAGCGGAGAATAATCTGTCTAGAATTGCTGGGTCATCTGTTCCTCTCTGACCCAATCTTCCCTAAATAAATTACCCTATAATAAATTCTGTTATGTTCTATGGAGTTGTCTGCTTCATTGTTCAGTCTGAAGATGCCTCCTCCTTGTGGTGGCCATTACACCTTTGCTCCATCGCCAGACAGCACTGCAATTGTCAATTACAGCATCATGCAATAGCTGAGGTGCACAATGATTTCCCGTACAGATCAAGAAAAAGTTAAATTTTTTCTTGAAAAGGGCAAGAAATGTGTAGTGCACTGTAGAAAGAGTCCCACTAAAACATAATGAAGAATCATTTTTAAATGAGGGCAGGTGGGAGTGTAACTCACCTATTTTGAACCATTATTTTACTGTAGTAATTTTTTCTTGCCTTCACATGGTGAATAGATAACACTTTATGAAGCCGTATGATTATGTGATTAAGAAATCGGGCTCTGAAATCAGATTGATCTGGACTCAGTTATTTAAGAACTGTGTGATTTTGGACAAGTTACTTCACTGCCCTGAGCCTAGGCTCCTGATTATCTAAAATGAGATAATTACGATGTCCTTCATCAGGTTAGTGTGAGGCTGAAATAAGGTGAAGCACGTGAGGCATTTAGTCCACATGGTCACTGCTCATGGTCACTTCTACCACCTTAGTGCTGCAGGTAGTGTCACCTGATGGCTATGGACACTGCAGCCCAAATGCACACTTTTAAAGTTCAAATCTTGATGTGGCTATTTACTTAACTGTGTGACCTTGAGTAAGTTACTAAATCTCCCTGTGCCCCCATGTCTTGGTCTTTAAAATGGAGATAGAGAGTGTACCTATCTCGTAAGGTGGTTGGGAGGATTAAGTGAGTTAATGCACAGAAAGGCTTAGATCAGGGCCTGGCACACGGAAAGCACCGATGTTGGCTGTCATTGTTATTAATGACTGACCATACCAGTTTTACGAAGCACTTTCCTCCTTCAATTCACTGTGACTTCCTAGCTTCCTCCTCCCCTGGCAATCACGTCATATACAAAATGCTCTCGTGTGCATTGTCCCAAGTGAGTCTTAGGATGTGTTTGTGACACAAATAGGAAAACCTGATACAAATGTATATAAATGCCACACACATATTTGTCCAAACAAGTGTTTAACTGAATCAGGAATCCTAGTATCAAACAATTCAAGTATCACATTACATAATAGTAAATTTTGAAAAAGGAAAGAAATTAATGGTGTAGTTACAAAAATCGTTTCCGTATCTCTAATTCAAGGGGAATTATAGCTGCTGAGTCTAATACAGTGAAACCTAGTCTACATAGGTGCAATTCATATAATTTAGCATAAGATGGCGCCAAAGAATGTTTTACTCTGTGGTTCTACGCATTAGACAAGGTGTTTCAGCCTCACCAGAAGGTCTAGGAATACAGCAAGAGCTTCCAAGTTAATTTGGGCATTCCCAAGGAGCCTCCGCTGTCAGCAGCTTTCGTGAAGCTTCTGTGCCTCATCTCCTGAAGTTACTTCATTTTGGGTAAGATTGGGAAAGTTTCTCTACAAAGTATGCCTGAAAGTAACCTAACCTACAGTTGTACTGATTTTATTAAACTGGGGTGTATATGTTTGACACCTGCCAGGGAGCTGTGCTGTTTTTCCTTTGTTTTTTGGTTTCATGTCTGGTAAACAAAAGTAACACATATACAATACAGGAAACCCATCCAATTTTAAATACTAGAAGATAATCGTGCATAATACCACAATCCAGAGATAATCATTAACCTCCTGCCCAAAATTTCAGCCTCCCAAATTCCTTATTCCTGTCAGAGGACCAGAATTTTCCAGTTAGCTAAATTCACAACATTTGTGGGATTTTATTCTTTCCTAACAACAATAATAAAATCCACCTAGCACTTTGTTTTAAGTGTTTAAGATCTGTTGCACAACAACGTGAATATACTTAACACTATTGAACTGTATACTAAAGCTGGTAAAAGTGAGATGGTGAATTCTATTCTGTGTTTTTTTTAATCACAATTTAAGTTTTTTAATTTTTAAAAAGAAAATAAACCAAAAAGGTATTTAACCATTAACATTTTGATGCATTTAGTTCAAATTGATTTAAGCAGTCCTGTCCATAGTATAGAGAGGCAGTCGTAAATGAGCCAACAAGCAAGCTCATACTAAGGAAATAAATAAAAACAACCTGTGACTTTGGGAGTCACTGGGCACGTGTCCCAAGGAACACGCACCAGGCCTAGTGCTATGGGTATATAAAAGGGCAAGATATATGTGGAGGATGAGAGTAGACCTTCAGCTGCAACCTCAACTTCTACAACGACTTGGCCACAGGGTCCAGCCACTTCTTTAGGGGGTCAGATGGTGAGCAAAACTGGAAGAGTCCTAAGTTAGTCATGGCACCACAAGAATTTTTAGATATCTAGATGTGGGAAAATAATGAGACAAAAGTAAACTAGTTGCTTTTTTCCATCTGGATTCAGGTGGGGTTGGAGGTGGGGGCATTTAATGATTGACAAGCTGGAATTCATACCAAAGTGAGATTATGGAATCTGCTAAACTCCAGAGGCAGACTGCATGGGTTCAAATCCTGGCCCTGCCACTCACCAGGTATATGGCCAGTTATGCAAATTACTTCATTATTATGTTCCCTGGTATCCTCCTTTGTAAAGTGAGAATAATAATGGTAATAGTAATACTTACCTCATAGAACTGATAAGTAATTAAATGAATTAATATGTATAAAACTCTTAGTTATAGCACTTGACATACAGAAAGCACCCGGTAAGTGGTAGCTATTAGGACAGATTTTTTGGAGGGCCTTGAAAATTGATCTGAGAAGTTTGAGTGGTAAGAAACAAATTCAGGAAGGTAGGATGAAGAGAAAGCACGCTAGAAGATCAGTGTTGACCTAAGAGTGGGCTGGAGGGAAAGACAGAAATAAAGACTCTCAGTAAGTTGAGCTTTCAAGGATTTAGCCTGTGGTGGTGCAGGAGAGAGCAATGTCTGTGTGAAATTAACTGTTTACCATGAGGAACAAATGTTAGCAGGTTTAGAAGCGGAAAGAGCACCCTACTAGGAGCTGGGTGACTTGGGCCCAGCAGTGACTCCACTAGCTATTGGATCTTAGATGAGTCACCAAGTCACCCCTCCCAACCTCCAGTTATTCCTCTGTCAGTTTGGAGAATATCGCTAAGGCTTCCCTTACAGGGTGTTAGGAGAAGAAAATTGTATGGTAGCATGAAAATATTTTTATAACAATAGAAGTACTAGGATGTCCGACTGCTAGTCAGTTACCTGTTTTGTACAATCTGTAACTGTTTTGTTCTCGCCTGATCTTTTTCAATTCTGAGAATATCTCAGGTGACAGAGGTGATCTCAACTGGGTGACAGAGGACACCAAAGCTCCCTCTGGGGATGAAGAATGGATATTATTATTGTTTTTATTAGGAAAGAATAAAATGCCTCAAAGGTGAATTTAGCCAACTGGGAAATAGCAACAAAAATTTCTAACAGAAATATGGTATTGGGGAGGCTGAAATTTCGGGGAGATAAATGAAATTTTCGAATTATGGACTGGAAGTGTTTGGAAGACTAAAGCTAAAGAACAGGGTTTAAAACATTTGATACGTAGTCATCTACCTTGGAATGAAATGAAGAATTCAAAATGTGCTATAAAAGTGACATAACCCAAAGGATTCAACAGAGAATAACAATATATAAATGTACCAATCAAAATAATAAAAGAGCTAAATTTTCCTGTTAAAATTAAAAGGTTCATGGAAAGGATTTTTTTTTTTTTTTAATTCCATCATTTGTTGCCCTGAAGAGACATAATTGAGAACAAACTGAACCACTCCAAGTACAGGCTGATTTCTGGTTAAACAGATAGATCGCATACGAGTACATTTATCACCTTTCCATTTCAAGTCCTCACTAAAATGTCAGTAAGTGAGGAAAAAGGTATAAATCTATCATAAGGACAAAGAGCATAGGAGAGGAGATACCAGTAAATGTAACAAATTTTTACAAGATAAAAAGCACATTGTTTTAGCAAAGGGGAGAGAGCTATGGAAACTGTCTGTAGAAGGGGATCCCAAGGAGAATAAAAACTGATTTGCCTTGTAGAACCATTAAGAAGCTTAGGATTCAGAGACACCAGGAACCACAGAAGGTGGGAGATGCTGTGAAGTTCTGAAACAGAGAATTGGTTGAAAGTCCATACATGGAGCTTTGGACACCCCCCTCTCCCCCACTCCCTATATGGCTGTGATTCAAAGTGTTTGTAGGTGATGGGAAGGCGGTGGAGTAGGGGACAACTGCCTGGGCAAGAAATAGTTCTGCTTTCCTATTGTTTGCAAAATACTCAGAGGGACCTGTGCATTGAGGGAGTGGACTTGGGATTCAAAGTCAACACTGCCAGCCACGTCTTCCCAAAAAGAGGCGAGAAAAAGGGATGAGCTCCCTTCTCTGAAGCAGTTTCCTACAGAGTGCCACGCCTTGTGAGTGCAATCCTCTCTCCACTCAGACCCAAAAATTGAGGAGTAAAACTTCTCAAACATTCAGAAGGAGGATGAGGAGGAGAGAAAAGAAGGTTCACAAGCAAAGGGTTGGAAACAGCAAAATACCATATTGTTATTGAGCATTGGTTTGAATGCACACAGGAGTAGCAGTTAAATACCCCTTTGACTGATTTAATCTCTTTGTGTTCAGAGGTGTCCACCTTAATGTTCACCCAGTAGCAGCAGCCTAGAGAAGGCAGTCACCCCTGATTTGGGTTTGTGATTCAAAACACAAAAACTGAAACTTGGAGACAGAAAAGGAAAGGTGGGAACCCACCACCCCTACAGAAACCTGAAAGACAAGGTGTGCCTCTTTTTCAGAAGTGAAACAATCTGAGAAAAGGAAAAGTAATTGTCTGCTTTCCATGTTCTCCTTATGCTTCCTATGTTGGTTAAGACCCTAGAAAATAACCGGTGACCTGAGCGTCTACCCGTATCCTAGCCCTGTTACTTGCGTACGGCATCAGGCAAGTGCTTATGTCTTTGTGGCTCGGCTCTCAACAATAAATGCACAGAACAATATGGAAAAGTGCTTAGTCACTAACAGGACAAGCTCCCTAACGTAAGACAGTGTTGGACTCAATCCCAATGCCTCCCTGCTAATTAGCTGGATGATCCTGGGCCATTCAGTACTTAACCTCTCTCTCTGAACCTCAGTTTCTCAACTATAGAATGGTTATAGCAGCATGGAAACCTTAAAGTCATTGTGGGGGTCCAGTGAGATTATAAGTATAGCAAAGCTTTGGGGAAAAAAACAAAACTTCATTACATGTAAGGTTCTGTGTTAGTTTCCTTTGGCTGCTATAACAAATCACCACTTGCTTTGGGGCTGAAACAACACATCTATTCTCTAACAGTTCTGAAAGTCCCAAGTCTGAAATGGCTTCTTAGGGCCACATGAATGTGTCGGCAGGGCAGTACGCCCTCCAGAGGCTCTAGGGCTGAGTCCATTTCCTTGCCTTTTCCAGCCTCCACAGCATCATTCCTTTCATTCATTTTCAGGGCCCCTTCCTCCATTTTCAAGGCCTGCAGTGTAGCATTTTGCTTCAGTGTCAACTTGCCACCTTCTGTGTCAAATCTCTCCCTGCCTCTTTCTTAAAAGGACACTGGTGAGTGCAGTTAGGCCTCAGCTGTATAATCCAGAATAATCACCCCATCTGAAGATCTTTTACCTTAATCACACCAGCAAAGACTTTTTCGCCGTATAAAATGACAATCCCAGATTCCAGAGATTAGAACCTGGATATCTTTGGAGCCATGATTCAGCTTACCACAGGTTTTATCTACATCTTATGCTTCCGAGAGGAGGAAATTCCAGTGATTTACTTTTAAACTCATCCAGTATGTTGAACATTAAATGCCCCTGCCAGCCATGCTCTCCCATCGCCTGCTTTACCCTGGCTTTTAACCAACTAACTGCGAAGATAGTAGCTCTATCCTGGCCACAACAAGCCAAGAAAGGAAGTTTCAGAAGCTACCCTATCATAGGCTTGTCACCCTTCCATCAGAAAGCCTGGGAAAAGGGACACAGCTGGCCCAGCAGATTCTCCACAGCTGTGGCTCTGTCACCTGTGCTTTGCCTGCCCAGCTGGAGCTATTTGCAGATGCCAAGAGTGTGAAGGCAGGCAGCGGAACTCCAACAAAAGTACGGGAAGGTTTCTTGCCTCTGGAGTACAAACCTGGAGGTCAGCCAAAGCCAACACCAAAAGTGGAGACTACACATTCTTTTCCCTTGGCCAGGGATGGGGGTATCAGAACCTCTGGAAAAGCATTACTTTTTAGACAGCACCATCTGGCATGGTTCCTTGTCACTAGTAATTAAAGATTTTTGTTTTTAATTCGGCATGGCTTATGTCATGTAATTCCCAAGCCACGTAATTCTCAAGTGTTTCACTTGGCAGTATCGTACACACTCGGCAATTCACTCAGTGTATTTGATTGGCTCTACAAGTGAGAGAATCAGGAAGCCAAGGAACCACCATTTGTTGAGGGCTTACTATGGGCCAGGCACTATGCCAAATGCTTTACTTAGATAATTTCATTTCTTACAACAAACACATCATGCAAGTGAGGAAATTGGGGCACAGCTAGGTTAAAGGTTAAGTCACTTTCTCAAAATCATAAAGTTAATAAGAGACAGAGTGTGGAGTCATACTAAGGGGTTTCCGACTCCTAAACAATTGTTTCCCCACTGTATCCCTCCACCTAAGAGAAGGAGAGCGAGAAAGCAGCCGACCATGGCCACAACGCAGTGATTTGATTCGGAGTTCCTCAATTACTGGCAGCAGATTATTCTTTATAGCCTTAATATCCTAACCACCAAACCGACAGCTAAATGACAAGTAAATAGCACACAATTGAGAGATTGCTCAGCAAACTAAAATCTAATTTTATTCTGCTTTGTATGCCTAACTGATTGCTTTATGGGCCCATGGTCTCCAATACTTTTTGATTATGCATCCTAGTCAGTAAAAATTTGTTGAGAACACACCCTCAACAATGTATATTTATTTTTTATGAAGTATATTCAGGCACTATTCATAGAAAAAATGCACAAAGTAAACATTTATAATGTGAGATTTTAGCAATTAGAATTCTGATATTTTCTTTCCACTTTGAATGGGTCAGCTTGCGTCATTGATGCATGAACAGTCCACCTGGAAGACCACAGTTATGTGCAGTGACTGTTGAGATACAAACTCACTGCTGTATACCAAGACTCATTCATCTACATCTAAGAAAACCCCAACAATGGTCAGAAATGCCTATAATAAAACATTAACTATTTCTGTAGCCAAAAAACTCAGGTGACTCTGCAGTATCTTCTACATGGCCAAACAGAACCCTCCCAGATCCCTTCACGCCCAAGTGGAGCTAGAGTCCCTGGACACATTTGCCTAGCTCCTCCCTAAAAGTTCTGATTCCCATAGTAACTATGTTCAAAAATGGTCCTCAACTGAGGAATATACCATAGAATCTCAGATTTTTGCTTAAACTTTGGCCATGAAAAAATTGCCCTCAATTGGGGGTGGAGAGTAGGTCAAATCTTCATTATGTCTATCTTGTAGGAGATTATTTGGTCACATAAGAGCATCCATTCTCTACCACACTGAGTCTAATTTATGTTTTCTTGTCAGGAACAAGTACCCCTGGGTTTGTCTGTCCTATGGGATGTCTAAAGCTCTCCTCCCTGAGGGAAGAGGCTTTCTGCAATGTCTTTGTAAGTTATCCCTCGTCCATGGCTTGTCTGAGCTAAAGAGAGAGACTGGCCTGGCAGGTCGGCCTCACTAACAGGGGTTTCTCTCTCCTGGACCACAGATGAGTGCAAATGAACCACTATACTGGTCAAAGCAGCCTGTGTAGTGTGTGTGGTCTTGGGGATGAAAGAATGGGGGAGGAAAAGGGTGATTATCGGTGGGGAGACCTGTTCAAGGAAGTAATTAAACAAGGAGAGTCAAGATAAGTATCACAACTCAGAGTTCAAATCCAAAAGCTTAAAGAACTTGGGATTTCTAGCAGAGCTGAAATTTCATGGGCCATCTGGGTGAATACCTCAGAGGAGGCATATTCCTTCAGCTGGCTTTTCCACGCTGAGACATGGGTAGAGAAGACCAACTCCAAGGTAAAATGAATGCCCTGGCTGTCAAACTGTACTGGGTCCAGAATCACGTGGGGACCTTGTTAAAAATGGCGGGCAGCAGCAACCTAAAACCCCCTGTAGGAGTCATCTTACAAAAATTATGTCATAGATCACAAAATTGAGTTTGTATTATTCTTATAATAATTTCTAATATCACATTATATATTTTTTGTTTCATAACTCATGGCTCAAAAATAATACAACATTTCTCTAACATTAGAGTCAGGCTTAATGTTTTAAGACTTCAAGAGAAATGACTAATAAGGTTGCCAAGTGATATTCAGATCTGACAACAAGCAAGAAAAGTATACACTTCAAAATAAGAAGAGAAGCACTGAGTTGATAGTAAACACACTGTTGTAAAGCAAAAGATAGTGGTGAAATCTGTCTGGAAATGAGGATTTACAGAAAGAGTGTTTGCTTCATTTCTAGTACAGTGATACCCAACAATGAAGAGACCCAGCGGTGACAAAGGGTTAGAACTTCATGTTTGGCTGGTGTTGAAGGAGGTTCTGAGAATAGAGTAAACCTCCACCGTGCCTTTTTGTCATATTTCTGCTCATTGTTATGGGGATATGGTATTCATTGTAATATGGATTTCTGTTGGAATTCAATTTGTTTCCTGTTGCTTTTTCTATACTAATATTCTGTGAACAATTTGATGTAACTGCCTCCGTGACTATGACATTGACATTCATTCCAAAGCAATAATTTACTCCTGTACTTTTCCTAGTTTTTACTGAAATATTTGTTTGGCTACATGTCTCCCTATATAGAAATGTATTCAAATTTATTTTATGTTGCCAATTACTTTGCGCCCATTTTTATTGATATATTTACTCTGTAGAGACTATCAGGAATTTATTCTAATGTATTTCATATTATAACTCAACTTTTTAGTATTAGCATTCAACAAAATATAGTCTCATTATTTGCTTTTACAACACGACATGTAGAGTAGGGGATTTAATTTACCAGTTTGGATGTTTTACTCTCTTCTGGGTACCAGTATTCAAT
The DNA here is from genome assembly GCF_004115265.2 of Rhinolophus ferrumequinum. Lineage (NCBI taxonomy): Eukaryota > Metazoa > Chordata > Mammalia > Chiroptera > Rhinolophidae > Rhinolophus > Rhinolophus ferrumequinum. The sequence goes on along the minus strand of NC_046285.1, from coordinate 62,004,199 downwards.
AGTAATCAATATATTTCTTTAGAATTATGTATTTTTTTTTATTTTTCCAAGATTAATAGAATATTATATATTATATACTGGATTTTATGAATAAAACTACCTTTCCCCTACAAAAGCCACTTTAAAATTCACTTTTAATACAAGTTTAGAAATAGATTATTGAATATTTCCGATGTTGCAGTCAATCTTACATGGGTTATTTTATTGAATTTTTATGGAAACTCTAAGAGGTGGGTACTACCATCATTCCTATTTTGTAGATAGTGGAACTAAAACTCAATAGATAGTGGAAGTAAGACTCAGCAGAGGACGTGGCTGGTCCAAGTGACACAGTAAGTAAGTAAGTGGGCTTTGGGAAGAGAACCAGGACTCCTCCAGCTTTGATACTATCTACAAGCTCATCTGCCCAGGGGACCTTCCTAGTTTCTATTGTGTACATGGGCCAAGGAAAGGAACAGGTGGAAATCGGAGACCTCTATTCCGTGTGCTATCAACAGTGAGTAGAAAGAGTCCCAAACAGGGGTTAGACCACTTAGATTCCACTTCTGTCTCCAATTCACCACTAGTTACCAAGGGAAACCAGAGAAGTCAGTACCTTCTCTTGTCTTGAGCTTCTTCAAAGTACAAAATAAGTATCTTGACTGGATTCTCATTGAGAGCTTGCCAGTTCTAAATGTTAGGAATTAATGTCCTTTCCATGTTTGTAGGTTCGGGAAAGAGGTGTTGGAAAGCCAAACTTCTTGTAAGCCTGTTTAGTCCCATTCTTACAGCATTCGGATATTATATGACTTATTCAGCACGTACTATACACCAAGCATCAGGCATTCTCTCATGTAATCCCCTAAAGAACTTTAAATGGCGAGTAGTATGATTCTCATTTTACAAGAAAGGAGATTGAACCTCCAATACACCAGTAAGTAGCAGAAACAGGAGTGGAACACAGGTTTGTCTCCCTCCAGAGCCCCTGCAGAGAACCGCCACACTTGCCTGCCTCTTCCAGCCATGTTGTGCATGGGTCCAAGAGAGGGATAAAGGGGATGGAATGCACTGGCAGGTCACTCTTCCTCTTCTCTGTCTGTGGCTACAATTTTGTGCATAAGAATGTGTTTGTAGTATGAGTTGTAATCTCTCCAAGCATCCCACTTTCTCCCTCTTCCATCCTCCAAGGCAGCTAAGATGAACTGCATTAGAGAGAATGCAGCACAGAGGACTTAGAAGTCCTGGGTTCTGTCCTGGATCTACCACTTATATGGTTTGGGCAAGTACAGATATTCTAAAATATATCAGTAAAATAGGATTGAGAATATTTTCTCTCCCTATCTCACAGGACTGTTATGAAAATCAAATTCATTCTTTCATGTATTGATCCATTGAACAAATATTTTTTGAGTGTCTAATATGTGAAAGGTACTGTTCTGGATGCTGGTAACAAAATGAACAAAATAGGTACCACCCTGCCCTCATGGAGCTTATATTCCAATAAAGGAAAATAAACAAAAACTGTAAACAAATATACAGGTTAATTTCAGACTAAGATAAATATTGTAATTGCAGTAAACAGTGACTAGGAGGAGGGAGGCCATTTTAGATGAGGATGGGGGAGAGGACCAGGAAGGAATCTGGAAAAGGTGACATCCAGTTCTAGCTATAAAGCATGTGAAACAGCTAGCCATTTAAAGAGCTTTCAAGGCAGAGAGAATAGTCAAGTGCAAAGATCCCAGGTGGGTTCAGCTGAGCGTGTATGGGGAAGAGAAGGAAAGCCAGTGCAGCTAGAGCACAGTAAGCAAAGGGCAAGGGATGGAAACGAGGACAAAGAGAGACATGTAAGGAGGTGGTTTTTATTTTAAGGAAAAAGGAGGGTATTAAAAGGTTTGAAGCTAAGTGGTGATATGATGTGGATTATTTTTAAAAGAGATCTTTAAGGCTGGTGTGTGGAGAAGAGATTGGGGGTGGAGGGAAAAGTCTAGGAGACTAGGTTGAAGGCTATCGCTGGAGTCTGCCAGAGAGAAGATGTTGGCTTCGGCCTGGGGGAGGCTGGGTTGCCGCGGAGAGGTGGTGCACAAGGGAAAGGGTGGGATCAGGATGACAAATGAGACAACAAACCTGCAAAGGATTGCTCAGCTATCAGGCGCTGTATGTACCAAGCTAAAGAATTATTGTTATATTATGGCTTGCTGGGAGGAGGATGTATGGCAGAGAAGATTCCTGCTGGGAAAGAGGTAGAAGTACAAAAAGGGTGATGATCAGGGACCCTAAATATAAACTTCTCTTCCACAATTTCCCTAAGTCTGACCCTGCTATATGAAAATAAGTTCTTTTTTCATGGTAAAAAAAACACATAACATTAAATTTACCATCTTAACCATTTTGAAGCATGGGGTTCAGTAGTGCTAAGTACATTCACGCTGTTGTGCCAATAGATCTCTAGAATTTTTCAGCTTGCAAAACTGAAACTTTATACCCATGAAACACTAACCCCCATCTCCCTCTCCCATTTATGTCTCATTTTGAATGTAGCTCCAAACACCTTAATTCATTCTCCACAAATTCAAGCTTTATCCCTTGGTATTTGTCTTTCATATTTGAAAATGGCATTGAAATCCATCAATGTCCAATAGATCCAACTTCATTGGCCTTTGTTTTCAAAGAAGATGACTCATTAAATTAAAATCTATGAATCTAGTGCTGATGACTTGGTGTTTTTCAACAGGGTGCTATTAGCATGTTCAGTGGGACCATTCTTCCCTGCACTGCACTCTTTATGCAGTCAGCACAAGACATTTAGCATCCCTGCCCTCTACCCCACTGAACACCAGTAGCACCCCCAACCGTTTTGACAACTAGAAACACCCCTCACATTTCCAAACACTCCTTGGAGAGTGTTGACCCATCCCGGCAGAGATCCACAAGTTGTGCATTTAGTAGGACCCCTTGACCCTGGGGAATCTCGTCAATCACGGTCATGTGACCTAATTTAATTATATTGTCACAAGTCCATGATACAGACATGGTTCCAGCTACTTGTTTTGCAAGACATCATTATGTTTTCCCACACTCTTTTCTCCTACAAGCATCAGCTTAATTTTTTTGGGGGGGAGGCTGCAATTCCCTTGAGCTCACACTTCTCAGAAGTCACTATCATTAAGGTCTTAATAAGAGAGTCCTGCCCCGTTTGCTTATCTGCTCACCCAGTCCTGCCACCACTTGTGCTTTTTATTTCCTTATATAGATCCAAGAAAGGGTGTGCCCAGGAGCACAGAGGGTGCTGGAAGAGACAGGGTTAGAGGGCATGCACGCCAAATGAGGGTTTCCAAAAGGGAGGGAGGGGCTGGTTAGGGGCCATCACCACCATCACGCCATTGGCACAGACTCCCTTTGCAGGGCAAAAGGTATTGCCTTGAAGAACAGTCCGGTTTTGTCACAAAGAGAGAGAGAATACAGTAACTTTTATCAGACAAGACACAGTGAGTCACTCCTACCCAGCTGGTTTCTCAGGTTTTTCTGGCATTGGGTAGTTTGATCTGATAGTAAGAGCCAGAAACAGAGTACCTCCTGACTCTGCTTCTGATTCATAGCAAGGCTTTCTTCTCGTTGTGATGAATTTATTACTCACCAAAGTAAGCCACAGCCACCCAACTTGATGATTGGCTTCTCTGGGATCCTCCCAGAGAAAGGAGCATATATATTCCACCGCACACAATTATGAAATTTGTCACCTCCGACTACGTCTATACTTTTCCTTCATATAAGTGATGACAGGTTGTATGTATCATGTCATGATGAGATTGCCTCATCTGCTTCTTGTTATGACAATTGCCCCATTTTCACTGAAAGCTACAAAGCTAAGGTGTGCAGCAGACTGAGTATCCTTTTATTTTTTTATTTTTTTTCCTAGCTCAAACATCAGTTTACAGTAACATAATCTTCTGTGAAGTCTCATGGGGAGAAAAGCAATTTGGACATCCCCACTGTAACTCGATTCACAGACTGTTGAATGCAGCAAACACCTCATGTTACTATCTTATCGATCCTGGAAACACCTGATAGATGCCTCATCTCCTCTCCATTCGGCCTCCAAGAGTCTCTCTTTACACCTTTTTTCTCTTCCTTTCCATCAGTCTCCGACGGGGGATGTACTGCTTCCTTTCCCATCTGCTCTCTCCACCACTGTCTGCCTTACCTCCTTCCTTATTGAGGGGAATCCTCTCTCCATAGCTTCTTCACTGCCTTCTAATTCACTGGCCCTTTCTTCTGTCTGCCCTCTGAAACAAGCCTCCTCTGTTCTAGAAATAAAACAAAGGAAACAAAAAAAAAGCCTTGGCTGAGGTGCTCCATTAGTTAACTCGCCTGTTCCTTTCTTTCCTTTCTCTGCCAAACTCCTGTTCTCCACCCACTGCTTCCACTTTTGTATCATCCATTCCCTTTAATCTAGTTCCACCTCCAGAGTTCCAAGGAACCCATATTCTCCAGTGATGTTCCCTTGTCTCTCTGCAGTTCTCTGCAGCGGGCTGGCTATCCACCGTTCCAGAGGTCCTCTTTCTTTGAATTCCAAAAGACTTCTCTAATCAGTCCTCCCATCTGTGTTTTCTTTAGTCCCTACAAACACTCGCCCCAGAAATCTCACCTACACTCAGGTCTTCGAGCGGCTCAGTTCTTGTAAGGGTACTCACAAGCAGCGGGGCCTTCCCGAGAGCATGTCCGCGTTTCACAGACTTTGCTCCCTGAGCTGCAGCAGGTGGAGACTAGATGTCTGCAGGGGAGAAGGGCCTGATTCATTCCCAGCCCTGCTCCCTGCACATTCCCGTCCATCAGCCCTTGCTCGCTCTCCTGTTACAGACTCAGCTCTCCCCTTGGATCGTCACATTGTTCCAGCTTGGCAGCACATTGACTTACTGTATCCTGGATCCTGAGTTTTCTCCTGAGGTTTACTCGACATTTTAACTACCTGCTAAATATTTCCATTTTATTCTCCTCTTATCACCTCAAACTCAAAGCCAAAAAATAAAGAGGAAAGGACGTTTGAGGCCACATTAGGGTACAAGGATCTAGAATGCCAGACTAAGGGAATGTAACTGTATTATACAGTCATGGGAGAGTGCACTGGGCATCTGTCGCTTTGTCTACCCAGAACCCATCTCCTCACCTTGTAACTGCACCTTTATTTCCCACTCTTTTTCCCACTCTTCAGGGAGTGGGGGAGAGCATGTTATTCTTTCTGAATTCAAATTTCTGTCAATGGGACCATCATTCTCTAAGACTCAGTGAGCCTCTAAATTCCAGTCATTTTTGCTTCCTCTTCCTTTTCTAGTTACCAGGTCCTCTTCATTCTTCTTCCATACTTCTTTTGTTTTTCCTTTCTATTTCCATTACCAGCATCTTGATTTCTGTATCTCATCTGCCACTAGATTAGTCCTTATAAAACCCTGCTCACAAACACTGATTACCTATGTTAATCAGATGTCAAATAAAACTCCCAGTTCAAACTGACAAAGTAAAAAAGAAATGTTTTGACACACACCTAACCAAAAGACCAAGGGTATCTGCCAAGCATGGTTGGATCTAGGTATTTAAGCGACGTCACTAGGAATCTTTCTCCCTCCATCTCTTGGCTACGGGTTGGCTTCATTCTCAGGCACACTCTTCTTGAGTGGAAAATAGCCACCACTACCTGCAGACTTAAACTGAAGAAATTTAGCATCATTAGCAGGAACAGAGTACTGTTTCTCAATTGTCCAGCAGAAATCCTAACACTGACTCTGATTTGCAAGACGGGGGTCATGGACCCACCCCTAGAACCTGGGTTGATGTCAGGCCACTGAACCCAGCTAGATCAAGAGTAGGGAAAAGCTTGGCTCCTATAGAAAATAAGGGTGCTATTGCAAGATGAGGAGATGGGTTCTGGGTAGGCAAAGGCAACAGATGGCCAATACGTTCTCCCATGACTATGTGATACAGTTAAATTCCCTTAGTCTGACATCCCAGATCCTTGTACCCATGTGGCCTAAAACTCCCTTTCCTATTTTTTCACCCCCTATTAAACACAAAGCTTTCACTTGAGCCAATCATTTCTTCCCAGCTTTGCTGAGTTATAATTGACATACGACAATGTGTAAGTTTAAGGTGTACAACATACTGATTTTACATATGCATATATTGCAAAATGATTATCACAATAATGTTAGTTAACATATCCATCACCTCACAAAGTTACAATATTTTTTTGAGTCAATCTGAACTATGTGTTATCCTCTGATCTCTCCATGGTCTTGCTATCTCTACATCTTTGCTCATGCCACTACCCTTGTCACCTCTTCAAATGCTACCCATCTTCCAAACCCAAGGTTAGTACACTCTCTTTTGGGCCCACTTAACCAACCAGATTGCAATGATTAATACTTTTATTCACTCAACTAACATTTATTGACTATGAGCTAGGCCAAATAGAACGTCACTCAAAAGTCAAAAGGAGGAGACAGTGTCTGTTATGAGATTGTAGACATTTGACCAAAAAATTGGACCAAAGATGGAAAAAGCTGGTATGAAAGTGAATATTTATTTAGAATGAGAAAATAAATTACAACTAGTAACAAATTTTGAAAACTTGATACATCACAAAATCACAAGATCCAAAAACAATATTTTTCATTAATTAACTGTCTCTCACTCCTCTATAATGCTGGTTTGGTATAGTTTTGACTACAGATTCTTTGATCGGCTCTTCACTTGACAATTATTTTGTAACATTTCCTATAAAGAAAATATAAAGACAATTTAGGGTTTTCTCACTGAGGCTTTTTGCTCTTTATTATTGATGTATTACAGAACTTACTTCAGCTTCACAACTCATATTTGGTAATGTCATGTAAATATTTAGAATGCTGTAGAATTTGGGGAAAATGCCATCTTCAAGTATTTTTCTATTTATGATTTATTTATGAACTTTGGAAATTTTTTCACAGACTAGCTTCTGGCTCCTACTAGTTTAAACCTTGTTGCTCCAACATACTGCCGCTGGTACCAGTCTGTGTGGAACACATACTGTTCATGATAACAATGTGTCCCTGCACTTTTGGGTGGAGAATGGCATTGGAGACGTTGGTAGGAATGTTCTTAGAAGCCTTTGCACGTTTTACACTGGGATAGCTAGCAATAACTTTACCCATGGAAGAGACAGTGAACTTTGTAAATGTATCTTACTAATCTCCACTAAATATATTTGCACCTCGCTTCTGGCCCTGACCTTTTGTGAATAGGGGTGACCTTGTATGCTATGTTAGGCTGAAGTTACATGGTGGAATCCAAAACGAAAAAAGAAAAGAAAAAGATGGGGAACTGACGCAGTCATATTCAGGGCAATAACAGCTCCCACCACCGCTTGAGACTGAGTGTAGCACCCAGGAATCAAATCACGGGTCTCCTTCCAGCAGCCTTCTTCCCATATTCCCCAAATCTGATGCTCTTTATTCCAAAGCATCTCCTTTCCCAAAAGGGAACACCCCAGATCAGCAGCAACAGGTATTTTACTGCCAAAGTTTGTCTAAGCACCTAGACCAGTTCCACCAGTCCTTCCCAGTTCAAAGAAGTGTGAACGCAAGGGAATTAGCCAAAAACACGCAAGCGAATACTTGTAGGGGCAAAGAAGTGACGCTGAGTAAAAATACAGTATCCTAAATGGACAAACGTAAAATTCTAATACCTGTTTACTAAATGATGTATTCCAGACAATAAGGGCCTACATAGACTAATTGTCAGACTAGAGTGGCAGCTGCCACCCACAGCCCTAGAACTGATCACGAAGGGCATCAACTTTCCCCCCTTCCCTTTAACTAAGCTGAGAAAAGTTGCAGTTTGTTCAAAACGAATTTTTAATATGTGAAAAGCAAAATAGAGCTCTGTTTTTAGTGTTCTTTTTTTAGAGCTGAAACTCAAACTTCAGATGCCATTCATTCCCCTTGTGCTTCTGACATGGAAAAAACAGACCTCAAAGAACTGTGCCAGGAAAGCCTAGCCCAGATAATCTGAAGTTTTTGAAAACTACAGGCCTCCATCCTTGATCCTTATTCATTCTTTTGAGTGGCTTTAGGGCCCAAATATGTGGTTAATATAAAGGTGAGAGAAATAGTGAACTAAGAAAAGGAGCTAAAAGGTCTCCTCGTGTTAGTTCGATGAAGTTGAAATTTTAAAAAAAAGAAAAGAATAAATGTGGAATACTATAGCTGAGCCAAAAATTCTCCAAATGCTAAAAAAAGAAAGGAAAAAAATGCACTTGATTGCAGAAGTACAAGAAGATAAAAACAGTTAACATTTATTGAAAGTTCTATGTGCCAGCCACTATTTTTAGGGTTTTCCTTGTGTTTACCACATCTTCGATGAGTTGATGGTAAAGGCTACGTATTAGCTGTCATTAACTCATTGGCAAGGTTGTAAGGGTTAGAAATGGTGTGGGTACAGTGCCTGGCACATATGAGGCACTCGGTAAATGTTAGCTAATATTTGTTTCTAAAGAATTCTTGAAAGACCCCGTACCCTTTAATATAGAGTGATTCTTTACCCTTAGGTGGAGGAATGTGATAATAATTGCCTCTAGTTAGTTGTAGAACTATCAGTCTGCGGAGGGAATGAATTTCTTTTGTGTGGCCCTGGAGAAAGCATAAAAAACAATGGGTTGATGTTGTAAGAAGCTGGTAAAAAGAAAGGGAGAAAAAGAAGAACAGAAGAAGGACATTAGGAGCAGCCTTGGAAGTAATGAGTTCCCAGATGTCTATGGGGCTACTGTAGAATGGGCAGGACAGACCTTTGACAAGGATAATTATAAGGGTAATTCAAGCATCATATCAGCTTGCAGACGGGATGTTTTTAACCACTGGCTAAATACCAAGTCTCACGTCAAATCCACCCAGATGGCTTGAGATACGAAGGCTAACATGATGGAGACTTTTCACCAGGCCTCATGCTACACAGGACAGTTTTCTACAAAATGGAGTTCTCATTAATGAAGCAAAGAATAAGGCTGGTTCCTGTATAAACCAACAGGTTGTGTCCACACTGTTGATTTTTTAAAGCCCCATGAAAATTAACAAGAAAGTAAACGTTCCCCTATCAGCCCAGCATTCCCTGAGGCCAGTAACTCAGTGACACACAGGTGTATATTTTTTCCTTTCTGCTGCCAGAAGACAGTGGATAGTATTTGTAAAGCTTTAGGGAGTTCATTAGTTAAATGAATGTAATAAAGTAATATGGAAAATGCTGGATATTCTTTACAAAGTAAAGAACTGTTCCGCTTATTATAGAGAATTCAACACTATAAACATTTTATAAATAAAACACTAAAGAACTATAAAGTGCCATTTTTATTATTTTCAGTCTCATTCAATACATTCCTTGACAAAGTGAGCTTCATTATAAAACCTGGTTTTTTAAAGTTTTTTTTTTCATTATAAAGAACCAACTTACAGGTTAAAAAACAAAATCTATGTTAATTAGATAAGATATATATCTATATAAAATATTTTACAAAAACATTATAAAAGTTCATTATAACATAGTCCCAGAGTCACACTTCTAATTTTCATTTGATTTAAAATCAACCTCTAGCACTTTCTGAGTTCTCCTCCGGATCTTATTACAAACGGGACCTATAACCCATCAAAGAACTCTTTGCTCATCACACAGAACAGCTAAGAGACTCGTGGATTACTTGAAGCTAAAGATTACTTGAAGGTGCGCTAATTGGGCGAGCAGGGGAAGGAAGGAAGGGAGCGGAGTGAAAACTCGCGGCCCACGGCGGCATCCTGGCCTGCGGCGGCGGCGGCGGTGGCGGCGGCGGTGGCGAAAACTGCGGTGGCACCCGCAGTTCCAGGCACGCACGGGATCCCAGGGCAGAACGGAGAGCACAGAGACCAGGAGAACAGCTAAGAGACTCGTGGAAGGATTACTTGAAGGGCCCAGCTTAAGAGGCACAAGATTCAACATATCCAGAGGCCAACTCCAGACCAAACCAGAGTACTACCGGGTTTGACCTACAAGTCATACACCCAGAGGGAATTCTCTACAGGCACAAGAGCCCATAGAGGCCAAACCATATTTAAGTGGTCAACCCTCACACAGCAGAACACCCTGCGGTGGGCAGAGCCAAGTCTCACAACGAGTCAGCCTAGGAGTTAACCCCACCTACTCACAAGCAAAAAGCAATTAAAGATCTTCTTGAACAGGACAATATACACAACACAAGAGTCACCTTTGGAGCACACGCAGAGGAGAAGAATGACGTAGTGCAAGTCAAATATAAAGGACACATACTACATAAGATAACCTAGCAAGAACTAAGAACTCTAGGGGATCTACCTAATACATCAAAACAAACACAGAGAGTCAGCCAGAATGGGGAAACAGATACACGTCCCAAATAAAAGAACAGAAGAAACCTCCACAACTGGAACCAAATGAAGCAGAGGTAACCAACCTTTCAGAGACAGAGTTCAGAACACTGGTGATAAGAATGTTTAAGGAGCTTAGAGAAGACATAAAGAAGGATGTAGAAATCATAACGAACAACCAGTTAGAACTAAAGAACACAATTACCGAAATTAAGAACTCACTTGAAGGAATTACCAGCAGGTTAGATGAAGCAGAGGATCGAATCAGCGACTTAGAAGACAAGGTAGCAGAGATCACCCAAACGGAACAACAGAAAGAAAAAAGAATAAAAAACAATGAGGATGGCTTAAGAGACCTCTGGGATAACATCAAGCGCAACAACATGTGCATCATAGGAATACCAGAAGGTGAAGAGAGGAAGCAAGGGATTGAGAACATATTTGAAGTAATAATGTCCAAAAACTTCCCCAACCTGATGAAGGAAACCAACATACAAGCCCAGGAAGTGCAGAGAGTTCCAACCAGGATAAACCCAAACAGGTCCACACCAAGACACATTATAGTTAAAATGGCAAAGCTTAAAGACAAAGAGAGAATCCTAAAAGCAGCAAGAGAAAGACAGAGGGTTACATACAAGGGAACTCCCATAAGACTATCAAAAGATTTTTCTACAGAAACATTGAAGGCCAGGAGGGAGTGGCAGGAGATACTGAAAGTGATGGAAAACAAAGGCCTACAACCTAGATTGCTTTATCCAGCAAGGCTATCATTTAAAGTTGATGGAGAGATAAAGAGCTTTCCAGAAAAAACTAAGCTAAAGGAATTTATTACCACCAAGCCAGCATTGCAAGAAATACTAAAAGGACTTCTGTAAATAGAAGAAAGATCAAAACAACCTAACTACAAATTTAAAAATGGCAATAACTATGTACCTATCAATAATCACTTTAAATGTAAATGGATTAAATGCTCCAATAAAGAGACATAGGGTGGCTGACTGGATAAGAAAGCAAGACCCTTGTATATGCTGTATACAAGAGACTCACCTCAGAACAAAAGACACACACAGGCTGAAAGTGAAGGGTTGGAGTAAGATATTGCATGCAAATGGAAACGAGAAAAAAGCTGGAGTTGCAATCCTTATATCTGACAAAATAGACTTTAAAATGAAGAACATATTAAAAGATAAAGATGGGCACTATATAATAATAAAGGGATCGATCCGACAAGAGGACATAACCCTAGTAAACATCTATGCACCCAACATAGGAGCACCTAAATATATAAAACAGGTACTGACTGACACAAAGACAGAGATCAACAGTAACACTATCATAGTAGGGGACTTCAACACACCTCTGACAACAAGGGACAGGTCTTCCAGACAGAAAATCAATATGGAAACAACAGCCTTAAATGATACATTGGACCACTTGGATTTAATCGATATTTTCAGAACATTTCACCCCAATGCTGCAAAATACACGTTTTTCTCAAGCGCACATGGAACATTTTCCAAAATAGACCATATGTTAGGCCACAAAACAAGTCTTGATAAATTTAAGAAAATTGAAATCATACCAATTGTCTTCTCTGATCACAATGCTATGAAATTAGAAATGAACTACAGAAAAAAAACTGGAAGACACACCAATTCATGGAGGCTGAATAACTTATTACTAAATAATGAATGGGTCAAGCAGGAGATCAAGGAAGAAATCAAAAGATATCTCGAGACAAACGAAAATGAAAACACGACGACCCAAAATCTATGGGATGCCGCGAAAGCAGTCCTAAGAGGGAAATTCATAGCTTTGCAGGCCTACCTAAAGAAACAAGAAACACCACTAATCAACAGTTTATCTTCACACTTAAGGGATCTGGAAAAAGAACAGCAAAATAAGCCCAAAGGGAGCACAAGGAAGGAGATAATAAAGATCAGAGCAGAAATAAATGAAATAGAAACCAGAAAAACAATACAAAAGATCAATGAATCCAAGAGTTGGTTCCTAGAGAAGATAAACAAAACTGACAAACCTTTAGCCAGACTCATTAAAAAAAAGAGAGAGAGGACCCAAATTAATAAAATCAGAAATGAAAGAGGAGAAGTGACAACGGACACCGCAGATATACAAAAAGTTTTAAGAAGTTACTATGAGCAACTATATGCCAACAAATTTGACAATCTGGAAGAAATGGACAATTTTCTAGAGGCGTACAACCTTCCAAGGCTAACTCAAGAAGAAACAGAAAACCTGAATAGACTGATTACCACCACGGAAATTGAATCAGTAATCAACAATCTCCCAACAAACAAAAGCCCTGGACCAGATGGCTTTACAGGTGAATTTTACAAAACAGTCAAAAAAGAATTATCACCTATTCTCCTCAAGCTCTTCCAAAAAATCCAGAAGGAGGGAAGTCTCCCAAACACTTTTTATGAGGCCACTATCACCCTGATCCCCAAATCAGACAAAGACACCACAAAAAAAGAAAACTACAGGCCGATATCTCTAATGAACATAGATGCAAAAATCCTCAACAAAATATTAGCAAACAGAATTCAGCAATACATTAAAAAGATCATACACCATGATCAAGTGGGATTCATCCCTGGTATGCAAGGGTGGTTCAACATCCGCAAATCAATTAATGTGATACACCACATTAACAAAATGAAAAATAAAAATCACATGATCATATCAATAGATGCAGAAAAAGCATTTGACAAAATCCAACAGCCATTTATGATAAAAACCCTTAAGAAAGTGGGAATAGAGGGATCATATCTCAACATAATAAAGACCATATATGACAAACCTACAGCTAACATCATACTCAATGGGGAAAAGCTAAAACCATTCCCCCTAAGATCAGGAACAAGGCAAGGTTGCCCACTATCTCCGCTTCTATTCAACATAGTGCTGGAAGTTCTAGCCACAGCAATCAGACAAGAAAAAGAAATAAAAGGCATCCAAATTGGTAAGGAGGAAGTAAAATTATCATTGTATGCAGATGATATGATACTATATATAGAGAACCCTAAAGACTCCACCAAGAAGCTATTAGAGCTGATAGATGAATTTAGTAAAGTAGCAGGATACAAAATTAATATTCAGAAATCAGTTGCATTTGTATATACCAATAATAAAACATCAGAAGGAGAAATTAAAAAAACAATCCCATTTACAATTGCTCCAAAGACTATAAAATACCTGGGAATAAATTTAACCAAAGAAGTAAAAGATCTGTACTCAGAAAATTATAAGACACTGAAGAAAGGAATGAAGGAAGATATAAATAGATGGAAACACATATCATGTTCATGGATAGGAAGAATTAATATAGTTAAAATGTCCATACTGCCTAAGGCAATATACATATTCAACGCAATTCCTATCAAACTACCAACGACGTTTTTCACAGAAATAGAACATATAATCCTAAAATTTATATGGGACCATAAAAGACCCCGTATAGCCTCAGCAATCTTGAGAAATAAGAACAAAGTGGGAGGTATAACAATACCTGACTTCAAATTATACTACAAGGCTACAGTAATCAAAACAGCATGGTACTGGCATAAAAACAGACACATAGATCAATGGAACAGAATAGAGAGTCCAGAAATAAATCCATGCCTATATGGCCATTTAATCTATGACAATGGAAGCAAGAATGTACGATGGGGTAAAGACAGTCTATTCAATAAATGGTGCTGGGAAACCTGGACAGACACATGCAAAAAAATGAAGCTGGACCACCTCCTTACACCATATACAAAAATAAATTCAAAATGGCTTAAAGACTTAAATGTAAGATCTGAAACCATAAAATACCTGGAAGAAAATATAGGAAGAAACTTCACAGACATTACCCAGAGTAAGATTTTTACTGATATAGCCCCTGGCGCGAGGGAAGTAAGAGAAAAAATAAACATGTGGGATTATATCAAACTAAAAAGTTTTTTCACAGCAAAGGAAATCATCAATAAAACAAAAAGGGATCCTACTGAATGGGAAAAGATATTTGCCAATGATATATCTGATAAGGGATTAATATCACAAATCTATGAAAAACTCACTCAACTCAACTCCAAAAAAACAAACGACCCAATTAAGAAATGGGTAGAGGACTTGAAGAGACATTTTTCTAAAAAGGACATACAGACGGCAAATAGACATATGAAGAAATGCTCAACCTCATTAACCATCAGAGAAATGCAAATAAAAACCACAATGAGATACCACCTCACCCCAGTCAAAATGGCTATCATCAATAAATCAACAAACAACAAGTGCTGGCACGGATGTGGAGAAAAAGGAATGCTTGTGTACTGTTGGTGGGATTGCAGATTGGTGCAGCCACTATGGAAAACAGTATGGAGGTATCTCAAACATCTGAAAATGGAACTACCCTATGATCCAGTAATTTCACTCCTAGGTATCTATCCGGAGAAATCCAAAACTCCAATTCAAAAATCTTTATGCACTCCTATGTTTATTGCAGCACTATACACAATAGCTAAGACTTGGAAACAACCGAAATGCCCATCGGTAGATGACTGGATTAAGAAACTGTGGTACATTTATACAATGGAGTATTACGCAGCCATAAAGAAGAAAGAAATCTTATCATTTGCAACAACATGGATGGACCTAGAGAACATTATGTTAAGTGAAATAAGTCAGACAGAGAAAGATAAGTACCATATGATCTCACTTATATGCGGAATCTAAAGATAAGAATAAGTGAATGAACTAATCAGAAACAGTTTTGGAGACAAAGAGGAAAAACTGAGGGTTGCTAGATGGGCGGGGGGGGGGGTGGGGGTAAAGGGGAAGGTGAGGGGATTAGAAAACAATCAATAACCACAAGATGGCCACGGGGTTTGAAAATTAATCTGGGGAACGTAATTTAGTGGTTACCAGAGGGTAAGGGGGTAGGGGGTGGGAGATGAGGGTAAGGGGGATCAAATATATGGTGATGGAAGGAGAACTGACTCTGGGTGGTGAACACACAATGTAATTTATAGATGATGTGATACAGAATTGCACACCTGAAATCTATGTAATTTTACTAACAGTTGTCACCCCAATCAATTTAAAAAATAAATTAATTAATTAAAAAAAAATCAACCTCTAGTCGGGCATTTTGTAAACATTATACATTTAACTCATTAATATGTAACTTAGCATATAGTATGGTATACTGAGTTGTCAAATAAGTTGGTGTTAAGGCCTGACTATCTGGTTCAAATCATGGCTCCACCACTCACTAGCTATTAACCTTAGGCAAAAAACTTCTGTGCCTCACTTCTAAAATGGAAATAATGAATATCCAGCTCATGGGGTTGTTGCAAGTTAATACAAAGAAAGCATAGGCATGCAGTAATGAGTCAGTTATCGTCAGGTACCACTGTTACTAGTATAAATACTAAAGAAGTAAGAAAATGCATCACAGTTCAGAAAGATTGACTGATGCTGAGTTAAAATACAATACCCTAAATAACCAATTGGAAAATTCTAATGCCTGTTTACTAACTTAATGTTCTCCCAAACAATAAATACCTATATTGGCATGAAAAATTCACATTGTATTTCAGAGACACAGATTTCTTGCTGTGTCTTGCATGCAGACATTGAGGCAAGCAATACCTTCTGGTATATATGTGTGAGAGTGTAAGTGAGTGTGTAGGTGTTGTTTAGCGGGTGGGTGTGTCTCATGGCAGAGAGTCTCATGACAGTTCCATGTGATGCTATAGTAAGGTTTTTCTATTCTGATGATTGAGATCACACTTAATAGCTCTTTCAGACAATCACATTTGATAACACATGGTGAATTTTCTGAAGCTTCATTATTATAAGAAGCAAATATGTCAAATATATCATATGCATTACTTTTTAACAAATGAATAAATAACAGTTATCCATAAATAATTGGTAGGGTGGATTATATACTGTGATCATTTACAATGGTGCCTCAGTCTATTAAAAAATTAGTAACATTTACTAAGTACTAAATATGCGTCAAGGCATAGTTCTAAGTGCTTTACATGCGTTTTTTTCCTTCTATCCTCACAACAACCCTGTGAAGTAGATATTATTATCATCATCATTTTATGGATGTTCTGAGAGGCTAAGTAATTTGTTCAACATCAAGCAGAAATTAGGATTCAAAACCATGCACTCCGATTTCTGAGCCATTATTATTAACCATCTCATCATGTTGCAAAGAGATAAATTATGGGTCAACTCTTCACTTTCCAAAACAAAAGTTTCTAAAAAGAGTTTTATTAGCATATCCTAATACATTTAAAATATGATTTAATTTATAAAATTCTGTCTCACACACATCTCAGGAGCACATAATTTGCATAAGATTCTTTTTATTAATTCACTCTGGAAAATGACATATTATTCTCCTTTTAAAATGATTTTCACCTTTAAGTTATGTAGTTAAATGCCATTAAATCAGTCTATACATGGATATTTACTTAATATACCTGAAATACAAATGTAAAATACGCAAATCTAAAAATATGATTATCTATTTGGAAATGCATATATATAAAACATAGTTTCCTGTGCTAGAGAATACTGCAGGGTACAAAAATTATTTCAAAAGACTGTGATTATTATCTTCAAAGAAAAAAGATAAAATATTGAATCTCTGAAGTGAAAACAGAATGATATATATCATATATACCAGATATATGATATACATATGTCACATATACATACATGATACATATATAGAGCAGGAGGAGTGTTTAGTGATATTACAAAGTAAATGCTTTGGGAATCTGTTTATCCCTTGGACACCAAGTAAAGAATGTCTTTTCCTAACATACAAAGTTTGAAATGCCTCCACGAGCTGAAGTAAGAGAGGAAATGCCACAGAAGAACACAGATCAGAACTACACCTGGGCTACAAGTTATTTCCAGTCCCAGGAAGTCCTGGAAATTTATATCACATCATATATTTGTCTTTAACATAGTTTATAATAAAGTATCCATACAGAACTTTCATTCTAGAGTAGATTTAATCAAACATAAATGCCTTTATTTTCTTCATAAAATCCCAAGATAAAAGCCTTTTTGATACCATATGACCCAGCAATCCCTCTCCTGGGTATCTACCCAAAAAATCTGAAAACATTTATACATAAAGACATGTGTGTTCCAATGTTCATTGCAGCTTTGTTTACGGTGGCCAAGACATGGAAACAACCAAAATGTACTTCGATAGATGAATGGGTAAAGAAGTTGTGGTATATATACACAATGGAATATTATTCGGCAGTAAGAAAAGATGATATAGGAACATTTGTGACAACATGGATGGATCTTGAGAGTTTGATGCTAAGCGAAATAAGTCAGACGGAAAAAGCAGAGAACCATATGATTTCACTGATATGTGGTATATAAACCGAAAGCAACAAAAGAACAAGACAAACAAATGAGAAACAAAAACTCATAGACGCAGACAATAGTTTAGTGGTTACCAGAGGGTAACGGGGGTAGGGGGTGGGAGATGAGGATAAGGAGGACCAAATATATGGTGATGGAAGGAGAACTGACTCTGGGTGGTGAACACACCATGGGATTTATAGATGATGCAATACAGAATTGTACACCTGAAATCTATGTAATTTTACTAACAGTTGTCACCCTAATAAATTAAAAAAAAACCTTTTTGAGGGACTGGTATGACCTGTGTTAAGATAATTTTTTTAAAAAATTTTAAATTTTAATTTATCCAATTCTCCTGTTTTTCTCCTCCTCCAGTCTTAAGAAAGAAGGAAAGTCCTTTGTAACTTCTTACCTTAGGAATTTTTACAGAGCTGAAAACAAATACATATGAAGTCAGAGGTGTTTCTGGTCTTTTGAAAAACCTAAGTCTATAGAAGACATAACCCTGGGTGTCTTGGAGAGGAAGAAGAGAGAGGAAAGTATTTTTAAAATCAGAAAGGAGAGAGAGCAGAGATTCTGGGAGACTGGCGAGTGGACAGAAGAGACCTGTTACATAGCTTGATAGCAGTGTCAGCTTCTAGTGCTCCAAAGGAGGACAGACTCTAGGCACAGGGGCCCAAAGCCTCCCCCAAGACTCTCCTTCCCTAGGCATGGTCCAGAAGCAGCTAAGCCCTCAGAACACACTGATGAGACACAGACATGTCAGCAGAAACCGGAGTGGGCAGCTGGTCACTAACCAGAGCTGTCAGTATCTCCCCAGGATCTGAGCACAGTCCTGTGGCCAGAGCCACTCAGACAGTGAGTGAATTCTCTGCCTCTTCTGCAGGATGGGGGCTCAGAGTCAGATTTCAGTAGATTTAGGGAAGATAAAGAAATGTGATATTTCCTGCACAGCTGTTTGTGAACTGAAATTCATTCCCACAACAGATAGGAAGGTATCTACAATGGATGGATACCACCACCTTTCATAGACACAGTTATGGTGCTCAAAGAGGATAAACTTAGATATTCATCCTGTCTTACAAACTGGCATCTTAACAAGTTTAAACAAATAAGTGGAGTGGTTTCTAAAAGTTACTTATGGGAGCAGTTATCCTATTTCTACTTGTTTGGGAATGTTATCTAGTGATTTAAGCTTCAAAGTATAGAAAAAATGGTAATAGAGGAAAAATTGGTATTAAAAAATTATTAACTTTGATAGGTCAAATATGAAACACATCTGTACTCACAGTATATATCATGGGCTCTTCAACAGACTTATTTAAGAATCTTAGAAAGATAAAACATTTGCCTCTAAGAAAGATCCTCCCAAAAGATTAAAAATCTGTCTGTTGTTCCAGCTTACCTCTTACTGCTTCATAACATTATAGAGGAATGTAATGTATATTCTACATGGGTCAATTATTAGATTTTATTTATTTTGATCCATATGGAATGATTGGTGTAATTATTAAAACCTACACTGGAAACTCAAATATCTCAGTTAATGTTTTCATGCCTTTTAAATTTCAAAGTTCATAGTTAGGGAGTTTATTAACATAGCAAAAAATTTAAGACATCATGATTAGTGCAAAAGACAAAATATGAGATACTGTGACAGATCCAAGATGGCAGAGTAGGTAAACACTGTACCTGCTTCCTTCAGTAACAAATTAAAATTGCAACTAAATTATAGAACTATCAACCTGGAGAGCCATCTGAAGTCTGAATGAACAGAAGTTTTATAACTAAGGATATAAAAAAGCTACATCAAGACTGGTAGGAGCCACAAGACCTCCATGTGGCTGTTGAGAACAAGGGATATCTCGGTTGCAGAGGTTCCCCCCAAAGGAGTGAGGGACCCCATCCCCACACTGACCTCTGTAGCCCAGAGTACTGGTGCCGAAAAGAGGAGTTCCCACAACATCTGGCTGTGAAAAAGAGTGGGGATTCCGATCATCCAGATAGAAACCCAGGCAGCAGGAAACCCAAGCGTCCTCTTAAAGAGCCCACACACAGACTCTCTCACTCCCAGGCACTCACCTTAGGCTCCAGTGGAGGGACGGTGGCTCAGGGGAGTGTTGAAAACATAAGGAGAGCCGACTGAGTTGTGTGGCTCAGGACGAAGGCTGGAGGACTGTCAGCACTTTCCCTGTGAGGAGTCCTCCTCCCGTGAAGCCAGCAGGCGGCCGCCATCTTTAATGTGTTCAGCCCTCCCCCTACGCTTACGTCCAAATGTGAATCTGATTGGTCTGGTGAGCTCCGAAGCTCCACCTGCTGACTCATTGGAACCCCACCCCCCTCAACTTCCGCAATGCCGGTCGCACTTTCTCCAAGAGGAGCCAGCCCCATCCTCACTGCACTCTTTCTTGGAAAGTTATCAGAGTCTGACAGACCTCAGGAGGGCAGCAACTGGCCTCAGTGTGCTCTGAGACTTTTGCTGAGTAGCTCCAACCTCAGCACTGGCACCAAACCAGAATTTACATTAACGTGGTGACCACAACTCTTTCCATTCTAGGACTCCCTGAGACCCTGCCTAACCCAACTTGCATACCGCATGAGGCTTTATTAGTGGCTGAACCTTAAGGGAGCTGGCAGGTGGCAGTAGGCCTTGGGGTGTCCTGGCATTTTGTGGAGCTACCCCAGGCCTGGTACTGGCGGCAGATGTCCTTGGTTTGTAGCGTGGCCTTTTCTACGCACCTCCAGAGTTATCACAGGCAGCAAATAACTGCAATCGCTTTGTAGCTTTTACGAGGTAGTCCCGCCCAGTCACAGGCAGTGGGTGACCTGGGTCAATACCGGAACTCATCCCAAGAGGCCCCAGAACCTACGTATTAGGATGTTGGCTTCAGACCACAAAGAACACTGCTCAATTAGCCCCACAAGCAGCACACCCAAAGGACGGTCTCAACAGGCACCATAGCCCACTGGGGCTAATCGCACCCAGTGGGGTAAGCCCCACACACAGGAGCCTATAAGCTGTGGACGTGGCAAAACCCCACAGCCAATAAGCCCGAGGGTCAATCCCACTCACTGATGTGCCAAAAATAACCAAAGCTCAAATATAACAGGAGGGCACACACAACTGCACAGGGAACACTCCTGGAGCACCCGGTGCAGGTGACCAGGGAGACTGTGCCACTGGGTCCCACAGGGCACCTACTATATGAGGCCACCTGGCCAAGACTGGGGGACATAGCAGATCTACTTAATACAGACGTAGAAACAAACACAGAGAGGCAGCCAAAATGAGGAAACAAAGAAATACATCCCAAATGAAAGAACAGAAGAAAACTCCAGAAAAAGAACTAGACGAAATGGAGGCAAGAAACCTACCAGATACAGAGTTCAAAACAATGGTTATGAGGATGCTCAAGGAACTTAGTGAGAACTTCAATAAAGAGATAATAAACATAAAAAAGGACATAGAAACCATGAAAAAGAGCCAGTCAGAAGTGAAAAATATAATAACTGAAATGAAGAATACACTAGAAGGAATCACCAGACTAGATGAAGCAGAGGATTGAATCAATGATTTAGAAGGCAAGATAGCAGAAAACACCCAATCGAAATAGCAAAAAGAAAAAAGAATCCAAAAAAATGAGAATAGTGTAAGAGACCTCTGGGACAACATCACATGTAACAAGATTCACATCATAAGGATACTAGAAGGAGAAGAGAGAAAGCAAGGGATTGAGGACCTATATGAAAAAATAATGATGCAAAACTTTCCTAACCTGGTGAAGGCAATAGACATACAAGTCCAGGAAGTGCACAGAGTCCCAAACAAGATGAACCCAAACAGGCCCACACCAAGAGAATTATAATTAAAATGACAAAGGTTAAAGACAAAGAGAGAGTCCTAAAGGCAGCACGAGAAAGGCAACTAGTAACTTATAAGGGAGCTCTCATAAAATTGTCAGCTGATTTCTCAACAGTACCTTTGAGGCCAGAGGGATTGGCATAAAATATTCCAGGTGATGAAAAGCAAAGACCTATAACCAAGGTTACTCTACCCAGCAAAGCTATCACTTGTAATCAAAGGACAGATAAAGAGCTTCCCAGACAAGAAAAAGCTAAAGGAGTTCAACACCAAATGACTATTACAAAGAATGTTACAGGGACTTCTTTAATATGGAAAAAAAGATCAAAATTATGAATAAAATGGCAAAAGCAACATACATATCTATCAATAATTACTTTCGATGTAAATGGATTAAATGACCTACTCAAAAGACATAGGAGGGCTGAATGTATAAGAAAACAAGAACCTTACATATGCTGCCTACAAGAGACTCACTTCAGATCGAAAGACACACAGAGATGGGAAGTAAAAGAATGGAAAATGATATATCATGAAAATGGAAATGAAAACAAAACAAACAAAAAAGGCTAGAGTAGCAATGCTTATACCAGACAAAATAGACTTTAAAACAAAGGCTATAACAAGAAACAAAGAAGAACCCAGTAATCCCACTTCAGGGTATTTATCTGAAGAAACACAGATGCTACTTCAAGGGAACATGTATGCATCCATATGCTCATTGCAGCATTGTTTACAACTGCCAAGATGTGGAGGAAGCCTGGGTCCCTGTTGATAGAAAAATGGTTAAAAAGGAGGTGGTACATACACACAATGAAATATTGCTTGGCCACGGAAGCTAATTGGTTCTTGCCATCTGCAGCAGCATGGAGGGTATTGTGCTGAGTGAAGTATGTCAGACAGAGAAAGATGCAAAGAGATTTTGTTTATATGTGGAATCTAAAAAACAAAATAAACAAAACAGAAACAGACTCATAGATACAGAGAACATTTTGATGGTTGCCAGATGGGAGGAGGAAAGGGATGAGTGAAAGAAAAAGGAGAAGGGATTAAGAAGTACAGATTGGTTGTTATACAGTGATCATGGGGATGTAAAGTAAAGCATAGGGAATATAGTCAATAGTATGGCAATAACTATGTTGAGTGCCAGGTGGGTACTAGACCTGTCAGGAGGATAATTTCTTAAATTATATAAATGTCTAACCATTATGCTGTACACCTGAAATTAATATAATATTGAATGTCAACTGTAATTGAAAAAATTAAAAAGGGGAGTAAAGGTGAAGGGTACTAAGAGATTCAAATCTTCAGATATAAAACAAATAAGTCATGGGGATATAATATACAGCATAGGGAATACAGTCAATAATATTGTGACAGCGTGGTACAGCGTCAGATGGTCGCTGGACTTAACATACTGATCACTTCTTTAGGTATATATATGTTGAGTAACTATGTTTACACCTGAAACTAATATATGTTAGCTACATTTTAATAAAAATCTTTTTAAAAAGATGATATTGTCTCTTGATCTAAAATGAAATGGATTTCTTGATCAAATCAAGAAACGCATTAAAAATAAAACATAATCTGTTCATGGCAGATGAACTAAAATTATTAAACAACCTGAAGTTAAATTTAATTTCCCATTCCGGAAGTATAAATACTGTGGGGTTTTTTACCCCTTGCCGTTAGTAAGCTAGGACGGAAGAAGGGAGGGAGGGAGAAGCTGCCCTTCCCTAACAATCTTACAATCTAGTTTAGAGAAGAAATACACCTGAAAAAGCCTCATGAACAAAGCAAAGCAATCACATGCTGGGTGCCATGCCACAATCAGCTGATAGATACATAATTTCATTAAACAGGCTGCAAACTAAATAACCACTTTATGTTTGTGGAATATTTTATCATCTTTTATTAGGTGCCAAAATATATGTCAATATCAAATAAAGGGCAAGGAACCTGAAAAAGAATTGAAGTCAGCTGGAGTTGGTCATCAAGGAAGTGGTTCTCTACTGATTTCATTGCAACTCAAGGTTACCTTCAATGTTTTCATGTCTCTCTTTTTGTTCGGTTTTGTTTTCATTTTCCACTCTTTTTTTCACTTTTGTCTTCTTCTGGAGCAGTAAAAGCCAGTAGGCACATGTGGTTTTGAAGTAGTGCAAAGCATTCAGGCAAAAAGACTTGAGTTTGAGGCTGACCTGGGTCATTCCTACTTGCTCTTGGGCCAGGGACTTAACTTCCCTTGTCTCCATTTCTTCACACGTAAAGGAGGGCCAACCTCTCAGAGTGAGGATGAGGGAAACAGCAGTCAAGAACCCAGCATCTGGAACAGGGTGGCATGCAGTCAGTGGTGCCCATTATTCTTTCCCCTTTGGAAAAAGGATAGAAAGAGAAGGAGTCTTTGTTTTAGAGCAGTTTTTCTCAAATTTTAACATGTATACGAAACATCTGGAAATGCTGTTAAAATGCCCCTTCTGATTTAATAGGTCCAGTGGGGAGAGTATGAGATTTGACAATTCCAATGTTACTGGTCCTTGGACCACATTTTGAGTAGCAAAGTTTTAAAGGTAAATGGAAATGGTCAGAGGAGAAAGATTAATACGTAGAAAAATAAACCAACATTTATAAGATGCCTACTGTATGCCTAAAAATGTATATATAAATACATCTCTTTTTTTTTAATACTCAAAATAACTCTGAGAAGTAGGTTTTATTGCCATTTTACAGAGCAGGAAATTGAGCACTAGATGCATAGGAGATCTTTGTAAATTCAAAGCTCACCTTCACTGTCCACCTGAGAGAGGACACAGCCAGACACATCGACAAAAGGAGGTAAAGACAAATGAGTCTAAGTGAAAGAGAAGGATCAAGTAGGGGTGGACATCAGTGACCTGTAGAGGGAAAAGTGAAGGGGCTCAGGGGATTTTGGGGTGCATTTAATGGTGAAAGCAAGATAAGAGGGCAAGGGCAGTAAACCCTGCACCCTCTCTCTTTCTCCCACACTCCTTCAAAAGCTAAAATAGCTGCTGTTCAATATTCAACCCTTCATCTTTCCCTTCAGGTCAGCATTGACAACGTACTAGTGCACTTGCCATGTTCCATGCAATAAAGGAATGGATCTTGGCCAACTTTACTTCTCTTAGTTATTTCTATGGTTACCAAGATAAGAAAGAAACTGCAAAGAGAAGGTCAAAAGGAGGACAATCAAGTACTGCACTTCTGAAGGGACTTTTTCAACCACTGAGTTTAGCAAAGAGTTCATATCTAATCTAAGTTCCACACTGCCCTAGCAAACAAGAGGTGGAGCCAAAGGTATGAGTCCATGATTATAATGAGGTCTAACAGGTGATAATCACATGACAAGAACATGCTGCCATAAATGTCTTACTGTAAGGCAGCAAGTATTGCAGTGTTTGGGGTCCGTAAACTGTGGTTTCATTAGGGAAGACACAAAAAATATAACTATTTTAACACACTCCATCCTTAGTTTTCCAGATGACACGCTTAACTGTTTTTAAAGCATCATTCAGGAGTATAGTAATTTGGCCCCAAATTAGTAAATTTCTTCAAAAGTTTTCATGAGACCATTAATTGTTAAATGCCAAGAATTCATATATGTTTTATTACACTACCAACTTCTTCCATGGAGGGTACAGGATCTGAGAGGAATTGCATTGGATGAGTCCCCTTCCTTATTTTCATGGATAGTATCTGGTTATTTTGATTAAGAATCAAAATAATACCAGGAAAATGGCAAAGGAAATTGGTCAAAAGAAAAGCAGAACCAGCCTTATGACCAAAGAAAAGCAGAACCAGCTTTAGTATACCATCTATATATAATTTTATTTCATCTTCACAAACCTGTGGACTAGGCAATGCTATGTTCATTTTATTGAAGTTGAGACTGAGATTCAGATAAATTCATGACTCTGGCAAATGGCAGAGTCAGGATTTAAAAAGAAAAAGCCAAGGCTCTTCTTACAAAGGATGTGAGGATTGTGGCAGAAAGTGTGTTTTAAAGTGTGTCGTACATCATCCTCCATCATGACAACGCTCCGTGTCACACATCATTTCTAGTAAGTGGCAATTTCTGTCAAATCCTTTCTTAAAATGTGTATACATTTTTGGCACCCTCTGCCATATATATATTTATATATATGTACATATATATGTATTTAGAGAGACCAAGACAGAGAGGCAGAGAGAGAAAAAGGGGTTTATTACAAGGAACTGGCTCATGTGATTATGGAAACCAGCAGCCAAATCTGCGGAGACGCAAGACAACGACTGCAGATGAAGCCCAAAGGCAGTCTGCTGGCAAAATCCCTCTTATTTGGAAGGGGGTCAGCCTTTTTGTTCTAGTCAGGCTTTCAACTGATTGGATGCACACCCATATTATGGAGAGCAATGTGCTTTACTAATTAAAGTATTAATCTCACCCCAAAACACCCTCGCAGAAACTCCCAGAATAATGTTTGACCAAACACTGGTCATTCAGTCAACACATAAAATTAACCATTATACCATTCATGTGACAGTGTCTATCTAGGCTCTGTTCACTGTATGTTGCTCTCACGGTGAAGGTTCAGAGTAAATATCAATAGACTACTGCTAGTTTTGTACAATTGTGCATGGTGTGGGCTTTTGCTTCACAGAGACCCGGCTTCCTGACCCTTCTGTGCTGATTTGCTACCTGCGTGACACTGAGCAAGTTATCTCAAGTTTGCATACTTCACTTTCCTCATTTGTATTTTACGGATGATGATGATGATGGTGGTGGTACCTACTTCGTGGAGTCATTCTAAGGATTAAAATTAAATGCATGTAAAGCACTGAGCTCGTTCCTGGGCACATAGTAAGAAGTCAACAAATGTTAATTATTGTTCCAATTAATGCCACATGATTTTCTTCCCTAACTGAATGATCAATTCCTCAAAGCAGAAAATTTATTTTTAACCACTCTCAATCGCAGTCCATGCTTAATCCATCATGTGCATATGATAACTATTTATGGATTTAACTGGTCTCAGATTCTAGGATTTTCCTTTTATGATGAGAATGCCAGGGGCAGTACTACTTTTTAATAGAAGAATGTGTGCTCATGTTTTTGGGTTTTTTTTTTTTTAAAAGGAAACAACTATGGAAAATAGTTCACATACTACTGAAGCAGTAGGGGAAGCTAGACAAAATCCATGAAGCAGAAATAGGCTTCAAAAAGGCTCTGGTGAAAAAAGATAAGGTCCTTCAAAAGAATAACTAAGTTTATAAATGGAAAGGTCTAGAGCACACGTGCAGCATTCTACAGGCTTCAGTTGCTTAACAAAATTGATGCGAATTCTATTTGAAGAAATGCCAGATTATTTTGAAACAAATCCAAGATATCATAGCATTTCTTTGATATATATTTCAATATGCATCACTTTTTATTTAAAAAAAGGACTTTCCTTTTTAATAGTCACAATCAATCCCCCCATCCCAATCAAGAAAAATTCCTTAATACTATTAATACCCAGTGCACACGCTTTGCTTTCCTTATTGTAATTATAAAACCTTTTTAAAAACACTTTGTTCAACTCTAGATAATACAAACAAGGTCCATATATTGTTACTGGTTGGTATATACCTAGAAGGCTTTTTTCTTTAATCCATAAGTTTTCCCTGGATCTCTTTTTTTCTTGCAATTTTACTGTTGACAAAAAAAGGTCATAGTTTTGCAGAAGTCTTCACTGTCTAGATTTTGCTGATTGAATATCCATGGACTCAGTGAACATATACCTCTAGCCTGTGTACTTTCTGTAAATTAAAATCTGAAACTTCATCATTTTCAGATTTTTGTTGAAGGACAAAACTACCTCCTAGATGTTTCTATATTTCCATCAGAAGTTACATGTCTGGTTATCTCCCTGAGATACAAGCAACCATGATTAAGCAATGCCTATATCGTGATATTCTAATTCTATTATTTCTTCCTAATTTATTGGGTGTGATACGATAAAAGAAAAATTTTCCCTCATTACTATAAGGTTATTCTGAGGTACAGGTCATAATAGGATCATTGACTATTGAAACTATGCTTTTATTAAAATTTTAGTAATTAAATTTGATATGTTTGACATTATATTGTAGAATCAATCATTGCTCACTACTGTCAGCTACTAGATTGTGTCTATAGTCTCTGTACTACACATATATATCATGAAATAGATGCTCATTTTCAGTTAAGGTTGATGAAGGAATGCCTGGTTTATAAAGATGATCAACCAAAATTTTAATATACCCCTCTATATTGATTATTTACTTAATACCAATGTCTTCTTATTTTAGATAAAGAGGTAATGAATGTACTCATATTCATGTATAGCATCTCTTTTGAATCATTTTCTTGGGACAAATTCCTCAAAGTATAATTAATGAAACAAAAGACTTTATTATATCTATGTCTGTTCTTTATTGCCATATCCCTTTACAAAAGGATTGTATTAATTTAATATCAAGAATGAGTACATAATTTCACTTCAACATTCACAACTGTTATAATGAAAAGATACACATTTTAGTTACGTTAGTAGACATGAAATGCTATCTTAAAGTTGCTTTCATTTGTATTCCTTTGATTACTATCAAAGATGAGCATTTTTTTCCATATGTTTGTTTACTCTTCAGTAGAAGAGATACTTTTCTTAAACTATAAAAAGGCATTTCCGAACAACATATCTATATAATGGAGCAGGGAATTTCAGAATCTGAATTCTCAGTTTTCACAAATTGGTTTATAAATATTTATGGTTTTAATTTCCTTTTTTGTACAGTTAAGCTGATTATACTTTATCCACAACAGAAGGCTATTCAGAAAATTTGGTAAGTTTACATACGTTAAATTCTTATGAAAGTGACTATATCCAATCATTATTTTAAGTATTTTTAAAAGTTTAACTTTAAAATATGAATTTAGCATTACAAAAACAATGTTAATCCAAGATCAACTCTGAATTTTCTTACATCTAATTATATTCCTGAACTTGGGATCAGGAATTTACTCAGATTAACAAAACTATCTGCTTCTCTATACATTCCTATTTAGGAAAAAAAATGGAGTAGATATTAAGTTAAAAAGGTTTTTGTTTGTTTGTTTGTTTTTTAAAAAAACAGTTCTTCTGGGGAAAAAAATCAATTTATTTAGCGAATATTAATTAACACGTAGGGTTTCTTGAGGATGGGAGTAGGGGGTGCTGTTTTGGAAAGGAAGCCTCCCTGAGGGTTTGAATATATGATGACATTCCTTCCCATTTTATTCCCAATCAGAAAACCGAGCGCATTTAACAACCAATACTGTGGCTGTCCAGATACAAGTCAATGTACTGCCTGCTCCCCTGGGAAGATGACTTTCCAAGCCAAACCTTGGCCCTGGCTAATCTAGAGAAGTGAGCAAGAAGAGAAGGCTGAAGAAAACATTCACAAAGTAGTTACTAGCTGGATCTGGCTTTAGCTGGAGTTGTGTACTAGTCGGGGTACTCAGTGTCAAGCAACCAAATTGACTTGAACTTACTTGAAAATGACAGGGATTGTTGCTTATCCATTTTTAACAGTGTACTGGCCTTGGCAATTTTCTTGACCCCTCGAGACACAATCACAGTGAGAATGCCCAGATGAAAATGATTTTACAGAATATTTTACATCTCCCATGAATTCTAGGAAATGTAATCAATTGTTTTCCTTAGTAAATAATAGACTTTTTCTTTTAATTGGCACCTTAGAGCCCAATTAATAAGCATGTTCATTAAAATAGCAATTAATAACATACAATTAACGTTTGAAACCAGTAAATTTATCAAAGGCTTAGGCATTAGGAAACCCTAATTTTAAACTTAGCTTGTTAATGATACACTCTACTTCCATGCTCTTTATTTCTTTCATTTCTGAAACTAATGTAAAACTGGAAATGATGTCAAAATAATTAATAGCCAAAAGTCCAGTAATCACTCTATAAGTAGTACATGGGATAAGGAGATAGTCTCAAAGAATGGGAAATAATATTGCCCTCGGGGTGTTAAACCAAAATCAACACTGAGATGCACCTTAAAGAAACAAAATAACCTGCCACCCAATTAATATAGTGGTGGTAAGAATGATAGAAAAACCTGGTCTACCACAAAAATACAGGAAAAGGAGATTCACAGTGTAAATATCTGCAGAACCCCCAGTGAATTTGTAAGCGTTTTGATCACAAAATATGGTGAATTGGGCAGTCGGAGCTGGTTAGAGCTGGTTATGACTCAGTTGGTTAGAGCATGAGTTCTGAACAACAGGGTTTACGGTTCAATTCCCACATGGGCCATTGAGCTGCACCCTCCACAACTAGATTGAAGACTAGCTGCCACTGAGCTTCCAGAGGGGTGGCCGAACGGCTCCATTGGTTAGAGCACAGGCTCTCAACAACAAGGTTGCTGGTTCAATTCCCGCATGGGATGGTGGGCTGAGCCCCCTGCAACTAAAGATTGAAAATGGCAACTGGACTTGGAGCTGAGCTGCGCTCTCCACAACTAGATTGAAGAACAACTACTTGGAGTTGTTGGGCCCTGGAGAAACATGCTATAAAATTTATTTTTTAAAAAAATATGGTGAATGGTGCTGCCAAGTGCCATCTAATGGAAAGGCAGGGATCTTCAATACGGGAAGTGGCATGATGAACCTTAGTAACAGTGTGTGACAAGTTTCAACTTGCTTGGTGCAGTCGGGTGTGAGCTACGGTTGAGCGAAAGTGTGTTTTAAAGTGTGTTGTACATCATCCTCCATCATGACAACGCTCCGTGTCACACATCACTTCTGGTAAGTGGCAATTTCTGTCAAATAAAAACATTATGGTGTGTCCTCATCTACCTATTCACCGGATCTGGCACAATGCGACTTCTGGCTCTTCCCCAAAGTCAAAATGACTCAAGACATCGAGACAGCCATGACAGTGCAACTAAAGACACTCATGAAAGAGGACTTCCAGAAGTGCTTCAGAAAGTGGCAAGATTGATGGGATAAGTGTGTTCAATGTGATGAGGAATATTTTGAGGGAGATTAATGGCAATGTGTCTTTTACGGTAATAATTTTCTTTAAATTTAAACATTCACCGTATTGTTTGATCACACCTCAGATCTTGAGGAAAGGGAACCCAGCCACCTTCTAAGTATCTGGTCTGCCTGGTAGGTTATTTCCTTAGAGCAGAAATGTGTGCACTAAGCTCTCTTAACATAATGATATTAAATGTAAGTCTCTCATAAATACCTTAAAATATCTTTTAAGCCTGTGCTCCTCAAGGCTATCTTCTGATAGTTTGGCTTCTTACGGGGTTTCCGATCCAAGAATGAGAGGAAGGAAAAATAAACAATGGACTCCTCAGTCTATGAAGGTTTTATTTCTCATTGTAAATGAATAAAATACCTTTCTAGTTTCATATGTCAGTTTTTTGGGAGGTTTGCTAACTTGAACATCCCCAGTCTGATCAACTTCAAAATACTGATGAAATGTTTTCTAATCTGTGATGTTTGGAGCAGGTTATATGGAACAATGAGTTCTTCAAGTCTTCTCCAGATAATCCCCTCTGCACTGATGAGTGTCAAGCAAACTTTTTCCATTCCAAAAAATGTACATACCTTTATTAGTGAGCACGGTGTGCTCCAGGCCACACTTCAGAATGTAAACATAATGGTGGATGCACCGGGATCAATCACGTCCAAAAGTTAACTTCCTTTTCTGTCTCTTTGAGGTAAAATGGACCTCACTAGCCCTATCTCCCTTGAATTATATAGTAGCAAATACAGCTCCTAGCACATAGTAGGGCCTCAGTAAATATATATTGAAATGATGGCTTCTCTTGTGCATGTTTGATTGTCTCTCACGAAGGATAGGAGACAGCTCACCATTCTGAGAATATTTTTATGACTACGTATGACTGGACCATTTAGTCTCACAGTGTGGCCCTAACGTCAACAGAACTTCCCACAACTTGGGGCACTTTTTTTTTTCTTTTAATACACACTCCTCCGGTTCCCAGGGAAAAAACAATGCAAGAAAATGAGGATAACAAAACTATCACCAGCTCAGGCCCTCTCCGGGGTACTTGCTAGAGATTCAACTTCCCCTCTCGGGTCCCTTCTGTCACCCATCAGGGTCCCATGGGATTCCACACTCTCCTTGCTCCAGCCCTCAGCAACTACAACAGCTCCCACCAATTATGATCTCCCTGGGTGGAATAGTGAGGAGTAGCTCCAGCTTCAGGTGTGTTCTTACAAGTTTCTGAGCTCGGATCCTGCCTGCAGCCACCTTGCACCTGCGGAAAGGTGACCGTGGAGCAGCCTGCATCCCTCCCTAAATGCTACTGAAAGTCCTAGGATTAACTATCACCAGCGAGCCATGCAGCCACAGCCTTAGAGCACCAGGTGTGGCTCGGGGCCCAGGAGAGATAACAGATGAGTACCTCATCCCTGCTGCTGCTTTGGGGTGAGGTTGCTTTGTGCTGCTGCCGGCAGACTCCTCCACTGGTCCCACGGGTTTCATACAGAGCCAAAAGCCCCACCATGAACTTGAATGGGTCAGCAAGAGATAGGCACAGGGTGCTGTCCCAGAAAGAGAGCCAGACTGGGGCCTCCATTGAGACACCTCCTTGGCCCTGCCCCTGATGCCAGGCATATTTTCCAAAGGTCTTCTGCTTATTCCTTCTCCAAATGCTATGATATGTATGGATAAAATGTACAGCTTCTCTCAACATATCCAGGGTATTTCTGCTTTTTCCCTAGTGAATATTCCTGCTTTGGTGCATGGATATGGCATATTTAATATTAGGAGACCTACTGCATTTTGTTAAATAAAAGTGAAATTTGTAGCTGGCAGATTTATTAATTCATGTGTCAGTACTAAGTAACTGCCTTTAAAAGATACATAGCACTATAACAATAGCATTCGAATTTCCTTTAATACTAAGGATAGAGTTGTATAAGTGACCTGGACATTTACGTATGCTAAATTGGAGGCTGGCTTTTTATCAGAATGGAGAAAAAGACATGGTAGATGAGACACAGAAGTAGAGAAGCAAAATATAATGCCAAGGGTGTTTTTTTTTTAGCCTTCGGTATTCAGATTTTGGACACTAAAATTATATATAAAAAAAAATACAGTTTTATTGTTTTATATATTGTATATAAAAATGTTACTTTTGTAACTTACAATTCTTGGTTAGACTGAGTATCAAGGTTGCTATGTTGGGGGCCGAATAAACGAATAAGAATGAATACATATAGAGAGATGATCACAAAATTCAACATTGGCTAAATTAGTGCATATAGGCTTGTTGGCAGAATAATGAAAAGCCATGCTCATCATCCTAGTACTTAAATACATATTATTACGGCTGGGAACCAGTTAGGCGAACAGTATGCTCATAGCTTTAAGGTAAATAGTGAAAACATTATGAAATTTAAAATCCACTGTGCAAATAGTCAGACACAGGGTACAGAATTCCAAAGCGACTCATGTTGGGCCTGGGAAGTCAACATCAACAGTCAGCTGACATTTTTTAGTACATTGTAGTAAAGAACAGGGATTTTAACCTGAGAGGGACCTGGGTTTGAATCCTGACTCTGACACTTGATCTTGGGCAAGTCACTTAACTTGTATGGTCTTATATGAATTTCCCCACCTGCAAAATGGGAATGATTATATTTACATCCCTACTAACAGTCAATTATTTAACAACTGGTACAGCTTCGGCACTAACCATTCAGAACAAACTCTGGCCTTGGTCCTGGACCAGGGTCCTGGAGGGCTGCTGTGCTCATTATTAACTCTTTAGTTTCTAGATTAGAGGACAAGGCTGATGGGTCCGCAGGAGAAGAGCTGGGCAATCAGGGAAACAGGGTGGGGAGGGCACCTGGGGAGTTTAGGGCAGCAGCTCTCCACTGCCCACTATGGAAGTATTTCAGTGTTTTAACACCCAGTTTGGCCATCTGGCCGTGTAACCTCATTATGCAGAGCTGATGTGAGGATTAAAGGATAAAATGTAGGTAAAGCACTCAGCATATATTAAGCTCAATAAATGGCATTTACATTACTAATAATAATAGTGTCATGACAGGAATGAAATAATGCCAACTTCAGGACTACAGTGAGGATTAAATAAGAAAACGTGTTATTTAGTTCAGGGTTTGTCTCCTAGTAAGTGCTTAACACACAATAGGCATTATTATTGATATTATTATTGCTGTTACTATTATTATTATATAATGTCTGATGTGTGGATTAAATTGGATTCAGTGGATTAAAAGATCAATCAGGGCCAAGCAAATATTGCATATGTCACAGCTTTTCTAGCTACTAAATGATTACTGCATTCAGGTTGTAAAATTATGGAAAATAACATGAAAAACTAGTGAATAATTTTAAGAAAAACAGAGTTTTCCTTTTTCAACTCCTACAAAACATCTTACAATCTGGGAATACACCTAGCTTGTCAAATAGCGCAAAATTAAATTCATAAATGTAATTGCATCTGACAAATTATTGACTGTAAACCCAGAGAAAGTACAATATAAAGTGACAAAATGATCAAATGAATTCTAGCATCCTTGAAGCAATTTCCATTTTCATTGTTACTGATAACTTAAAATTCAATGGTATATATTTTTTCATTTCTGTGAGTTTATATTAGAGAAAAAAATAATGTTTCTGGCTAAATTAGCAAACAGGTAATGATTTTTCCTTAATGAAATACATCAGCTCAAATCTTGAGAGTCTTCTGAAAGCTTTCCCAGACTGCTCAATTTAACAGTTCCTCAGACTGTGGTTATGCAAAATGAAATAGCTATTTTAAAATCCCCTGCTTATTTTCCTTAAAATAGACATCCAAAACAGGACATTTAATGGATTTGGGGTTTGTGGGTTTTGAGCCTCAATGGTGTCTTGGAACTCAATATTAAAGCAATTAATTACCAAATTGCTATTTCATTTTACAGTGACTTAAAGTCTCCAGGGTATAGTTAGTGGTCTAGTGGTTTGGAAAATGTGAGTGAGATGAAGTGAAAACTCTACTAAACTTATCTACAACTAAAATTAACAGTATTTTCTTATTATCAGCTTTATTTTAGGTATGATAGTAAAGGTCAACAGATTATTTATTTTATTCCACAAAATAACAATCTTCCCCATCGTTATGAGGGAGCGGCGTTCAAGGGCATCAACCACCCCCGGAAGCCCAGAGCCAGAACTGAGGGTCTTACTTTCAATTTTGATTCAAATTTATTTTTTCCACATTTTGATGGTAAGCTCAAAGTTAATTTTCATTACCAATGAACCAATATTACATTGTACCACAAGTTCTGTTATCGCTTTAAAAGGGATTTTCCCACTCAAGTTATACTAAGAGAACAGGCTGCCATCACAAACTCTGTTTAAACAGAAAAAAATTTTAAATGGTACTGATAGGTAATCAGATGCACACCATTAGTAAACATACAATGTGCGTATATAATTTTCTGGCTTCTGTTGATTCACTAGCCTTCAAAAGGTTCACTCTATCTGAATGATGAAATAAAGACAATTGCTTGCAAAGAAAGAAGCCGGCACCAGTTGGGGATATGGAGGAAATAGGTAAGAGCAAGATATTGATGAGCTACTATTCTCAACAGAGATGACATTGTTGGAGAGAGAAATACAAAGAAGCAACACAGACTTTGAGCACCCCCAGCACTGCATATCCCAAAACATGTCTTTTATTCCACAATTCTTTTATCTGAGCACCCTATTGAGAAGATCTCCTCACTTATTACTAATTAAATTTGTTATGAAGAAAAACTGGTTTAGTCACAAAAATGTGTAGTGTTTAATAGTGTGATTATTGCATCACAGTTAAACTGCATCTTTCTAGATGTAGCCAAATTTAATTTAATTTAATTAAGCATGCTTGTACTGTCAGTCTAACACTTAATCAATAGGAATTTGAGCCAGGTGAATAAAGAGGAATTAAAGAGCAGGCTACATTTGCTCACCTTGGATATTAATAATGATATTAAATAAAACATTAAAATTAATAAAGCATTCAAGTTATATTAAAACAGATGATCCACAGCAGCAAATGTCCCACTTTGAAGAATGCAGATGTAGTACGACTTTCTGTCATTCTCCCAGGTTGGATGTAGTGATGCATCTCCTCAGATTCTGAGCTAAGAGCCAGGGAGAGGCTGGGAACTGGAATTCTGGGGAAGAAGAGAAATCCAAGAAAAAGGCTTCCAGGTTTCAACTGGAAACAAATTCCAGCTATATGCTCTGCAAAGAGCCCCAATGAGAATTGTTAAGACTCTGAGATGTTTGCTCATCTGTCCATGATCTGACCCTCAAATAAGAATAGGCTATTTCTGGAACTCAACCAGCACACTCAGCCCAGTGCTGAGGACCATAAGGGCACGAGTAGGGGTTAGTAATGGAGTATCAGTTTTAGGGAATCTAATGGAGACAATATTGAAACTACAAACTATCCAGAGTTTGAAGAGCAACTTGATAAAACATAACAGATGGAGCTAAAACTGATAGATGCAACCTAAAAACTGGCATCTCTCCCAATATACTATTTAATTAACACAGAATAACAGCTGCATTTTCTTGCCTGACATAGCAAAACAACTCAATAAAGTAAGAACAAGATGCCATTCATAATTCTAATGCAACCTTGTGGAGCTCTCACATTCACTGAAGTTGTCATTAATTACTGAGTGGGACTACGTCCTATGAATTAGACTTCAAACACATTACAATATTCACAGTTAAATTATATTTACATCTTTCTATACTTAAATAAAAACAACATACAGAAAAATAATACAGAGGAAAACATATACGTAGTGTGTGTTTGAAAAGTTGTTTACCTTTCCTACTATGATCGTGAGGGATTTTTTCCCTTTTTTCCATAGTACAGTGGAAAGTCACGGAACGATGCATCTAACAACAATCTCCCCTTTATTTACAATGATAATATTGATCCACCTTTATATGATTGAGCTGAATTTCTGGTCATGCTGATAATACCACTGAGTTACATGCTCCCTCTTGTCCTATTTTGGGACTAGAAGTGCAAGCTATGGTCGTGGGACAGAGTTTTCCTCTTTGTAAAGAGAAAGACTAACAACCATCTCTGAGGGTTGAACCTACAATTTTAAACTCATTAATACCTCTGGAAAACAATCCAGTGAGCTACGTAATAAAACATGCACAGATCACCTGCCCATATCTTCCCATCTGGGCATGCGCATACACACACACATGCATAAATATACACGCACACACTGACAACCATCACCCCTGCTTTGTGTGGATGAGGTGCAAGCTCCTTTTCTGCAGACAGAATGTTTCTTCAAGCAAGGTCACTGACTGATGACTGGCAAGAAATATTGCCCCATCCAGAAAAGTTACTATGCCACAGTTGAATCATTGAGGACCCGGTCAATGAACAAGCAGGTCGTAAGTTGGAGGTATCAGAACTAAGAAATTTCTAAACTTTATCTTCTACGGACACTCTTTATTCTATGTAACTAGAAATTTCCTACCTAGGTATAGTTAGTACATTTCTGAATTGTTTCACATATAACATTTTTATGACAGACATAACATTGTGTTGCTGTTAATAACATAATTCTAAGACAGTGCCCCAAGTCTTAAACTATGAACTTGAGGGCAAGGTCTGTGGGAATGTTAGTCCAGGCATTTATCGCAATGGCTAGCCTTTGCTGAATGCTCAACAAATACTTGTTGAATAACTGAATGGTGGCAGAAGAGATGAGGTGGAGGGAGAGCCCCAATCCAGCATCTGGACCAGAATAGGATAGACTTTAATAAGATTTTATGAATGGGTCTTACAAAATTGTCAATAACAAATTCATTGTCATGACAGCTTTATTATATATTTGACTAGGAATTGTCTAGAGGAATCAATTTACCTCACCAGGGTAGCAACAGTAAGCAGTCTGTGAGGTCTTTGATTAAATCAATATTGTGAAGGAGAATGCTTCTTATGTCATTTGTCTTCACCTAGTAAGTCATCATCTTATTTTATCCCCTTTTTACTCATAACAGTTTAATTTACCACTCCAGAATATGCCCCGATTTCTTAATTGTTGTTTATATTTTATTTTCACTTAAAAGTTGTTTATATTTTACAGAGTAGCTGGTAAGTCACAAATATTTAGCTCTTGAATGTCACAAATGGAGTCTCTGCCCTACAGAAGAATAGAGTGTCAGAAGACAGACATTAAGTAGACTGTAGCAAACAATTACATGATCACCGGTGTGCAAAGTACTTGGAGACGTTCAGGACACTGGGAATGCTTTATGGGGAGTGTGCAGAACAGCTGACTCAGCACTTGCTTGGGGCACCAGCAGAGGTGGGAGGGAGGGAGAGAAGGAGGAAGGGAGGGAAGGGGAGAGAGAGAAAGAGAGAGAATAGGGCAGCATGTGAGAGAGAGAATAGGAGAGAGGGGGGGGGAGGGAGAGAGAGAGAGAGAGAGAGAGAGAGAGAGAGAGAGAGAGAGAGAGAGAGAGAGAATTTGAATCAGAAGACAATCTAGAATTTATTTAGGATCTATACGCTTATGTTTTGTTGCACGTCATATCAAAAAAAGTAAATGTTTATTTCATACTTCTACTTTGTTTCTGAATTCATATAGGGGGGCGGCCAATAGAATCTTTTATGTGCTCAGGGTTTATAAATGTCTTAACCTAGCTCTGCAAGGGGACCTAACCTTCTCTGAAGGGTAATTTATAAGCTGAGACTTAAATGATGAAGACGAATTAGCTGAGTAACAAGACAGAAGATATGAGAAATGATTCCCAAACAGAGGGTACATGCAGAATGTGAAATGTCCCACAGGTGACTGAGGCCACAGTCCTGGTTCCATTCATCTATTTCTTCTCCTCTGAAGGGAGTCATTTCCAAAGGCAGACTCATCAGATCCTGTCTGTATACATGAGGAAAAGCCACCTTGCTGTGAGAGTCACGTTGGGACATTGACCACAGCAGTCATAGTGACACAGATACAGAGTTCAGTTTCGTCTAGCTTTATTTATATGACAGAAAAATTTTGAAAACGTACTATGTGCCAGGCTAAGTGCTAGGGATACCCAAGGATGTCTCCTGCTCTGGGTTCTTGTAGATCTACTGCCAGATCTCAGTGCTCTCCAGTCGAGGTCTTCCTCTCACCTGACTCGCTAAGAAGTGTGGCTTCTCCTCCTGGTTACACTCTGTTTCTGCCCCAGTGTCCTATCTCCCCTAATCCCAAACCAACCCAGCCACTGTCTTCAGTCCACCCCAGAGCCCTTCTTCTCAGGCAACCCGAACACGAAGGAAGCAACAAGCTTTCTGCCTGCCATCCAGGATTGCCCAGGATTCTGCCCTGTTGCACCGTCACCTGCTCTCTGATACCCCCTTGCTGTTATTACCATGACTCTCCCACACCCTTCCATAGGGGTAAGCTATTACCAAAATCAGACGTGCAGGTTAACCCCTTGTACAAGCAGCCACTTTTCTTCCTGTCTCTTTGAACTAGTATTTCTCAATACTCACCTTCCAACCCACTCTACTTCTGCAATCTTAATGAACACAGCTCTTGATTTTTCTCTTTGACTCAGCACGTTTTCTTCTTGCTCACATTGTTTTCCTCCTTTCACATAGGCCGTACCTGGCTTCAGCCTTTATTCATTGTTCTGTTTCCTTCCAGTCAATCTCCTACTCACACCAATGAACATTTATAGTCATTTGTAAGGTAGTGAAAATACATACGCAATTGTGGTGTAGATAAAGGACTTCAAGTCACATAATCTTCAGACTAGATTATTTGGGGTTCATTGTTATATCATCTTAAAACCAGTCTTTATGACTTATAATAATGAATGGTTATCTTTTATTTCCCTTTATTCCTTCTGTTCAAAATAGATTGAAGATGGCTTACAAAATATATACAGTATAATAAAATATTAAAGAAGTGGAGTAACCAACCAAAGGGAAACTAAGAGTAGACAAATAAGAAGTCAGGGTAAAAATATTTCACAAAATGTACACTAGAGAGTCTGGGAACTTGCTGTAAGTAAGCTTCTGAATTTTCTAACTACCAACACACAACAGAAGGAAGCACATTCAATTACACAATTCAAAATGCTCAGAAGATTATAAAGCAAACGAATTGCACAAGAGAAGCATAGTCATATGTGGTAATTCATTTCTGCAGGCTTTTGTTACGAGAACACAGTGAGATGAGTGAGTGGCGTTCTCAGCTGCACCTCCACAGTAACAACAGTCATGGGGTTCCTCAGGCTGTTTCTCTACCACCCCTAGACTTCACATGTTCACACGATCCTAAACTGCAGCCCAGCAGAAGTGATCATGGGAGGGGTCAGAACAAGACTATGCAAAGACAGATTTTTCTTAATTTCAAAGGCCATTTTTCTTAATTTCAGGATAAAATTTAGATCACCTAAGTAGAGTGCATAGTCTTCAGGAAATCCTCCATTAACTCTCTTCTCCCAACAGATCATGTCTGCAAGCCAGACAGGTGTGTTGGCAACTTAGGGCATATTCATTTCCATTAGCAGTCAGCAGAATTGGGGATAGGCTTAACGCTGGTTTATCGAAGTTACGGAAACAGAGGGGAACTGAGGAAACATTTGTGGGCTAAGCCAGGATTTTCCCCAAAAAACAATTTTGGATCCATTCTAACATGTATATATACATATATATATATATATATCTTTTATCTGACATATATGTGTATGTACATATACATATATATGTCAGATATATATATGTCAGATATATATATGTCAGATAAAAGGGCAAATGCCAAGACTTTGCCATTGAACTCAGATGTGATGGTTAAGCCTAGAAAATCTATGAAGCAGCTGTCAGTAAATACTTACCTGTGCAGTCATTTTCTTCCCCATTTTTTTCACTGTGATAATATACACATAAAATTTATCATCTTAACCATTTTAAGTGTACAGTTCAGTAGTATTCAATACATTCATAATGTGCAATCATCACCACCACCCATCTCCATAACTCTTTTCATCTTGTAAAACTGAAACTCTATACCCATTAAATAATAACTCTTCATTCCCCCTCTCCCCAGCCCCTGACAACCACCATGTTACTTTCTGTCTTGAAGACTAAGACTGTCTCTAAGATCTAATGCAGTCATTTTAATCAGGAACACACACACACACACACACACACACACACACACACACACTCTCATAAAATATCTAATCTCAAGCAATGAAACTTCCTCCTTTCCTCCATAAGACAAAGTGTTACAAAACAAACGCCTCTAGATGGCTAAATAATTTGATCTATTGTGTAGCACATGAAACCAAAAGTTGTTTTAAGTATTGGAGACTATTAATAGCAGTTTGGGTTTTGCTGCAGCTGCTCTGAGGCCATCAATCTTTCCATCAGTAATTCCATCACAGGCTGCTTGTCAAGTTAAGCTCCTCCTCTCTAAAGACACGTAAAACTAAGTCAGAAAGTAGACACGTTCATTTTTCTGTTTTTTACAAGAGAAATGACAGAATACTGTATCTAGTTCATGCAAAAGTAGTATCAAATTATTAAAGGGCAACTTAAAAATAAGGAAGAAGGAAGGTGCAGAACATACTTATGCTTTACATATTTGGCTTTTTAAGAAAAAGATTGTTTTTGTGGATCCTAATTCCCATAATGGTTTTCAGTTTCAGTTCTGTATATGTAAATAGTGAAAAATTAAAACTAAATTGATATAACTTAGTCCACCACTGATAACTGTTTGAGAAACTTTCAAGAAAAGTTGCAAAAATGTAATGTGATATGTTCCTAATGAATTTCTTCACAAAGTGATAAAATATGTAATCCTGGTCAGTATTGGAGAAAGCTTGCCTGAAGTCTGTTTTTTCTTTGCCTAAAGTTTGGTCTATAAATTCTGGAAGGATAATCAATTACAAGAAAACTGCTTTTTAAGTGGATTATTTTATAATATACTAGATTTATGATATTGAGAAAGTAGAAAATTGCCCTATTAAAAAATGAGATACAGCAGCGTCTAGTGCCCATCTGACGACTCTGTAGCTAAAGAAATAATTAAAGCAATGGATTGTCACATCTTAGTGTCCTCCAATCAGATTGACCCTTGAAGAGTTGTGCCCCGAGTCCAAAGAATGGTGACCACCGGTCTTACTGTATAGCTTAGAGTCTATGGAAATCATTTAGTATGCTTTGCTTTATTATATCACTTTGATATTCCTGAACTAGATATTTTGTCCCAGCTACTCAGTTATTGACATTAAATTATTAATTCATTTAACAAATATTTATCAAGTACCCTTTAGACACTATCGGTACCAAAATGAATAAGCCAGGAATCTTGACCTTAACAAGGTCACAGTCTGTGCTTTCTTTTCTATTGATGGTCCAAGATGTTCTGATGCAGAAAAATATCCCTCTTTGTTTTGTCTGTGTCACACCTGAGAATCTCTATTACACCAACCCAGGATGTGCTTTTCCTGGGAATGAACACGTCTCACAAGTATATCAAGTACAGAATTATAGTAACAAGTTTACTCAACAAAAAGAACCATATTTACCATGAATTCAGTGGCTGTTATGTGGTGCTGGTAAATTTACTCTCTTGGAAGGTCACCTCACTTGGAATGGTTTAAGTTTCAATTTCCTTG
Source organism: Rhinolophus ferrumequinum (assembly GCF_004115265.2). Taxonomy (NCBI): domain Eukaryota; kingdom Metazoa; phylum Chordata; class Mammalia; order Chiroptera; family Rhinolophidae; genus Rhinolophus; species Rhinolophus ferrumequinum. The sequence goes on along the minus strand of NC_046285.1, from coordinate 61,961,814 downwards.
TCTATCACCAGAGCACAACTTCCTATAACATGCTTTACTTCTGGCTGTTTGCCATTTCAGCACTTTTGAACTCAGTGCTTCACACTAGTAATAATTTCTACCTGACCATTCTTATCTCTCCAACCTATCACATAGAATATCTGTGGGATAACATTCTAATTTCATCCTGTCATTTCCTTGTTCAGAAAATTCCACAGATTGCCCATTTCCTGTAAACTCTTGTGACTAGCCAGAAACTCTCCCAGTACTATGCTTCACCTTACTTCCCAACCCCACTTCTTATTACTCCAAATTACGTAGTATTAGGTTGGTGCAAAAATAATTGCGGTTTTTGCAAATGTTTTTTAAACCTTTTAAACTGTAATTACTTTTGCACCAACCTAATAGTTGTACCTTAAACACCTTGAACTTCCTTTGCTCTTTAAGGATTTATTCCTGCTGGAAAGCAACCCCCCGCCCCCTCATCCTCCCATTTCAAATTCAGTTTAAATTCAGCAGCTTTCTTCTGAACTCTCCCCAATTGCTATTGCCCATATCAACTTTGTTTTTGTAATTAATGACTATTATCGGTATAGCTCTTTAGGACTTAATCCCATACTGACGTGGACTGTTATTTAACCGATTCCTTTCTGCATCTTCTCTTTCCAATTAGATCATGAACTCCACCCAGAGAGAAGGGGCTCACCTTAAAAGTTGCATGTGTGTCTCCTCCTACTTTTAGGTATTTGTTATGCAGATATTTGGCACGCAATACATTTAAGAAATAGCTGTGGAATGAATGAATTACCACTGACTCCAAATACATTTTTCCTTTCTTTTATAGCCGGTGCCTGTCTTAAATCCTGTGTATTCCCAAAGCAATGCTTTTCAAACCTTTCCAACCACAGCCAAGAGGAAGAAATTCTTATTGTGACAAAACAATACATATTACTTACACTGTGCTAATATATTCTGATGCTTTGTATCCTGTTTTTCAAAATACTGATCATGATAAACTAAATTGATTTCCTCATCACTAAAGGGTTATAATTTATAGCATAAAAATACTCTATACTCCTTGAATTAGGATGAGGTATAGAATATTGCTCTTGAAAAATGCTTAGAACAAAACAGTGCTTTATGTTCTCATTCTCTTCCTGACAGTTTGAGTTACAATTATGATCTTTACACAGTTATCTTGAGATCATTTCTCACCACATTCCACCATAGCATTTAAAATCAATTCCTCCTCCCACTTCGACCTTTTGAAATTTGGAACACAGTTAAACAGTAATTCACAAAGTGTCCTCTAGATTTCTATTTCTTATGTTGTCTTCACAAACTTTAGTGGCATATAAATATAAATTTCCAGGCCTAATTTCAATCAGACAACTTGCAGGTGAATAAAAATAGGTATGATCATATTTTTGTATCTTTACACGTCTTAAGAGCTTGCATGAGCTTTGTTACATGACCATCCAGAATCTGAATCCCAGCTTTGCCAAGTTACTTAACCTGAGCCTTTATTTCCACACCATACAATTGGAAATAATATGAACTTCAAATGTTATGGGGGTTAAATTAGACCATGCAAGAACAGAGCTTAGGGCAGGGCCTGGGACACACAAGTGTCCCACAAATGGTAGTGATGTTTTATCACTATAATAAATAAGTAAATGTATTTCAAACTTCCTTTTAGTGTCATAAAGCAAGGTTCAGTCACAATAACGAAAGTAAGATTTTTTTAAATCTTTAAATAGCTAATTTTTGTGGTTGGTTTATTTATAATATAAAATTCTACTGCTGGTTTTATAGATCATAAATATCCCAAAGGAAAGACTCTATTTGTGGTGTTGGATAATCATTATATAATAAGGACTGTCTATTATTTAATAAGGAATGTCTATAATGTTTATATGTATTATATATATAATATATATGATATATATAATAACTTGCCTAGTCATACTAATCTCATTTAGATGTTTTCACTTTATAAAATGTTTTTTTAAAGAAACCAAAAATTGCTCATGCACTGTTGGTGGGATTGCAAACTGGTGCACCCACTATGGAAAATAGTTTGGAGGTTCCACAAAAAATTGAAAATAGAACTACCTTGTGACTCAGCAATTCCACTTCTGGGTATTTATTCAAAGAACTCCAAAACACTAATTCGAAAGATATATGCACCTCTAAGTTCATCGCAGCACTATTTACAATAGACAAGATATGTAAGCAACCCAAGTGTCTGTCGACAGACGGTTGGATAAAGAAGATGTGGTACATATAGACAATGGAATATTACTCAGCTATAAAAAAGAATGAAATCTTACCATTTGCGATAACATAGATGGACCTAGAGGGTATTATGCTAAGTGAAATAAGCCAGACTGAGAAAGACAAATACCGTATGATCTAACATATATGTGAAATCTAAAGAATAAAATAAACCCCAACAAACAAAACAGAAACAGACTCATAGATACAGAGAACAAATTGATGGCTGCCAGAGGGGAGGGAGTTTGGGCAGCTGGGTGAAAAAAGTGAAGGGATTAAGAAATACAAATTGGTAGTTACAAAATAGTCATGGGGTGTAAAGTACAGCATAGAGAATATAGTCAATAATATTGCAACAACTATGTATAATGCCAGCCGGCTACTAGACTAACGGAGGGATCACTGCATAAATTATATAAATGTCTAACCACTATGCTGTATACCTGAAACTAATATAAAATAATATTGAATATCAACTGCAACTAAAAAAAAAAAACTTAAAAAGGAAAAATAAACACCAGAAACTCCTGTGTGTTGAATGATGTGTGCTTTAATTCAGTAAAATTATTGCACACCATACATGTTTGTAACACTCAAGATGTCTATTGACTGCTTTTGAACAAAGCGAGATTTGTCACTTCATTTCAGCTTCCCAAGTCAAAGCCCTGCTCCAGCTGCTTTTACATTCCTTCTTACTTCTATTTATCGTTCCTCATCTTACCTAAGTCTTGCTACTTCTAGAGTGTTTTTGATTGCAGGAGTTTGGCAGTTAACAGTAGTAAACAACTATCTTTCCATAAAGTATTTTTCACCCTAACCTGTTCCAAAACAGAATATCTTGTCTATTCTCCCAAAAACACTGGTCCAAACTGGATCAGGCACAGGGAAATTGTAATCCCTTTCAAAATCACTTACAGGGAGTGATCAAGATTCCCCCACTCAGTCGTTTGCTAAAGAAGAGAGCTGCGTTATGCATTGAGACTAAGGCTTTGACAATCTAATTGAACCAAAAGTGGAGACCTCGGGATTAACCTTCAGCCACTACTCTTGAGATTGTTGCGTATGTATGTTGGGGAATGGGGGTACCAAAGGAAGCAGAGGGGCAGAAACAGACCTGCAACAAGCGATAGAAACAGAGGAGTCGGCCAGAAGCTGCAGACTCCACGGAAATGTAGACACACAGCCGCGACTTAATCCTACCTCTGAAAAGGGGGAAGGGGGCAGAACGCAAAAACCACTTTCGAGAAGCCCGCACCTGTCCCCGTCTGCTGCTGACCTTGCTCACATGGCTAAGCCCAGCAGCACACGACAGGGGCCGAGAGCGCGGGGAGCCTGGGTCCCGGCCGCCCCTTTCGTCACGTCCGGGGGACGGGCCGGGGCGCCGGGGGGCGGGCCCGGGTGGGGCCGGACCTGGCGGGGGTGGGGTTGTGGCGGTGCTTCGGGTGACCACGGTCAATAATGAAGGTGGCTGCGGCGCCACGGCAGGCTCAGCAGCACCGGGCGGGGGCGGCGCCGTGGCTGCGCCTGTAGAACCTCCGGGCAGAAGCGGCGAGATGGGAACCCGGCTCAGGGAGTGAGGTGGCGGCGGCGGCCAGCAGAACTTCAGCCAGAGGGGCTCTTCCGCTCACCCCTCTGGCTGATCGGCCTCCACCTGCAGCCCCTCGGTCCCCGCGTCCCGCGGGACCGGGACGGCGACAGTGGGGGCATGTGGCGCTGGGTCCGGCAGCAGCTGGTAGGTGCCTCCATCCCCTGTCCCGCCCGCGCGGCCTCCCAGGCTTGGGTGGCCGGGGAGGGCCGGCGGCGCGGAGCCGCGAGGCTGGGGCGCGGGCGCCTGGCTAGGCCGCGGCAGCGGAGGGCGCGGGGACCGGAGCCGGGAAGCCCCGCGCAGCCCCGCTGCGCGACTCGCCTCCAAGCCCCGGCCGATCGGGCGGCGGGAGGTGGCTGCTTCCTGCCCGCGCTTCTCGGTTCCTCACTCATCCTCGCCGATCTTAGGCGGCTGCGGCCAGAAGCGGGGGTCCGGAGCGGGGCTGGCGTCCCCCGAGGAAACGGCGAGGGAACGGCAAGCGAGTAGGCCTTGGGGAGAGGAAAGAGGCTTGCGTTTCTTGTCTCTAGCAATTTGGGACACGTTTGAGTGAAGAGGAGGGGGCAGGACTTGTCTCCAGCTCCCTTTCGTCACTGATTTCAATTAGTGTCACGATTCAGTGTTGCGTTGATTATCCAGGAGGAGGGGACCTTATCTCGTCTAACCCCTCTCTCAACAAAAGAAACGTTACCCATGGCCTGGGTGAGGGAAAGAAAATACTCCCAACACCCCCGTCTAGTTTCGGAAAAGATTTGTACAACAGTTACGAAGGACGACGTTTTCCTTCCAACCTTGCCCGCACCCCACCCCCAAGTGAAACTTTTGGAATGTAGGCCTTACTTTTTTCCGTTCTTCTGAAGGCAGTTTAAGCGAGACAGGTTTGGAACCAATGGAATATCTGGAGGAAAAAGAAATCTTAGAAGAGGGTGATTTAAGGCATATCAAAAGCGCCACCTTTCTCATAATCAGTTCAGAGAGAAAAATCTGTCCTGCCTCCTGGCAACTACAACAGGAAGGCAACAGTGGCATATTAGGACAGAAATTGCTCCTGGCTGAAGAAGCCCAACCTTGTCTCTATTTTGAGGTTTGTTACTGGTTGCTGCTAAATTTCTAAATCGCACTAATTAAGTGCTTCTACAATTCATTGGTTTCACTTACTAATTAAAAAGGCAATGAAACCAAAACGATTTTTGTGAGACTAAAGCATGGATAACTCTTCTCCCCTGCTCTAGAACAGCATTTTAATGTTAAGACTATTTCAGATCCAACCTTCTGTTAATTCATTTTGCAGTGGACACCAATCTCAAAAAAAAAAAAAAAATCTTATAAATAAAACTAGACTGCCTGCCTCTTTCTCAAACAAATGTTGATTCTCTGTTTTTATCTAATTGTAAATTCAGATATCCCAGATATATAACTCATTAAGAAACAGAGCTAATGATATCAATGTAATACCGTATTATGGTAATACTTCGACTTTGTTTCAGTAAGCCATAGAACAGTAACTTGACTCTGGAAGTTAATTATTACAGGTCTCATGCTTTTGATTTGGCAATCTTCATGTATAGAATAGAAAAGGCTTACTTACCTGATGGTGTTTTTGTATGATAGGAATATCATTCTACAGTGGTTCTCTTAAAGCTTTTCCTAGTAGATTTAATAAGACACCACTTCTCAATGTTAGGTATTTTTGTTAACCTGAATAAAATCCTGGTTGTATAACCACTCCTCCTTAATATAGACAATTGGTAATTTTTTTTTTTTTTTTAAATGGCTTCATATGAATACAACTGAAAGGAAGGGCAGGAAGTTGTGTGGTTAATTTACAAGACAACTGCCTCACCAGGTGGTTAACAAGCTGAACAAGTTGCTATGCATAAAAAATACTATCTCTGACATTTAGCTGCCCACCTCACTGGCTTTATTTTTAAGTTATCAGATCTTCTAAGTATGTAATCAGACCTGTGCCAGTGTAGGACTTTGTGTCTCTGATTAACTTTGTACAGTCACTTAAATTATACATTGAGGATAGTGGATACACAGAGTAATAAAAGTATGTTTTACTATCCCAGTTATAAACAGTAGTTCTAGTTACTATACCAGGAATTACTTAACTCAAAGTCTAGTTTACATTATACTTCCATTTGCTCAATGGATTGAGTCACCATGTGTTTTAGCAATAGGTTCATTTTTAAAATTCAGATAAGTGAGACAAATTTGGGGAAATTAATAAGTAAATCACAAGAACAGGTTTTTGGAGTCATAAACACACTATTTGTTATATGAATCCTGATTTTCAACAATTTCTATTCTTTTGCCAAAGAAAATTTATTGTCATTTTATTACAGAAACAACTTCTGTGCTCTAGTAATTTCTCTCTAATTAAAGAAATATTTGACTCCCTTATCTCCACAAAGCATTTTCACTATTTGACATGATGAGAAAAATCAGGAGATTGTCAGAAGGTTGATGTTTTCCCTTGCGGAAGTAAAGTGAAAAGATTGGAATCATCCTTTCATTTTTCTTAGTCTTTTATTCTTTTTTGATTCAAAATGCTAGTTATTTCACACTAAGATTTTCTTATGGTGTCTTTCTGGTACAATTAGTATTATCCATAGTGTACCCATTTCTAACGGCATATTATGTGTATTAACCGGTTAAAGATGACAGCACCTTGATTATAATACTGGAAATGCCATTAGCTACTCACTGTATTCTAATAGTTACATTTGTATGGTAGTCGTTGACCACATTGGCTATTAAAATTCTAATTTATTAGATTAAAAATTAATGTGACTATTACTGTGTTGGACAAATCAGAGTAGAACATTTTGATTATCACAGAAAACTCTACTGGACGGCACTACTTTATACACTTTTAAATGAAAGTCTTTGTAAATACATGTTAGTTGCTTTGTAATATTTACAGGGCAATGTAATGCTGTGTTTTTAAAGCACTTACTTTGTGCAGCCATTGTAATATTCTAAATGCTGAGGATACAAATGTAGGTCGTTGAAAATCTTTTTCATTTCTGTATGCTCAGTCCCACACAGCACTTGACATAGAGTAGACATTGAATACATGTTTGCTGAATAGGTGACCAGTCCAGAAGAAAGCTAGAAAACTGATTTTACAAAAGTACAACTTAATGTTGTCATACTAAGATACCATTCTTAAATTGTTCCATAAATGTAGTCCCTTCAGATTTGTATTGGCAAAGATGGAAGGGTTGGTAAGATTGTCTTCTGATTCACTAAGAAAAACGGGATGCTCTTAAAATTCTCTTAACTTCCTGTTCTCTCATCAATCACACTCACCAAACTTGCTTTTAACTGTACTTAATTCTTCCCTTTTCACCTGTCACAAAGGAGGGTGTGATTATCCTCTTTTTAAGCTAACCATTTGTCCTCTTAATGGGGTCCACAGACCCCATCAATTATCTGTACTAGTACATTTACTCTCTTTTCCTTCAACCTATGAACATGTTCAAGCTTCCCTCTACTATTTTGGTTTGTCTTATACCTGCAAATGTCAAATTGTTTTCAATTTTCTTTAAAAGAAAAATCGGTCTATTCTGCATAATAGAGCTGTCTGATACATTGAAACATGACTAGTTCAAACAGGATTTCAAAAAGAGTATTAAAAAAAGAATGTAAAATATCTCAATTTTTTATATTGCTTACATGGTGAGATAATATTTTGGATATATTGGGTAAAGTAAAATATTATTACAAGTAATTTTACCTGTTTCTTTTTACTTTAAAAAAATAACAAAATTTTAAATTATATATGTGGCTTGCATTTGTGGCTCATGTTATATTTCCACTAGTGCTGCTGTGTTTCTATATAATACATTATCTAAGTCTAGATATCTCACTCTCTAGACTACGCTGTAAATATCTTAGGACGGGTCCGTATCTTGTTCTTCTTTAAATCCCTTGCGCTCAAGAGAGCAGCTGGCCCACTGTAAGTACTCACATACCAAATGTTGGTTGAATAAATGAATGAGTGTCAGATTTATTTCAGTATCAGTTTGGAAGTACCTGCATTCTTTGCCTTTCTCTCAAGGAATGAATAAAGAGTAGGAAAAGGCAGCACAGGCCTATGGTGGTATTATTTTGGTGTGGCTAATAAGTTTTAACGTCAGGAATTAATGTGTAAGAACCTAGATCTTTGAAGATTTGCTTCTATCCATATATTCAGACATACATTCCTAGATACCCAGTTTTTCATTTGGTTAGGGAGCATTACAGGAATCCCAAGTATCCCAGCAGCACTGAAATTAGGGGACCTTGACCAGATCCTCCAAAGAACCTAAGGATTGCCATTATTGTCATTCCGTATCCCTTCTGTCCCTGCGGTCTGTTTTCAACATAGCAGCCAGAGTGATCTTATTAAAACACAAGTTAGATCATGTAATGCCTGTGTTTAAAACCTCCTAAGGATTTGCTTTCTTGCTCAGAGTAAAAACCAAAGTCTCAACTTGATCTGTATCATTCCCCAGTCCCACCCTGCCCTCCAACCACTTTTCATTTCCCATCATTCTTCACTCACTCTGCTTTATCCACCTTGGAAGCCTTCAATTCATCAGAAGTGTCAGGCATACAGTACTTCACTCTCAGGATCTTTACCCTGGCTGTTACCTCTGCCTGGAATGTTCTTCCTCCAGTTTTCTGTTTTTTTCACTCCCTTCAAGTCTTTATTCAGTTGTTACCTTATAAATGAGGCCTTTTCTGGACATCCAATATAAAATTGTAAACTTCCCCAGTACTTCCCTAGCCCCCTTCCCTGCTTTATATTTCTCTTAGCACTTAATACTATTTAATATACTCTATAATTTTCTTATTTGTCTCATTTATCTCATGTAGGTAGCGATTTTGGTCTGTTTTTAGTTCTCCATGTAACAAAGACAGTTTCTCAACCCTGCATCCACTTTAGGTAACACCATTTCTCTCATGTTTACCTATTAATTCACTCAGACATTTTCTGAACACCTGCTCTGTGATAGCATGTTGCTAGGCTCTGGAATGACCAAAATGAACCCCTGTCCTAGACAGCCTTCTGGGCGTCTCTTCTTCCCTAATGGATATTTGCATTGTTGTCATTTTTTTTCCTATTACAAAAAAGTGCTGCAGTGACCATTCTTATGTGTATTTTATTTATTTTATTGGAATACTTAGAAGTGGAATTGCTGGGTCATGGGGTATAACATTATGACGTACTAGATATTGCCAAATTATTTTCCAAAACATGAGAGTTCCCCTTTACCTACATCTTGGTCAACACCTTGTACTATCAGACTTGAAAAAAATTAGCACTCTGATGGGTGTGAATTATATCTCATTTTGCTTTGATTTGCATTTTCCTGATTGCTAGTGAGATTCAAGTGTCCTATATTTCATTCATATGCATAGATTACCCATTTTTCTATTGGATAGTTTGACTTTATTAGTTCTTTCTGTAATGCTAATTCTTTGTATCATATGTTGTAAATATCTTCTTTCAGTCTGTTCCTCGTATTTAACTTTGTTGATGGTGTCTTTTTTGGTACAGAAATTTTAAATTTATTGGTAGGTAGGTTTATTAGGCACATGATTTCCGCTTTTTATTACTTATTTAGGAATTTCCGCTGTCAAGATCATAAAGCTATATTTCTAATGTTTTCTTCAAATTGTCTTAAAACTTAGTTTTTCAACATTTAGGTCCTTAATATATCTGGAATGATTTTTATATATGGAATAAAGTAGATAATTTATTTTCTTCCATGTGTACAGTTAATTGACCCAATGCTGTTTATTGAAGGAGGCATCTTATCCCCACTCATCTGTGTTGTTTGCCTTCTGTGTCATAAACCAGCGTTCTCTTGTGCATATCTTGTTCTCTTTCTAGGTCTTCTGTTCTGTTTCATTCATCTGTTGATCTATTGGTGCACCAATAATGCACTGTCTTAAATATAGTATTTTTATAAGTCTTGATAACTGGCCAGGCAGAACCCCCAATCCCTTTTCTTTTTTTTTTTTTCTTCAGAATTTCATCTTTACTCCTCCATATACTATGTATAAGTAGTCTAATTTGGTGGAAAATCTTTCTAGAATTTTCATTGGCTTTGCATTGAATTTAAGTTTCTTCTATTTTCCCTTTTGGTGATGTAGAACTTATGGATTGTATTTTCATCCTTTATTTTCCAGCTATGCCTGTGTATTGAGTATCTCTATCTGCTTATAAATAATATACAGATTAGAAGATTTTAATGCCAATATTCCCTTTCTCACCTTCTACATCACTGTTACATAATAGTTTAGTTCTTTTTTCTCTTTTATTAGTTTTATTGAAATACAACTAACAAACCATACCATTTACTCATTTAAAGTATACATTTCAATTTTTTTTAGTATATTCAGAGTTGTGCAGCCATTGCCACGCTCTAATTTTAGAACATTTTTATACCCTCTCTAAAAGAGACTTTCAACCCATTAACTCGCACTCTATTCCCACAAACCTAATCAATCACTAATCTACTTCTGTCTATAGATTTGCCTACTCTGGACATTTCATATAAATGGCATCGTACAATATGTGGTATTTTATGATTGGCTTCTTTCACCTAGCATAATGTTTTTAGGGTTCATCCATGTTGTAGCATTTATCAGTACTTCCTTTTTTATTGCCAAATAATATTCCATTATGGATACACACATTTTGTTTATCCATTCATCAATTAGTGGATATTTAGTTTGTTTCCACTTTTTGGCTAATTAGAAATAATGCTGTTTTGACTATTCGTGTGCAAGTTTTTGTGTGGATATTTATTTTTCACTTCTCTCGGTTATATACCTGAAGAGTATAATTATTGGGTCATATATTAACTCTATTTCTAACTTTGAGAGGAATTGCCAAATTGTTTTCCAAAGTGGCTGCACCATTTTACATTCCCACTAGCAATGTGTAAGGAGTCCTCATAGTCTTGTCAACACTTGCTTTTCTCTTTTTGATTACAGCCATTATAGTGGTTGAGAATTTGTGATTTTGATTTACATTTCCCTAATGACTAATGATTTCAAACATCTTTTCATGTCCCTTTTAGCAGTTTGTATATCTTTTTGGAGAAATGCCTATTCAGATCTCTTTGCCCATTAAAAAAATTATTTTAAGTGAATTCACTTAAAAGAGTTTTTTTACATGGTCTAGATACAAGAGCCTTGTCAGGTATGTGATTTGCAAATATTTTCTCAAACAATGTGTGGTGGTGGTCTACGCATATGTCTTTTTAAACTCAAAACATTTTCTAACTTTTTAACAGTTACTCACTTTGATTTTTACTACAAGGATTTTAGTGATTTCTTTTACTCACCATTGTTTTCTTCTGTACCATCTCTTCCCTCTGGATTTACTTTTATTCTTGTTGAAATGCATCCTTTATTTATTTTAAGGCAAGAATTACTATGCACGTAAACTCTCTTAGTTTTTATGTCTTAAAATGTCTTGATTTCACAATTATTATTGAATAGTAATTTAGGTAGATATAGAATTCTAGATTAACAATTACTTTTGCTCAACATATTGAAGATACTACTTATTCCAGTGCTTTCTGGCATTTATTATTGCTGATGTAAAATACACTTTTAATCTGATTGTCATTACTTTGTTGGTAATCTCTTTCAATTGTTTTTAAGATTGCCTCTGTCAATATTTCGTAACTTTACTATGCTGTATCATCATATTTTTCAAAATTTTGTTTTTCCAGCTCTGTACTTACATGTGCTTTCAATCTGAAGGTTCTTATTTCTACATTCAGAAATTTTTTCAGCCTTTGTTTTCCTTTAAATATTGCTTCTCAGCCTTTAACTTTCTCATTCTAGAACTCTTGCTTGATGTTAATGTGTCCTGTATGGTTTTTAATTTCTTTTTCATATTTCTTGTCTAATTTCATTCTGTGCCACTTTCAGTGTAAATTTCTTAGTTCTTTCCTCCAGTGCATTAATTCTCTCACCTGTGTCCAATCTAGAGTTTATCCTGTCTTCTGAATTTTTGATTTAAATGACTTTTCATATCCAGAATTTATTATCGACTTCTTTCATTTCCATCTGTTCTTGATGTATGTCTGCCTGATTTGTCTCAATATTACGTTCTTTAAAACAACAACAACAACAAAAAACCCCAAAAAACATATCATTCTGTTATCTCTTAGAAGGTTTAATACATATTTAAAGGTACACAGCTTTTTTCAGCCTCTTTTCACTTGACCATCAATAATTAAAGAGTCTCTAGTTTCCTAATTATATTTTATATTTATTATACTTGTACAATAAATATCTATTAGTAATAAAAAAGGGAATATGAAGTTTAGAGTTACTTGAATCTTAAAGGAAAGAATTGATGATCTGATTTGTGACAGTAGTCTGAGCATTCACTAGAGACACAAGTGTATGCAGAAAGCCATAGGATGATAGGAAGTCTGTAAACACACACTGAGTAACTGAATTTAATTACTCAGTTGATGAGAGTATATCAACTCATCACAAAGATGTTTCTTAGAATTACCAATATAGAAGATGTGATAGTATATGATTTCAGCTCTCTTCGTTTTTCATGTTTCAAATAAAAAAATTCTCTCCATTTCAAATAAGGCGAGATCTTATCCATTTCCCAAGTTAATGTTTTACATCTTGGCTTTTGATTGTTTTTTTCCTCTTCTTTTATCCTCCAATAACTTTTTCTTACCCATAAATTAATTTTTCTCCATCCTTCATTTTAAACCTAAAAATATGCTTATGATTTGCTTACACTAAAAATCTTTCATTTGATCCAGCTTTTCGATAGTTAGCCGCTGTCCCCACTTCCTCACTCTCGTCTTCATCCCTATTCATCAATCCATTGTAATCCTTTTAACTATATTCAAACAGTATTGGCAAAGCCACCAATGATTTCCTAATTATTAAGTGCAGTGGTCTTTTTTTTTTTCAGTTGAAATAATTTCTTTCTGCAACTTTTTCTTGGGTTTCTGCCACAGCGCTCTTCTTGTTTTTCTTCCTCTCTGGTGATCTTTCTCCTTTGTGTATTCCTTTTCTCCTACGTGTATCTTAAATGATAGCCCAGAGAATTCCATCTCTTATCCTTATTCTAGTCCTCTGTACACTCTTAATTGGCAGTCTCATACATATATTTGACTTTAACCATCATCATTATGTTTGTTGTGTTCCAATCTCAAGTCCAACCCTCTTTCCTAACCTCTATACAAACATAACTAGTTGCTTACTAGGTATCTGTGCTGGGTGTCCCACATTGAAACCAGAAGATAATCCTAGTTTGATCTTAAATAGGAAATAAGAAATTAGAGACTAAATAGGAAACTAGATTATTTCTAAGTTAAATAAGTCCTAAATCACCAAGGTTTCATCAACTCCAAGTGCGTAGGGACTAAGTCATATATTTCTTTTTATCGTCAGTGGTCCTTAGCACACTACAAAGCGCATATACTTGGTAAATACTTTTTGATTGGTTACTAAAGTAAATTCTTTTCATTTTACACAGGAAGACACCAGAAGGCAGGAATTTCAGATCACCAGTACAATTTTAATAGTCATTATGCAGGATAAATTAACTGCTTGCTGAAAGAGCTGAAAATATGCTAAAATAATCTTTTGTGTTTTTTTTAAATACATTTTCAGGATTGTGTCAATTTGACCTAGTGTTGCTAAATAATCACTTCTCTGCTTAAAGTTTTTCAAATTTTCATAGCAATAGTTTAGGATTTGCTGCTTTTTTTTTTTAAACCTTGTATAGACATGTTTTACTTTCTTCTGAAGCATGTTTCTCAGGTTCCTAGCATATAAAATTAATAAGCCCAATGTGTTGATTTCTTTGATATCCAGAAATGAACCCCCACCAACGGTAAAGCTATAATAAATGGCTTTGATGAATAAAGGACAACTAGGAATACCAGACTAAAAAGTTTACCATTAGCCCCTCTTTCACCAATAATGGTAGATTTCTCTTTACAGAATCACTTTTAAGGTTTTTCCTTTTCAATTTAAATATCGTTGAATTTAAATTCAATTTGGTAGAAAATTTATTAAGATATTTTAAAACCAAACTCAGAACCTGAAAAACTAAAGAATTAACCCATTCAGTAAATGTTCGTTAAATAACTAGCATATGCTCCCTTTAAGACTCATATCAAAAAAACTACTTATTTTACTATAAGACCGGGTCTTTAATATAATATAATGTAATGTAATGTAATACCGGGTCTTATATTAATTTTTGCTCCAAAAGACTCACTAAAGCTGATTGTCTGCCTAGATCTTATTTTCGGGGAAACACGGTATTAGAAACAATAAACACATGTGGTAAAGCTACAGCACAGTAGCAGATCTACTCAATACATAGAGAACAAACACAGAGAGGCAGCCAAAATGAGGAAACAAAGAAAAACATCCCAAATGAAAGACCAAAAGAAAATTCCAGAAAAAGAACTAAATGAAACGGAGGCAAGCAACCTACCAGATACAGAGTTCATAACAGTGCTTATAAGGATACTCTAAGAACTTAGAACTTCAACAGAGATAGCAAGCGTATAAAAGGACATGGAAACCATAAAAAAGAACCTGTTAGACATGAAGAATACAATAACTAAAATGAAGAATGCACTAGAAAGGTGTCACCAGCAGGCTAAATGAAGCAGGGGATCAAATCAGCGATTTGGAGGACAAGGTAGCAGAAAACACCCAATCGGAACAGCAAAAAGAAAAGAATCCAAAACTGAGGTAGTTTAAGGGACCTCTGAGACAACATCAAGTGTAGCAACATTCGCGTCATAGGGGTACCAGAAAGAAGAGAGAAAGCAAGGGATTGAGAACCTATTTGAAGAAATAATGCCTGTATACTTAACTAACCTGGTGAAGGAACTAGACCTACAAGCTCAGAGATCACAGAGTCAAGATGAACCCAAACAAGATGAACCCAAACAGGCCCACACCAAAACACATTACAATTAGAGACAGAGAATCCTAAAAGCAGCAAGAGGAAAGCAACTAGTTACTTGTAAGGGAGCTCCCATAAGACTGTCAGCATATTACTCAACAAACTTTGCAGGCCAGAAGGGATTGGCACACAATATTCCACGTGCCATCTGTAGCAGCATGGATGGATCTGGAGGGTATTGTGCTGAGTGGCGTACGTTAGAGAAAGACAGATGCAATGTCAGATTTCACTTATATGTGGAATCTAAAGAACAAAATAAACAAAACAAAAACAAACTCATAGATACAGAGAACATTTTGATGGTTGCCAGGTGGGAGGCGACTTAGGGGGCTGGATGAAAATGGGAAGGGACTAAGAAGTACAAATTGATTGTTACAAAGTAGTCATGGGGATGTAGGGTATAGTATAAGGAATATAATCAATAATAGTATAATAATTATGTATGGTGTTAGATGGGCACTAGATTTATTGGAGTGATAGGTGGGAGGGGTCTTGAGGGGCAGGGTGAAGGGATTAAGAAGTACAAATTTATAATTACAAAAAAAATTTATAATTACAAAAAGTTTATAATTACAAAAAAAAATTTTGTAAATTTATAATTACAAAACAGTCATAAAGTAAAGCACAGCGAATATAGTCAATAATATGGTAATAACTATGTATAGTGTCAGGTGGTACTAGACTAGTCAGGGGGATCATTTCTTAAATTATATAAATATCTAATCACCATGCTCTACCCCTGAAATTAATATAAAATAATATTGAATGTCAACTGTAATTGAAAAACTTAAAAAGGTCCAAGTTTTCAGGTATAAAACAGATAAGTCATGGGGTTGTAATATACAGCATAGGAAATAGAGTCAATATTGCGATAGTGTGGTACGGTGTCAGATGGTTGGTAGACTTATGGTAATCTGTTCCTGAAGTATATAAACGTTGGATAACTGTGGTATACACCTGAAAGTAATATAATATTGCTTGTTAGCTATATTTTTAACAAAAATCTTTAAAAGAAGAAGAAAGAGTCCATTGTGTTCCTGTATACTAATAGTGAAATTTCAGAAAAAGAAATGAAAACAATTTTTTTTGCAGTTGCAACAACAACAAAAAAATATCTAGAAATAAACTTAACAAAGGATGTGAAGGATGTATACACTGAAAGCTATAAGACATTTTTAAAAGAAATTGAGGAAGACACAAAGAAGTGGAAAGATAATCTGTGTTCATCAATTGGAAGAATCAACATAATTAAAATAGTCATATTACTCAAAGCAATATACTGATTTAATGTAATCTCCATCAAAATCCCAATGGCATTTTTTAGAGAAATAGAACTAAAATTCATCAGATTTGTATGGAATCACAAAAGACCCCCAATAGCCAAAAGAATCCTGAGAACAAAGACAGCCAGAGGTAATACACTCCCTGACTTCAAGTTATACTACAAAACAACAATATCAATACCAATACGGTATTGGCAGAAAAACAGAAATCCAGACCAGTGGAACAGAATTAAAACTCAGAAATAAACTTACATATACATGAGCAAATAGTTTTTGAAAAAGGAGCCAAAAACATACAGTGGAGAAAAGAAAGCCTCTTCAATATACGGTGCTGGGAAAATTGGAAAGCCACATACAAAAAAATGAAACTAGACTGCTGTTTGTTACCATATACAAAAATTAACTAAAAATGGATCAAAGACCTAAACATAAGACCTGAAACAATAAAATACATAGAAGAAAACAAGTACTACACTTACGGACCTTGTTCTTTGAGAGGATTTTATGAATTTGATCTCAAAGGCAAGGGAACTAAAAGCAAAAGTAAATGAACGGGACTGTATCCAACTAAAAGTCTTCTGCTCAGCAAAAGAAATCATCAGCAAAACAAAGAGACAACCAAACGAATGGGAGAAGATGTTTGCAAACAACACCTCCAATAAGGGGCTAATATCCAAAATATATAAAGAACCCATACTACTTAACAACAACAGAAAAATCCAATTAAAAAATGGGCAGAAGACCTGAACAGATACTTCTCCCAAGGAGACATACAAACAACCAACAGATACATGAAAAGATGATCAACCTCACTAGCTTTTAGGGAACTGCAAATCAAAACCACAATAAGATACCACCTCACACCTGTTAGAACGACTGTTATCAACAAGACAAGTAATAAAAAGTGTTGGAGAGGTTGTGAAGAAAAAAGAACTCTCATACACTGCTGGTCAGGATGTAGATTGATACAGCCACTGTGGGAAACAGTATGGAGGTTCCTCAAAAAATTTAGAGTTATCATGACCCAGCAATCCCTCTTCTGGGTATGTACCCAAGAAATTTGAAAACGTTTATTTGTAAAGATTCATGTACCCATATGTTCATTGCAGCAGCATTCCCAAAACATGGAAACAAGTGCCCTTCGATAGATGATTGGATAAAGAAGATGTGGTACATATATACAATGGAATATTACTCAGCAATAACAAAAAATGAAATACTGCCATTTGCGACATGAATGGATCTTGAGAATATGTCAAGCAAAATAAGTCAGATGGGAAAAGTCAAGAACCATATGATTTCACTTGTATGTGGGATATAAAACTGAAAGCAACAAATAAACAAGACAAAGAAACAGAAACTCATAGACACAGACAACAGTTAGTGGTTACCAGAGGGTTGAGAGGCTGGTAGAAGAGGGAAAAGGGGGTCAAATAAATGGTGATGGAAGGAGAACTGACTCTGGGTGGTGAACACAGGATGCAACGTATAAATAGTATATTACAGAATTGTACACTTGAAACCTATATAATTTTATTAACCATTGTCACTCCAATAACTTTTAAAAGACTCACAATTTGCAGGATGATATGGATATACAGACAATCAATTGCAATTCAGTGTCATAAAATCTATAACGGGAGTATATAAAAAGGTTGGGTGGGTATAGTAAATAACAAATGCCTTTCTTTGTTTCTGGAGGAGTAGGAGTGTCAGGTAAAGCTCCATTGAGAAGGAAATTCTTAAGCTGAAATTTAAAGGATGAGTAGGCTTTTGCTGGAGGTACATGTTGGAGTAGGGAATCGAGTTTGAGAAGTAATATAACCTGTCAGAGATGAGCTTTCTGTAGTAAAGCATTAGCAGATGATTTAAGAATTTTGAAATGAAAGATCACTCTAAATTTTATATGCTATAGCTAGAGAGCGAATCCCAACTCATTCCTGCACTAAGCCAAAGTTCTTGGAAGTCCAGAAATCTGATAGATTTGGCAAACTACCTTAAGTCCTAAAATGAAAATTAGGTAACTTGAAACAAAAAGTAAGATTATTGTGTTTGTGTACATCATGGGCATTTTAAGTTATTCTCTGTCACCTTGCTTTGTAACAGTGTAAAATTCTCTTGTTCTTACAATACCTTCATATAGGTGTATTTTATTCAAAGTCTGTGTCCAGGAAACAGTAATTCACAACTAGTTTTTAGATGTGGTAAAATACATTAAATCATTCTTCTTCAGAAGCATTGTATTTTTTCTAGGCCATTTTCACATTCATGTGGATGTTGGAACATATAGCCAACTAAAATAAAAGGCATAAATTTACTTTGATTACTGTGAATTCTAAAGATGATGTTTTCTTGTTACGTTAAAGAAATGTGACAGTAATTATAGGAGTATGGTTTTAGTCTCTGAACTCTTTATAATGCTTATATTTTTCATAAAGTCTTTGGGATTTTAAGATAATGCAAAGGCTGGTATATTTGGTAAGATAATGTAACACGTTGTGATTCATTTCCAAGTACTGCTTCTAGCTTCTGATAATTATAAAGCTGGTTGCTGGTTTGGTTTCTCTAAGTCTCAACAGTTTGCTGTTACAAAAGGAGTCTCTTTCAAATAATCGTGTGTCATCAGTTCTTCACCTATTTGCTACCATGAGATTTTTTCCACGCTAAATCATTACTTTTTTTTTAAGTACCTGTAGCTTTAACATATGCTCACAAATCCAAACAGAAAAGAGGTTTGGAATTCCGTATTATAGAGTATGAGAGTTTTTGTTTTTAAATAATTTAAAATTATGTGCTTCCAATGCCTTTTTAGCATCAGACATTAAAATAAAACCACCGTGGCTAGAATACCATTAATCTATCTCTATTCCTTTGCTTGGGACAATATGAAGCCAAAGGAGAAAGGAGCAGGCAAGCATGAAAGGGTTGAGGGTGTGAAAGGGTAGTCTGGGATGACCACAGAAAACGTAATACGCGCCAAAGGTTTCTGAACCCTGGCATGTAGCCTAGTGATTAGGGAGTTCAGATTGTATTTCTTTCTCAGTGCCATAGAATTGCTGACAGTACTTCCTAGAAATAGTTCGAAACTACACTTGAACTTTACCCTAACAGTATAGTTATACAATTAACTTGGTAATAGATGTTTGTTTTGAACTCCTGTTAAAGAAAGTAGAGGTGTTATTGAAACATAGATTCTCTGGTGTCATTTTAAAAATACGGAATATTGAGATGGCGAACTGATTACAAAAGCAAGACTTTAGGTAAATAGTTTTAAGCTTCTTTACATCATGAAAATCTGTTGAAAACTAGGCTCACTCTCATCAGAAAATGCACATATGTGCAAATTTGCATGCAATTTCAGAGAGTCACAGACCCTGAGCTCATTTATGGACCGTGCTATGAGTCAGTTTCTTTATTTCTGGACAATTGTATTCTTTTATTTTTATTTAGTTTGTGGCTAGTGTAATTTGTGGCAGAGATGATGATGCTACTGACCTGAAGTTATAGGCTGAATTTCCACGAGGGACATTTAGCTATATTTACACTACAGTCACAAATATAAAATTTAACTGTTTTGTGTGTGGAAAAAAACACCCACACGTACGTGCATGCCATTGATTATAACATGATTGGATGAAATGTGAATTAATCAACTGAAACAAATGCAAAATGCATAAGTGGATGTTATAGCATAGGATGTTATTTGGGAAAAAGGACAAACTTATTCTCCTTTTGGAATTGTCTTCTTATTTTAAATTATGATGTTTTGGAATATGGTGATACAGAATTTAAAATTGATTTTATTTTTTGAACATTTCAATATATCCTCTTAAAATATTAGTAGAAACCTCAGGAGTTCCAAATCTGGGGTATGTGATAACTGGTACATCCAGTACAGATGAGTGGAGAATGATGAGCAAGCATTTGCTTCCTTCGAAATATATATATGTACATACTAGTCGGGAATGAAATGTTGCAATAGTATATATATTATATGTATTTTTGGGAAGGTCTTTGTTTTGTTTTGTTTTTGTTTCTTAGCTTTAGTTGAACATAGTAAAAATTCCAGTCTTGGTGGAATTTATTAGCAAAAAATGAAATTCCGTATCAGTGTTTCTCAGTCTCAGTTGTCTAGACATCTTCATAAAGATTTATATATTCTTTTAGACCCTCAAATTTACTTTCTTACTTCTTTAATTTATCCCAGAAACTTACATGCATGGTATATAACTTAGTTTTATGTTACAGAGTAGATACTGAATAAATATGCCTCATGCAGTCTAACTCTTCTAACTTGATGAAGATTACAGGTGAACTTCCTATGAACCCCCTTAGAGAAATACAGCCATAGACTATACATAGAAATACAGCCATTGACTTTGAAACTATTTGTTCATTTATTTATTTAGTTGGAACATGTTATGATTTGTTTGAGTATATAACAAATCACATATTCCTTCATGACTTAACATACTTAAATTGAATAAATATTTGTTGAATGAATAAATGTCACGTATCATTAAAATGAGCAATAAGATCCAATTCTGATTTTGAGACCTGCCTTTTTTTCCCCATGAGGGGAAAAAGGCATAATTGTGAAGTGTTTAAAAAAGAAAATAAGTATGCATGCCATATTTTATCCTTCAAGAAACTGATTTTGAAATTAGACACATAATGGCATGTTCACATCCACATCCAGAAAATGTGGTCATTGCTATAAATAGCATAAACAAATAAAATTAAACATCGTGTTTTTTTATCATGTTTTTTTATGACCAGAATAACAGCAGTTGAAAACTATATACCACACTGTTAATATTCTGATATACTAAACAAAATATCCCTCCAAGTAATATGGGAATTTGCACTAATCTGTATGTCTGTGCTTAATGGAAATTTCACAGGGATGCTAACCATTGAATGGCAGCCATATTACTTACTTAGTAGAGTACTAAGTTAGAGTCCTTAATATTTAAAAATAGATTATTGTAGTTCATGAATTCCAAGTTTAATTGACCTTTTAATAACTTAGCAGTGCTAGTCAAGAGCCCTTGGCCACCATGAGAAAAAGGAAAATCTAAGAAATTCCAAATCATTGCCTGTTGCAACCAAAAAAAGGTCTTGGCATTTGGTGACTGCTTTCAGCCTGGCAAGAGGATCCCGAGAGCTACCAAAGGAGTATTTGAGATTCACTGGCCACCCAAGAAAAAAGAGTACAACACTATAACCACTAGAGATCATTACTAAATGTACCTTGAGAGAGAGTCTTCTAAACTTGAGGCCAGAATTATAACATGTATCAATTATATATCCATATTTCAGGGGGTCAATTGATAATGTAGCTAGCACAAAGGGAGGATTGTATGGAATTAATCTGGGTAAGACCCTTACCCAATGCCTTGTAAATTCTCTGGGAACAAAGCTCTTTGAAATCAAGTTGATCTAGGTGTGGAAGAAATAAAATGTAAACTTTTGTCATCAGACGTGGTAGGTGCTAACTCGGCCATAGCTACACAGGGCTTCCACGTCTTTGAGTAGGAATCCATCCTGGGAAAAAGGCAAGGAGCCCCCAAGAATGACAGGGAAGGAAAGAAGCTTCATCTTCAAATGCTTCTGCAGGTCTTCTATATTATTTTTCTCTTGTTGTAGCATTTATGACAGAGTATGGATGGTTTTTCATTACCAGAGCTATTACCTAGTTAGTTTGTATCTGAAGAAAATGTGCCTGTTTTCCTGTGAAAGAAAGACATATATGACTTAACTCTGCTAATAAATAAATTGAGTCTATATGAAGTTCAAAGCCAGTAATAATATGTGCAATCTGATCAGTTAAATAAAACCAAAAGTAAAGAATCATGACCATTAACCTTGTTGACCATGATTACTTTTTCTCTGCTTGGTACTTAGGGTTTTGACCCACCACATCAAAGTGACACAAGAACTATTTACATAGCCAACAGATTTCCTCAGAATGGCCTTTACACACCTCAGAAATTTATAGATAACCGGATCATTTCATCAAAGGTAAGAATTAATACTTTTATTTTTAAAATTGTAGATAAGTACCATTTTGTTTTGAAAGGTGATTTATTTGCATATTCTAGTATACATTTATAACCTTAAAACTTCAAGGAAATAGTGGTTGGTAGATTTATCTTAACCAAAATTGTGAACTGTAAAATAAAAGGAGTTGCCAATTATTAATATCAGGTAGCCAACATGCCAACATTATGCTTAGTTGAAATCAAACTAAAGAACTCATATTCATATCACGTTTCTCCGAAAATAAGACCAGGTCTTATATTAAGTTGTGCTCCAAAAGATGCATTAGGGTTTATGTTCAGGGGATGTCATCCTGAAAAATCTGCTAAGACTTATTTTCTGATTAGGTCTTATTTTCGGGGAAACATGATACTATGTCATGCACAGTGTTAGGTACTTGTCACATCATATAATCCTTACGACAGCTCTGAGATGGCTTTACAAAGTGTTATACTCATTTTGTTGTACTCATTTCTTCAATTGAAGTGCTGAGAAATAATTTACTAATTTACTCAGGGTTGTACACTAGTATGTGATAAGATTGGAGTTTGATCTCAGTTCTGTGCGACTTTAAAGCCCGACTTTCTCCAATTTTATCACTCTTCTGTAAGTATTTTATAGTACCAAAGTACTGTTTCACTCTTACGTACTCTTCCTTGTTTCATTTTTTTCTGTGGCATTTTTACGATGTCTTAGTTTAGTTTGAAACTGAAGGTTATAGAGTAATGCTGTCCAATAACTTTTCTCTCGTGATGGAAACATTTTCCATACTATTCTGATAGCCATTAGCCCCATAGGGCTATTTAGGCCTTTAAATATAGCTAATGTAACCAAGGAACTTAATTTATTTTAAATTAAATGTCAGTGGCCACATGCTACTAGTGGTTACCTTATTGGACAGTGCAGTTACAGAGGATGTGAGTCTAAGAGACTAAGACTAAAGTTCTCCTTAGATCATCACTATTGCTTAATAGACCACCTTAAGAAGCTTTTTTTGTATTGCTCCTTCCCTCCTTCCAAAGTGACTAGTAATTCTTTCTCTAATCCTGATCTCGCCTTTGCCAAGGATGTTGTCTTAGGCCAGTAGTCCCTTTGCTCTGCCCTTTATTTCAGCCTTCCGTTACTTACATATGCAACACACCCGTTAGTGACATCTCTCATTTTGGACGATGGTTCTGAAGCAGAGGGCAGAACGGGAAATAACAGAATCTAGGATAATAGAGGAGTTCTACATTAACGGCACCGTTCTTAGTCAATTATGCAAGAAACAAAAGTCCTTGAAAATTCTAAGTTTTTTTTTAAACTGGGTATGATTTATGGACAATAAATTCACCAATTTTAAGTGTACAATTTGATGTGTTTTAACAACTCATCAAATACATAAACTCATCATTTATAACATCATGAGACCACCACCACCACAATCATAATGTAGAATATATTTGACACTATGAAAAGCAGCCAATCCCCCTCCTCTTCCTCTAGCACTAGCAACCACTGACTTGCTTTCTGTAACTACGGTTTTGTCTTTTCTGGAATTTCATATAAATACAGTCATCCAGTATGAGCCTTTTGTGTCTGACTTCTTTTCAGTTAACATAATACTTTTAAGACTCATCTTGGTTGTTGCAAGTATCAGTATCAGTAATTCATCCCTGTTTAGTACGTAGTTTAGCTATCAGTCTGGGTTTGGATATTGTATGTTCTGAATTTGGGTCATTTTTCTTGCGTGGTTCTTTCACTACCAGTATTTTCCCCTTAAATTTCCAGCTAACTTTCCAGCCCTGAACTCTAATCTCTGTCGTATTTTGTTGATAAGGGTGTAGTTTCCTCTACTGTGTTGCTGCCATAGGTGTGAGAGTTTGCATAGTGTGTCCAGATTAAGCCGTAGTTCCAGAATTCAAACTCCTTCCATTCGCGATTTTCAAAAAACTTAAACTCTCTTTCAGTTTGTATCTATATTTTGGCCACTTTCCAGAATTTAAAATAGTTGTTTTTTGTTTTTTCATTTCTTTTTTCTAATCTAGTGTTTGTATAATGATTCTTACCAGCTAGGAATTCACAGACCACTTAACTCTTCTGCCAATACTGGAAGCTGAGTGTCCTGGAAAACTTTTGGGATTTAATATCTTTATATGACTGTTTTCATATGCAACCGTATTAGGTTTAATGTTTTTGATTACAGTTTAAAATGTAGATATTTAAATAAACATTGCCTTTTTTTTTTTTTAGCATACATGAGGACTCTCTCATTACTTCCTTATTACTTCTTTATTCCACTACGGCTTTCTTAAACTCCTTCCAAGCCAGATTACCTGCTATGCCATAAATTCATGTTGAACTTTCCTACCACTGTATCTTTGCTATGATTTCATGTTGATAACCACAATTTTTTAATGTAGATATTTGTTCTTGCAGAGATTGTAGGTTTCATGTTTCTGTAGAAATGTAGAATTCATGTTTTTGACCATCATTTCAAGAATGTAGATATTTATATAGACAGTGTCAATTTTATCCTGACATAAATGAGGCTGGCTGATTTATTATTTCCTTTATACTACCTTTTCACTCCCGTTGTTCCCAGAAACTTCTTCTAGACTGTATTATCTTTTACCCCACAAAGGCACGATAAACTTCCCTCCTCTCTCTGTCTTAGTTCATGCTGTCCTTCTTCCTCAGATGTTCTCCTTCTATTTGCCCCCTATTTTCAGCCTTTTGAATGTTCCTCTCTTAAAGCACGTCAAACATGACCTCCTTTATTAAATTTTTCTTACTGACTCCTTTTCCTTTGAATTCTTTGTATATCCCTTCATTTAACTTTGAATGCAGCTATAGGTGTTTTAGTCTCAATCTCCTCTATTTAATATTGAACTTATAATTGATTCTCTTATAGTGCAAGTGTTTTGCACATTGTAGATGTATGATATGTCTGTATTTAATTTACCATAGCAACTGCTTTATCTTAAATTTAAACTTCTTTGAAAAGATTTAATTTTATAACTGTATTTTGGTTTCCTTTCTAATGTCAGGCCTTAGGAGGAAAAAAGGTTAATTTTACAGTCATGTACATAACTACAGAGAAGTTATACTTCTAATTCACTTTTCTTGACCATTATTACATAATAATTTAAAACATTTTAAAGCATAATAAATCATTATTTTTCTTAGAATATTTTCATATTGTTTAATATTATTCTACTAGAGTCCCTTTTCTATATATGACAGGACAAGCACAGAATTCAATCTCTTAATATGTTTGTATTTCAGAAAACTTGGAAACAATTCCTAGCATTTGTAAGGTAGTTTTCCTAAGAAATTTTTATTCTGAGTTTTTCCATTGTATTATTGAAGGAAATATCCTGAACCCAATGACCTTACTGTCAATCTATGTAGTTCCTCTTTTTAAGATTCTGGAAGACAATATATTGTCACTGCTATAATTTAAATAGATTGATGTAAACTTAGAACAGTGCCAACTTAATTCTTACAAACTTTATACACTGGCCTTGGTAACTGAGGAAGTTACCTGGAATACTCCGACCCCTGTAGGGACAACTGTGTTTTTACTCCAGTTAGTATCAGCTCGAGATAATTTGACCCAGTTACCCACTATCTCAGATGTAGGCATTGAACAGTGACTTCTTTTGGTTCCAGAAAGTATCTACCTCTCTTCTCTCTAGGGCACTGAACGTAATTCCCAATTCCAGAATCTGGAGCCGCTACTGCAGGAAAATATGTTTCAGATATCCCAGATTAGAACTGAAAATATAATTTCACCTATGAAAGAAAGGTTGTTAGGTATTACACTACTCTTTATATACCCTTGGGTCAGATAAGCTTTTGTGGGCTCTCCTGGGAACCTAACCCTATTTATAAAATGGTTCATATGGGAAAGAGTGTTTCAAGTCGCAAACCAACTGATTAAAAAGTGAACTTTTGACATACAAAAATTTAGAAATTAGAACCATTTTACATTGCACCAGAGAAAATTAGGTAGAATGTCTCTTAAAAATCTTGAATTATAATCATTAAGGCTTCATTGCTTGACATCAGGATAGTTATCTGAAACAAAATTTTTTTTTCAACTTTATCTATCTATCTATCTATCTATTCAGCTAAAGTTCTAATCTCCGACTATGTTCCAAGTAGTAGAGTAAGTGCTGGTTCGAGCAATAAATAAAACAAGGTTTCTAACCTCAGGGATTTTACATTCTACTTGGAGAATGTACATAGGGTAAAGTAGTAGTGCTATAAAGTGTTTCCCTGTTTCGTGTAGGAACTTGTGTTGTGATTAGTGAGGGACACAAGTAAAATTTGTGCTGTATTTGTACCCCGCCCCTATGATATATAGGCTTGATTAACAATGTAAGCTAATTAATAATATAACAACAGACACATAGCAATTAATATGAGCCAGATTTTGTCTTTATAACAACCCTATACAATATGTTTATTGTTGCTCTCATTTTTTGAAGGTACAAAGTGGGGCACAGAGAGATTAGTTCCAAGGTCACTTACTGACTTTGGATTAGGACTCAGGCCACAGGAGTTTAACTCACTACCATCTATATTCTTAACCATTATACTCTACTGTTTTACTTTAAAAATTGACATTGAGAAAGATTTTTATGTCTTTTATGAGATTTTTCTTGGTAATTATACCAGTGATCACTTATCTATTTTTTCATCTTTTTTGTATTCTAGGTATTTTTCCATATTCTCTACTTAACAAGGAATAATTGAATAATTATACTGTTTCCTCTGTTTCTGACACTGAGCTAAATAAAATGTAAAATAAATTTATCTAGTGTTAGCATTTCTATCAGCTCTTATTTATCTTTTTCATTAGGTTTAGTTTTGTGTAACCAGAGCCCAAAGTAAATTATTTAGATCTACCGCCTCCAGTTTGTAAAAAAATCAAGAATTTCCTAGCAAAATTGATAGGTCACAGTTTATCTCATTTTAAAAAATTATACTAAAATTACCAGTAAATAGTAAAAGAAAGAAAACAGAATAGAATAAAAGTCAGGAAACTCTAAAACCCAGATAGTTTCTGTAATACCAAGCGTTACATGAATTTATCTAAGGGCTTAGTATATCTGATCTCACTTGTATTATTATTATATCTATATAGTATGTATTATTTTTAAATATTAATTTATTGCTCTTTTCTCTCTCTTTTTTTTAGTATACTGTGTGGAATTTTGTTCCAAAAAATTTATTTGAACAATTCAGAAGAGTGGCAAACTTTTATTTTCTTATTATATTTTTGGTTCAGGTAAGCATTATCACTCAATACATTGTGAAGTTCACAGATAGGATTTCTAAAAATATGTCTTCAGGGAAAAGTTACACTGCATTCTAAATAATTTGACGATGGGACTATTTTTTTCTGCAGAGTTTCCCCAGTGAATACCACGTCTTGAATATCATGATTGAAACCACGTCTAGGTTTCTACAAACTAGCCTATAAATTTTAAGATTAATTGTATTTTGTTACATTACTGAAGTGCTGTGATGCTGATAACCATAATCAAAGCCAAGAAAATAACATCATCTTTCAGATGTTTTTCTTCAGAATATAAATATTTTGGCTTTTAATATACAACAATGTTTTTGGCACATTTCTGCCTATGGAACCATGGTAGTACAAAGTAAATTTTTCCTTTTTTAATGTAAATTCTACTTTCTTAATTTATAAAATTTTAATTTTTAAGAATCCCCATGAGTATAGATGTTTTTTTCCAGATCATTTTCTTAATTCTGTATTCATTATAAGCTGTTGCTGTTTAACAATTTAATTTCACATTGTGCTTTTTTCCTAACATCAAAATACCAAGAGAATAGGTTATGAAACTTGAGTATAAGTCAAGATTTATTTTTCTTTTAAAGAGATTATTCTTTTCTGATAGTACCTTTGCAGTCTCTTTTAATGTGGCATTGAATTTTTGTATGAACTCTGAACTTTTCTCTCAGTAGAACCTGGGATTTCAAAAGAGAAAAAAACTTGTCAAGTTATTACTTTAACACTTGAGGAAACATTTACTTTAAAAAAAATTGTTTTCCTTCATGAACAGAGAAGAAACTTCTGCTTTTCTATCAACAGAACATCAGCTTGGTTTTCTCGGAAAAGTGAGAAATTTATACTAACCATGTCCACGTGACACGTGCTTTTGTAAAATTACTAAATAAGATCAGGAATTCAGCTTGTCTGTGGAATAGAACAAATTAAATTGACCTATGTGGCATAAGGGAACATTAATAAATCATTAGATCCATTTTCTAACTAACCAAACATAATTACTGCAAAAACTTCTTCTACAGCAATTTATTGAAACCTCAGTTGTATGATTTAGATCATAATTGTCGTATCCAAGCTGTACCCTCTGGCTCTGCAAGTGGTGAGTTTATTCTGAATCCCAGAGTAAAAATTACTGAAAGACTTTTCAGTATTTACCAGGATGGACAAAGAAAAGTGAAATGAAATTCTGAGCACTTGTAGCTCCACTCCTAGGCAAATATTGAGGAAAAACTTAAAGTACTCTGTGTGAAGAAGGCAGAGTGACTAAGTCCACCTTAGCAATATTTGTGAGTATATAATATATTTAGATATTCTACTAACCCCCTGTAATAGCCAGCAAAGTGAACTTCTGAAACTGAATTAAACTATACTCACTGCATAATATGTCTCTCCTATTACTTTTTTACTGTGGACTATGATACACATTTTATATGGTGTTACCAGAAATCCCATATGTCTGAGATTTAAGATGTTGATAGTGTGATGTGTACAATATAAATATATAATACTCTGCGTTCTTTTTTTAAAATCTAGCTTATGATTGATACACCTACCAGCCCAATTACCAGTGGACTTCCATTATTCTTTGTGATAACAGTAACTGCTATAAAGCAGGTATGAAATACTTTTAATTCTTGTTTCCCCGTTAATCATAATTTGCTAAATATGTCCACTCCAAAGTAACCTCTATTGTTCTGAAAATAATTTCCATAAGAAGACCAATTTTTTTGATATTGTATATGGTAAAATTAAACTGAGTTAAGCCACTCTGTTTTAGGTAGCTGGTGACTTGTAGTTTGATTACCATTATTAAAATATGTCATTCCCTTGACACACCTCGGAAGCATCCAAAAACAATCATTGTATACGTACAAACCGATTTATATATAAAATAAATTAATTATTATCATTTTTGTAGAGTTTGGCAATATTTATAGGAAAGACAATTCAAGAGGGATATGTTTATGGGCAGTGGAGTGTGTACTTCTGACATGAACATTTTGAATAAAAATTGTGTAGTGTTTTCCTACTTTTTACCACTTTCTCTGGTGAAGTTGATTTTTTATCTAAAGTAGTACTCTAGGGGAAATAGCTTCAATCAAATTCTGAATTGGTATTTCTAGGTATAGAATTGGTATCTGAATTAGTAAATCTAGGTATAGAAAAACAGTATTATTGAGTAAACATATCGAGTAAGAAATAAAGAAATTCATAGAAATGTCAGGTGTTTATAGCTACCACTTCTCAGAAAAATCTTGGCAGGGGCTCAATTATACAGAGATGGTCCCTTCCATCTGAAAGGGAGTTAATTGAATTCCCTTGTGTAAATATGATCAATTTTCGTTTTATAAGTTAGGGATAAGGTTTAAACTGCCATGGAAATAAAGTTGACAAACACTTATAATCCTGGGATGTAGGATATTCCTTGTTACTTACATAAGAAGGATAAGAGTAGTCCATAGATAAACAATTGCATTTTATATCTAGTGTCAGAATATCCTGCTACTGCTTTTAAAAGTTTGATTTCCGTTTCTTCACTGTTCTGGTGGAGACTATGTAAGACAATAGCATCCACACCACTTCATACAATTATGTATTTACTTGGTTTTACAGATGTCATTTAATTCATCAGAGTTAACACATATTTTTCCATTGGACCTATTTTCTATTTTCTCTTAGGTGATTTCATCCATTCTGAAAGTACCATTTATATGTTGATGGTTCTCAAATTTATATGATCCTGAAACTATTCCCTGAACTCCTGGCATACAGCTGTTTGTGCAACATTTCCATTTGGATAGCTTAGACTTTCCCTGATCACCATGTCACCCTCTCATTTCCTACTCTTGTTTTTTTCTTCATGTCGTTTGTCACTACCTGTTGTTCTAGTGAATAAATGTTTATTAGTTTGTTGCCTTCATTTGAATATTTAGCTCTATGAAGGCAGAGACTTCATTTTATAAACCAGTTTATTTCCAGTGACCACAAGGCTGTGTACTTACTGGACCTTCAGTAAATAATTTGCTTGACAGATAAATAAATGAATTAATGAATCTATTGAATAGTTGAATGTTTTTTAAGACAGTGTAAATGTTGCAATACATCTTGCCCTGGTTTCCCAATGTATATTTGGCCAAATATAGACTGGGTTTAATTGGAATGTATATTTGGCCAAATATAGACTGGGTTTAATTGGAATGTGCTGCCGTTAGCCAAGTGGAAAAATTGCTGGTGAATTTACTATCTGCAAAATGGGAGAGTTTAACATAATAATAACAATAGTAATAATTGACATTCTGTGTCCTTCTAAAGTAGTATAGTAAAAACACAAAATCTAAAAGTAGGAATCAGGATGATTATACCTCAAACCTGTGTTACTATGGGTATTGCAATTAAGTACTGAATTTACATGAGAGCTTGACAACTTAATCAAAAGGGAAAATATGAAAGATCATATAATTTTCAAAGAGAACATTTGATATATAAGGATTTTCTCCCATTACAACTTCAGGACACAGAGTTTTCTGTTCTGTGACAACTGTTCCTAAATTGTGCTCATTTAATAAAACACAACATACTAGAATATACTGTTCAGGTTTTTATGTCCATTACTATAGATCATTAGAACAAATTTTGGAAAAATTGTGAAAATGAAAGTTGCCATGTTTCAATCTTTCATTCTTCTCTTCACCCCTTTTAGTCTGTGTTTGTCCTTTTGCACTTTTATCAAAATAGGAAAAGCTGTATTATCAGTTATTTATACTTTGAGTAAAGTTGTTAGTTTTTTTTAACTTCTGCCAACCATACTTGCATACGAAGTTTTCTCTCTGGTTGTGTAAATCAAGATGTAATGCTCTGGTAAACAGTCTTTGCCTTCTGTGAACTTATAACCTATGAAGTAGCGAAGGTAAGACCAAACACAAAAATAATTACAGTTTAATAATGTAGTAGGAAGAGCCAGTGATCTGTAGGTGTGCAGAAAAAGGGTGGAACGCTTTGTCAGGATAATCAAGAAAGATTTTGTGGCAGAAACATTATTAGCGATGAGACTTGGAATATAGGTAAAATGACAATTGGTGATGAAGGTGAAGTAGCAACAAACAACTTGAGTAACGGCCCAAATGGAAGTAACGGCAAGACCTATTTTGGGGAATGATATTTCTGAGTAATATATGACCCTGTATAGGAAAGTACTGAAAGGTAATAATGGAAATAGAGGTTGGTAAATTAAGCAGGCTGGCAGATTCTTTGTTTTAAGCATTGAGATTTTATTAAGGGGGTTTTGAACAGCATAGTGAATTAAAACAATGCTTTGAAAAGATTAATTTGGCAGTAATATGTAAGATGAATTAGATTTTTGAACTTGTGTTAAAAAAGATAATGTTATTATTATTACTCTGCTGTTAATGTCATCTGACTATAAAAGGAAGTATGCTTTTTGACAGTTTCAGAAAAGATTTTTTGACCCTCAATTGAATTTCTCTAAAATTGACATACCACATCGTAAGTGGGGCCAGTATAATTTAAGTATCTTAAGAATGCTTTCCTAAAAGGTTTCTTCTGAAAAAAATAGACCTTCAAAATGTCCTTTAACATTTGCTTTATATTTTATAATTTTATAATATTTTTAGGTAATTGAGGTATATATTTAAAAAAATGGAAACAGTACAAAATAGCATATAGTAAAAGTGTCTTATACTCCTAACCCTAAGTCTCCTAATTCTTCTCCCCGGAGGGAGCCATTATTTTTACATTAGTCCATATACAGAGTGTTTGCATAGGCAAGCACTTTTTTTTTTCACAAATGATAGCACAGAACACAACACATTCTATACCTTTTATCACTTAATGCTATCGATGTCATTTTGTTATCTGTACTTGTACTGTACCTCTGAGTTCTTGAATTTTCTCTAAAATAGCACAGAAAGTCTTTTCCACTTAAAATTTTCCACTTCTTAACATTTAATCAAAATATTCCTTGTGCAATGCTTATGTCTCCCTTTTTAATAAT
Source organism: Rhinolophus ferrumequinum (assembly GCF_004115265.2). NCBI lineage: Eukaryota > Metazoa > Chordata > Mammalia > Chiroptera > Rhinolophidae > Rhinolophus > Rhinolophus ferrumequinum. Next base: position 61,929,354 of record NC_046285.1, on the reverse strand, counting down.
GATCCATGTAACCTACCATATTGCTTTGCTGTACAAATTATAATTTATTCTGTTGATCTGTTGTTTAAGAAAGTGAAAGAACTCAACCTCAGTTTTAAAATCTGTTCATTTTTTTCTATTTATTGTCTGTAGTGCTCTGTGAATTTATATTTTATGTTTAAAATATCATTTGTATGTAGAAACAGTGGAACTTATTGACTGAATACATGTTAGCAAAAAGGTAATCAAAAATGACTCCCCAGATTTCTAGTTTGAGCAACTCAATAGATGGTGATGTCATTTGGCAAGATGGGAGACACTGGAAATGCAACAGATTGGGGGGATAACATCATCTATTTAGTTTTGAAATGTTTAATATATTCATGAGACATCAAAATGAAGATATTAAGAAAACACATGGATATTCAACTTTAGAGTCCAAAGGAAAGATACGAGCTAAAGATACACATTTCAGAATTTTTGAAGACACAGGGATAGAAGAAATCTTGTAGTGAGAAAGTGAAGGGTGAAAAAGGGCCCGTAAAGATGACATAGAAGGAACCCCATAAGGAAATTGAGAAGCAGTAACAAAGAGGTACTACAAAAACCGTGTGATGAAAACCAAAAGAGAGTGTTTCTAGTGCAAATGAATGTCATATACTTATAAGTATATGCATCAAAATAGTCTAATATAATTCTGGTGAATGAAATGTTTTGGGGAAATTTTTATGTTTCTTTTTCTCAGTTAATAAAAGTATCTTCTAATTTTACCAAAAAGGGTACTTTTTTATTCTTTTGATATTTACAGGGATATGAAGATTGGTTACGACATAACTCAGATAATGAAGTAAATGGAGCTCCTGTGTATGTTGTTCGAAGTGGTGGCCTTGTTAAAACTAGATCAAAAAACATTCGGGTATGCATTTAGTAAATAATGGAAATCAACTATGTTGTGGTATCACAAATTCTAATCTGATTATATTTTAGTTAAAAGCCTGCTTTCCTGTATTAAAATATTGTGATAGACTACTTGTTTAGAACCCAGTAAAATAAGTGCTTGCCTTTAAAAATCAGTATATTCACTTTCCCCCAAAATTCTTCATAGGTGGGTGATATTGTTCGAATAGCCAAAGATGAAATTTTCCCTGCAGATTTGGTGCTTTTGTCCTCAGATCGACCTGATGGTTCTTGTCACATTACAACTGCTAGTTTGGATGGAGAAACTAACCTGAAGGTTTGTGTGTGTGTATATATATACACATATATATATACATATATATATATATTTGAGTGTTTGTCTTGGTGAACAAAATGTCTTTGGATTATAGTGATATTTCCTTTGGTTAAGGTAATAAAGTTTCTCCTGGTAAAGGAGACTTTTTTTAAATTACCGGAACTTAAAAATTGAGTTTTTTTAAAAGAAGTAATGTTGTTATATACTTACTTCGAGGGTTGGCCTCAGATGGTTTAGTTAAGGCAAGTTAAAGAAAAATGGAAAGTGTTTTTAGGAAAAACAAAATATTTTAATACTTTGGTGCTTTTTTAGATAAAAGAGATTTTGAAATAGATGATATATATAAGGTCCATTTGGATCTTGAAACTGTAATTTAAATTTTTTATTTTGTTCTGTTTTAGACACATGTGGCAGTTCCAGAAACAGCAGTATTACAAACAGTTGCCAATTTGGACACTCTTTTAGCTGTGATAGAATGTCAGCAACCAGAAGCAGACTTGTACAGGTACGGTGTGATAGTCAACATACTCACTCATTTTAAGTTCTGTTTATAGATACCATTTTTATAATATAAACATACAATGAAACCTTTAGCTAATTGAAGACATTATGGGGGCGGGTGGGTGGTTTGGGGAGATGAATTAAAGGGAAAAAAGACTTAAAGCAGAACTTGCCAGAATTCTAATCCAAAGTATTAATTCAAAAACAGTGCTTTTATTCAAACGTTCTTTCCCATTACCTTCCATCTTGATATGGACTGGCTTTATAACTATAATAGTAGCTATAGGAGAAGTAAGATTGTTTCCTTAGGGAAAAAAATCGTGTGTGTGTATACTTCGTGAAGGCAAAGGCTATATCCTTATGTTCATTTTTAATATTACAATTGACCAAATATAATGTAAATAATCTTTCAGTGATACGCTAATTATTGTGGGCAATGGTAGAAACAAATTTTTATTATTAACGACTTAAGTGAGGTACTAAATTTAAATTCATTTTTACTCAATAGCTGGTGGTAGACTATAAATTACAATCACATTGTAAAAAATCACTGTCAGCTTCTTGTCGTATCATATATCTCCCTGTATTGGTTGAAATGTTTCAAATCTTGTCATTAGTCATTAACTATTCCATATCTCTTACATATCTTTGTTCTGGATCCATATACTATTTATAATGGCATTTTCTCTATGTGATTTCATCCATACTTAAAGTACCATTTATATGCTGATGGTTCTCAAATTTATATGTATCCTGAAACTGTTCCCTGAACTCCTGACATACGCATACATACTTAAAGTACCATTATAAAAATTTGCATTTTCATCAGTCAAATGAGGTATAGTTTTCCAATTAACTGTAAAAATTTGAGTCCTATGCTTTAAGAGCATTTAAACTATAAGATTTAACTGAAGAATTTAGTACTTTAAGATTTCTATATTGCTATCATTTCCTTGTCTTAGACAATGATGAGTTATAAAAAAATTATTAAAAACTTGAAAATGATGGAGCATTAAGCAGGCATAAAATTAACATGAGATTAAATATGACTAATGCATTACTGGATGGTTTTTATATTATTTTGGAAAATAGGAAAAAAATTAAAAGTTTTTCTAATAGGAAATAATTCACTGTTAAATATAAGGTGTTCCTCTTTATGTTCTCTTTTTCTCTTCCATACTGAAAGTCTATATTTTGTTTTCAGTATAACTACTGCGGAAGACTTTTGTAATGGAAAGATAACTCATGATTGTATCACTACTTACATTTATTGCTGTTTTTATTTATTCACTCATTCAACAAGTTATTGTTGAGCACTTTTGTGCTTATTATGGTTAGTGAGAAATAAGATGAGTTGGTATAGTTTCTGTCTTTGAGGAACTCATAGCTGTAAAAATATTATATATGTAAAATTGTATTTTTTCACTTTACTATATACCGTATATGAGGGAAATATTGAAAGCATTTTAAATGTCCACATAGGAGAATGCTTAAATGGGTATATGGTACAGATATGAGAGAAATATGTAGATTATAAAAATGATGTTTTCAAAGAATTTAATGACATAGGAACATAAAATGTTAAATAAGAAATAGAGGTGTAGCTCTCATATGGTCCCAGTTATATTAAAAAATGTGTATGTCTGTGTATTTGATAGGTAGTTAACTAGCGGGGTAGAAAAATAGGTAGGTAAAGAGAGAAAGAAAAACCTGGAATTACGTGTCAAAATGTTAGTTATTTCTTGATGGTAGAATTTCAGCTGCTCTTTACTTACCTTTTGTGTTCTTTAAATTTTGTAATATTTCTTAAAAGAATATAGATTACTTTTGTGATTACAAAAAGGATTTTCCATGTTACTGCACAGTATTCTTAATGCTCATTTTTAATGGCTGTGGAAATAGTCTGTGTGAACAAAGGCATTTCCTAATATTTCAATACCTAACTCTTCTACTCTTTTGCTATTATAAATATTACATTCGAAATCCAGCTTTTGGATAGTTCATTATTTCTCTTCTTTGAACAGTTCGTTCACTTGGCGTCCAAGACACTCCCTGCTCTTGGTTTTCCTCCTACTTCACTAGTCCCTCTTTGGTCCCTTTTGCTGATTTCTCCTCCTCCCTGACTTCTTGATGTTAGAGTGACCCAGTACTGTCCTCGGTCCTCTTCCCTTCTCCCTGTACCTTTTCCTTTCTACACTCCTTTGGTGGTCTCAGCCAAGCAGACGGCTGTAAAGACCATCTACATGCTAACTCCCAGATTTCTATCTCCGTCCTAGACTTCTTTCCCAAATTCCAGACTTTTATATCCAACTTTCTGTTCTATGGTTCCACTTGGACACTTAGTTAAGTATCTCAAAGTAGTCATGTTGAAAACTGAATTCCTGATCTTCCCTCAGAAACTTTTTATGCCAATAGCCTTTCCCATCTCAGCTGACGACAGTCCATCCTTCCAGTTGTTCAGGCCCAAAACCATAGTGTTAGCCATGACTCAGCCCGTACCCTCTCTGCTAACCTCCCCTCACCTTCCCTCCCACATCGCATCCCAATCCATTAGGATGGCTTAATTGGTTTACCTTCAAAATACTTTCAGAATTTGATCATCTTGCACCAATTTCACTGTTACTATTTGGGTCCAAACCAGCATCATTTCCTGCCTGGTTTACTGCTCACAAAGGCACTCTCACCACTTTCTCTGTTTTCAGTCTTCTTTCCCTTGCAGTTTGTTCTCACAAAAACAGCAGAGTGATCCTTTTAAAATGAAAGTCAGATCATGTCATTCCTCCGCTCAGACCATGCAATGGCTTTTCCATCTCACTCCGAGTCAAAACCCTTATCTTTATAAGGACCTATAAGCCCTGACTGATTGTCCCTATCCCCAAGCTTTCCTCTCTGACCTAATTTCTGACTCGTCTCCCTCTTGCTCACCCTCCAGCTACACCGGCCTCCATATTTTCCCTTGAACGTGCCATGTTCACTCTCACCTTTTCACTAGGAGTTCCTTGTCTTAACTCCTCGATCACCTTCTAGTCTAGGCTTAAACCTCCTCCACAGTGAAGCCCACTTTGACTAATACTGCAGCCTAATCCTTACTCTGTCCTGCTTTTTTTTTTTATAACCCATAATACCTCCTAGTATACTGTGTAATTTACTTACCTATTATGTTTATTGCTTATTATCTCTTCAACTACAAGGTAAACTCAAGGGCCAGCACCTTTGTGTGTCTTGTGCACCGACATGTCCTAAGCACTTAGGACAGATCTGGCAAGTAGGAGGCCGTACTACGTGTTTGTTGACAGCTGAAAGAATAAATATGTTTATGTACTTAATTTTGAGTACTTAGATTTTCCCTTTTATTGAATTGTCTATGACGTATGCAAGCAAGATTTGTGTGTAGTTCACTCTACTATTGCATCGAAGTACTTGAACAGTACGTAGGCACATAGGCACATAGTAGCAAACGGTATAGGGAGAACAGGCACATCGTCGACACTCAGTAATTACCTGTTGGATGAATGGATGAATGATAGAGTTCCAAATTATCTTAGATCAAAGGAAGGGCGAATGTTTTTATTACCCATTCATTCATCAGATATCGAGTGCCTCCAATAATTGAGGCGTAGTGCTAGACACTGAGAATCCTGCGCTCGTTTCGGCAGCATTATACTAAAATTGAGACTATAACAGTAAAGAAACAGTGATAGCTATTGCCTCTTAGAGTTTATAATCTAGTACTAGATTATTAAGAACAGACTGAACTGCACAAAAGGAATTATTGGATTAAAGCCGTAAGAGTTTGGCCTTTAATAAACATACTGACACTTACTTTACAAAAGCATTGGACTAGTTTTTATTGCCATGAGCAAAGTATAAGTTTATGAGGTCTTCTTTGTTTCAGAATTTTACGGTATTAAGTATTATAGTTTTAAATTTTTTGCTAATTTTGTACATAATAGTATCATAATTTTAAAACTTGAATTTTAATTTATTTTTTATTAGAAAGGCTAAACATTTATTAATTCTTCCCCCCTTGAACATTGTTGATTCCTTTCTAGTTACCTAATTATTAAATGGAATTACATTATTCCTCCTTAATAGTTTTTTGAGAGAGGCTAGAATATAGTAAGAAATGAACTCTGCCAAACCACCGGAAGAAATAAAAACGAGGAGAGCCTTTTGTTCAGGAGCAGCCGCTAGCAGGTGTCTGTTTTGCAGTTCTCCATTATCCTTTTCCTTGGCTCCTTTAATCCTTTAGTTCTTTATTTTTTCCACCTCTTAATTTTTTAGACTTAACTTAGCACTTCCACTTCTAGGAATTTTTCCTAACTAAATAATGAAACTACTCCTAGGAATTTATCTTAATGAAAATATGAAAAGATATGTACACAGGTTGTTTAGGGCTGCATTGTTTAGACTACAAGTTGAAAAAAACAAACTTCCATCCGTAGTGTATTATTTACATAAATTATGTAAGTAATCAAAAATGCGGTATTATGTACAGCCATTAAAAATAATGATGTAGATCTGTGTTTATGGCAGGAAATGCTAAGTGGGGGGAAAATGTTACCAACATTATATATGGTATGATCCCATTTTTGTTTTTAAGATACATATTTATTTATATTTGACTGGAAAAAAGCCTAGGAAACATATCCCAAAATATTAGCAGTGTTTGTATTTGAGTAGTAGGATTACCAGTCATGATTATTTCCCTTTTGGTATCCTTTTTATATTGTCTGAATCATTTTATAAAATGTGGTGCTTGAGTCTATAATCAGAAAAGAGAATAAAGATCTTTTCACTTTGAAACAAATCAAACTATGGGTTGGAGAAAGGGCTAAGGAAAGTGCAGGATGAGTTAATCCAGTATGGAACTGGCATGAACTGATGAGAAGTACCTTAGAATCAAGGATAACAGGACAGATAAATTGAAGGATACAGGTCTCTTGTTGGAATTTAGCTCAGGAAAATCAAAAGAGTGATCACACATTATCTGTGAAAGATGCCTAGGGTGACAGTAGCTGAATTGGTTCTTTGAATCAGTCCAAAGTTGAGGCTGAAACCAAGGCTACATAAAATTCCATTAAGTGGAGATAATAAAAGTAACACTACTTCTCCCTGATACAGGGAGTTGAAGGAAGCAGAAGAGATTAGCAAGAAACAATGAAGCCAAAAGGGATAAAGCATCTGTGACCTGAAAACAGGAAGAATAATAGGGACATTTGGAAGGAAATGCTTAATATTTCTTTGCCTAGTTAAATGATTAACATTAAGTCCTGTCTAGAATTTGCTTCAATTCAGGATTCAATTCTCAACATAGTAGAAAGTAATTGTACGCTTGAATTCACTATGCTGTGGAGCTGTTTTGATAGGGGAAGTTAGAACTGAAAGGCTAGGCTATGAAAATTCATTGATAACAGGCCACTTACTCTCGATTTCAGGCAACCAAAAGTTAAAGACGCTCTGGAGATCACTGAGAGGTTTTTGCTTACTATTCTATTTCCAGCACTTAACTCACACAGTAATTGCGCAATGAGTATTTGTTGGTTGAATGGATACATGAATAAGTGAATGACTTTGGTCACAGGAAGTTTTATTTAGTAAATTGCGATGAACTATGTGAGCATTCATTGTTGGCTAATTAACGTATGCATCTAGCAATATAAATGTTCATGATGATGAAACTGAAAATAGTAATAATATATAACATTTGCATACCATTTTCAAAACATGTTTTCATTCATTACCTCATTCTTTACTGGAATAGAGAAGGCAAGAATTTAAAAATTGTTAAAGCTTAGTGAGTGATAAGCATTTACTTTTATAATTTCTAACATGAATATTGGACCACTCATATATACAAAAGTTTGGTTTGTTTCATGTATAAAAATAGTGCCAAAAGTATCTAAAATTTTCTACCCATTGATGTCAGAAGTAATGTATCATTAGTTTTTTTGTAACGTGGTGAATTCTTTGATAGATTCATGGGACGAATGATAATAACTCAACAAATGGAAGAAATTGTAAGGTAAGAATAAAGCTAAAGATATATTAGCTAAGTAAGCAGCATATCATAGAAAAAGATTAATTTAAAAGCATTTAGCACTCCATCTGCTAGTAATTTGTAGTAGCAGCAGGTAAGGATGAAACCAATTCCATGAAGTGATACCAGAATAATTTAGAAAGATCATTTGTGTACTTGTATTTCTTCTTCTAATGTTAGATAGTAACATAAAAGGAAACATAGCTATTTTTATTCAAATCCTTACTCACCACACTTAAAGTCTAGAATACAAAAAATGTCTTTATAATGTTTAACAAGTATAAATGTTACGGTCTTCTTTATTTCAAAATAATTCAGCACAACTAGAGTATTTACCGACCATCCAGAACCTCTTATTTACTCTTCTGATTGGTTGGTTGTTCTGATTGGTTGGTTGGTTGGTTGTCTGCTTGGTTGCTTGTCACCTTCAATATTTAGGTTAATTTCTGGCGCCTATATGAAAGGCTTTGGGTCATTTCAAAGATTTGCTGATGGGATGAGATTACATTGTTATTCATGACCACAAATCAAATTTAGAATGAATCTTGGAATCATCCCTTGAACTTCTATTCAAATTAGCATGCCACCTCTTTTCTGGAGACACATGTTCAATTAAATTGGCTGCTTGAAATAAGTCACTGACAAAGAATTGAGCATTTTTAAATGACATCCTCAAGATAAGCCACCACATATCATGCATCAGCACCAATTCACATTTTTAAGAAACATTAACATAGGAGCACATTGAATAAACTCTGCAACAAGGTCTTTTTAAGTGTAGGACCCCTGCTTGAATAACTATGACTAGGTTTTATTTTGATATCTGTAGTGACATAGTGGGATACATGTGAGGATTCATAGTCTAATTTGCATTACGATACTGTGGCTGGTAAAGGAAAAGATCAGTTATGTTACCTCAGCCCCTAGAATGGTTAAAAAAGGAGCCATGTTCTTTGCTGAAGCAATCAGAGTTTGCTAATGCGTTATCTTTTAATTTGAAGCTTTCTAACCTAATTGTATATGCCAGTATGAGCTCAGAGTTTTTCTATTCATTGTTGGAACCAACACCAAATAAAAAAGAGCTATTTTATGGCTCCTGATTAATTGATTTTGGAATATCTATGGAATGTGCTCCAGACATGACTAGTTAATAAAACCATATTTGTTAACCATGTCCCAAACACCTGACCTTCCTTCTGTTGGATTTTTTAGAGTGTTTGGGTTTTGCAGATATCTTCAGAATTTGTTTAGATTCTGTTCGATTTGGATGACTGTGTATGTATGTTTCAGGAAAGCATAAGGGATATCAACAAAATTAAGGCTTTTTTATTTATCCATAATAGATTCTTATTGTTTTGGTATCACTAAGAAAATAAAATTTCCTTTCTAGTTATGCCTTTTCATTTTATATCTCCTTCATGGAGAGAAATTCAAACACCAAGAAGACCCGTACTCCAAGAAGTATGCAATGCAAGTAGTCAAGTTGTAGTGTCAATCTTGCCTAAAAAAGTACTAACTCACTTACTATGTTACGTCTTATAATCCACTTAATTTTAATTATGCAGAGCTCATGCATCTATATACAAATCATGCTACAACTTATGTTTACATTGCATTGTAACACTATTTTCTTTGAAAACCGTGTATTGATTGTGCTCAAAATTTTAAAATTTCATCTTCTCTTAAACATTTTAAAATCATTGCTTAATCTTTTATTTTGCTGTGTTTTATGTTTAAAAATTTTGAATTTGGTGGCTTTGTGAGTTTACCAGCAAAATTTTATTTCTGAGCCACTGACCTTAAAGTAACTGAAATGCTAAAGCAGGTGTTTTTATTATGGTAACTAATATCATGACTGACCTAGAAAGCTTTATAGGAGCTGAGATTTTGGTTTTATATAAAAGCAGTGTTGTAACTATATCTCAGATGCCTTCTACTGATGATGTCATTTTAGAATCTAATTGAATTTTTAATATATTTACTGCTTTTTTTTTTTCCTAGACCTCTGGGGCCAGAGAGTCTTTTGCTTCGTGGAGCCAGATTAAAAAACACAAAAGAAATTTTTGGTTTGTATATGTTGAACATTTTTAATTATAGATTCACATTGATGCTTTCTTTATATGAAGTATTTTTAAAAGCAGCATTTGTGGTCTTTTGGTTGGATAATTTATTACTTAGTTAACTTTTGCCTACGATAATTTCCTTACAGAGATTGTATTAATATAATTTTGTGTTGTATTTTTTGTTCTTAATCTCTATTTTTGAGTAATAGACTAGAACCTTGCTCTTATATGTTTTTTTTGTATATAGTTGTGAAATTGAGTGCTAAGAAAATAGTTCTGGCACTTCTGTTCATGATGGATGAGAACCAGTATAATAATCTGGCATCATGTGCAGTAAACCACCTATATAATTCCATTATGATTATTCTTAAATTGGATGAATAAAGCTGCTGATTCATTCATTCAACAAATTCTTATTGACCTATGACTATATACCAGGTACTGTTGGAACATGTACTAACTGGATCAAAAGGATGAATAAATAATGTTCTTGCTTTAGAGATCGATCAATTAATTAATTAACAATTAATTAATTCACTGTGCTCTGAATCAATTCTAGGCAAATTGTGAAGTCGATAATAACCTTAACTGTCATCCAGTTCTTCCCATTTTAGGAATGGCCCTTCATATGCTGGCTAACATATGTTATTCACACTGCATGTTTACAGCTTTTGAGGTTCTCTTCTCTTTTCTGTATCTTATCTCTCATAATTAGGCTCTCTGATAAAAATTTTTTAAAAAGCCCATATACTTTTAAAAAATGGAAAATAACGAGTGTCGGTGAGGTTGTGGAGAAATTAGAAGCCTCATATACTGCTTGTGGGAATGTAAATGTTGTAGCTGCTGTAGAAAACAGTTTGGCAGTTCCTCAATAAGTTACACATAGAATTACCATGTAACCCAGCAATTCTCCTAGATATGTACCCCAGAAGAACTGAAAAGAGGTGTTCAAACAAAGACTTGTACAAGAATGTTCATAGCAGCACTATTTATAATAGTCAAAGGGTAGAAACTGTCCAACTGTTCATCAACTAATGAATGTATAAACAAAATGTAGGCTATCCATAATGGACAGTTATTCACTCATACAAAATGAATAACTGATGCATGTTACAACCTTGCATGGACAAACCTTGAAAACATTATGCTGAGTAAAAGAAGCCAGACACAAAAGGCTACATATTGTATGATCCCATTTGCTGGAAGTACCCAGAATAGGGAAATTCATAGAGACATAGGATAGATTAGTGGGCTGGGGAGTGAAGGGGAATGGGGAATGACGCTTAATAGGTACAGGAAGATGAAAATTTTTTTCAAGTTAAATTGTGAGGATGGTTGCACAACATTGTGAATACACTAAGTACCACTAAATTCTACATTTTTAAATGATTAAAATGGTAAATTGTGTCTATTTTACCACAATTTTTTTAAAAAAGAAAACTATAATAACTTTCTTTTGGCAAAAGCCAGAGAAAACCTCCAAGGCTTTTAGGTCCTCTCATGTACTGCTGTATTTTAACTCATCTCCATAGCGGTAACCCCTTTCATGCTCTTAAAAGAAAATGTGTATTTGAATGCCTTTAGATGGGTCTGCTATTGTTTGCCTCAGTATCATCGCTCTGTTGTATCATTCCGGCTGATTTTTCACATTTCTATAATTTTGGTGCCTTTTGTCGTTTGAGTTGTAATTCCTGCCTTTACGGAATAATGCTAGTGGTGAAAATTCTAGGACCAATCCTTAGGAAGAGGACGTGATGAATTCTACACTACTTCTCAAATCTTACTGTTCAGGAATGGGTATAAACATTTATTGATTATCTGTTTCCAGGAATTTTGTTAATGTTCCATATAAAGCTCACAACAATTCTGTGAGGATTTTTTGGTTTTTTTGTTTTTCCATTTAAAGATGGGGAAATTGAGATTCAGAGAGATGAAATAACTTGCCCAAGGACCCAGAACTAACAAGTGGCAGAGCTAGAATTAAAACCAAGGTCTAACTCCAAAGTGTTTTACAAGGCTCATCTTGCCTAATTTCATTCACTCCCCAGTTTTAGTCCCATTATTATTGTCATTCTTGCTCATCTCAGAGTCATTCACATAGGCACAAATTTTAAAAATAACACTTTTCTTCTGTTTATTTATGCTGATAGATTTCTGTATTACCATTCCAGTGCTTGTGAAATTATGTCTAGACTCCAGAATCTGGCATTGAGGGCCTTTCAAATTCTGGTCCTAATCTATTGTTCCAACCTAACAGAAAGTGCTTTTCCATTTCTGTCTTTGTTAACCCTGTTTGCTCTTACTATACTGGCCTTCACTGCCATTTTGATCTTTCCAAATCCTTTTCCTCCATCAATTCCAACTCAAATAGTATGTCTTTCATTCAGGTATCTTAGTTATAACTCAGAAACAGAACCCCCCATGCCTTCCCTATCCAGCACTTTAAGTGACTAGAGTTCCCCAAAATTGGACTTGGAAAGCCTTTTACAAATTCCAATCAAAATTAAAGGGAAGCCAAATTGCAATAACTGTCAGACAATACATTTTCTTAGATGCTTTCATGCTAGTGTGTACATGTGTCTTGTGAAACATGCTAGGGGATTGTTTTAAAGGACTGTTTTGTTTTGCAGGTGTTGCTATATACACTGGAATGGAAACAAAGATGGCATTAAATTACAAGAGCAAGTCACAGAAACGATCTGCAGTAGAAAAGTAAGAAAACTGTCCATTTTCATTTGTTTGCACATACATATGACTATGGATATGTGTATTATTCCTATATAAATTATATGTATAAAATATATGTAATACATAAAAATATATTTAAAACATATATAATGTCAAGCCAACACAAGATGGGATCCTTGAAGATAGGGATTTTTGTACACATGTACCATTTTACATAATGTTTGGCATATAGTAAATGCTAAGTTGTGACTTTAAATAAATATTATTGGGTAATAATGGAATCACTTGATCAGACTAATCCTCCTGCAAATAGCAATTATAAAATCTAGACAAAATATTTTTTAAAATAACTCTTTGAAAGCACTGGAGAATGACCAAAAAAAAAACCAAGAAAAGGGCAAAGAATCTACTCTCAAAAGATGGCATCAGCAAGAAGAAAGATTTAAGAGTATAGCTTTTTGCCTGAGGGCACTACAAATTCACATACTACATAGGGTATCAGAGAGCCTGTGGTTTTATAGGATTTAGGTGTTAGAGGACAAGGGAAGAGCAGCTAGAAAGGAGAAAATCATGTAAGGGAAGGAGCCACAGAAGGAAATGAACTCTAAAACCTGCATATAAATTACATCCAGATCTTTGGCTGGCTAGGAAAACTGTACATGTGAAGGGAGACCCCAGTGGGCTTGGCAGTAAAGCAGTACGTATGAGTAAGCTAAAAGAACTGAACAGATTGTGTTGTTGCCTGTTGCAGTACAGTGTTTGGTGTTTGAGCCTAACTAAGTTAACTTCTGGTGGAATGAAAATTTATACTCTTCTGAGGAACATAAAAGAATACAGAGTCTCTACAACCTATTATTTCTAAAATCCACTATATAATCAAAAATAAGCAGACATGAAGAAAATGTAACTTGTACTCAAGAGAAAAAGCACTCAATAATAACTGTCTCATAATAATCTAGATCTTGTAATTAGCAGGCAAAAACTTTATAGCAGATATTATAAATATCTTCAAGGGCCTAAAGAAAGATGTGAATGAGTATATGAGAAATCTCAGCAGAGAAATGGAAACTATAAAAAAGAACTCAGTGGAAATTCTTGAGTTTGAAATTCTTGAGGAAAATGTAATTACTGAAAAGTAAATGTTATTGGATGGGCTCAACACCAGATTGTGGAAAGCAAAAGAAATTGTCAGTGAACTTGAAAGAGCAATAGAAATTATTCAATCTGAAGAACAGAGAGAAAAAAGATTGAAGAAAAATGAAGTTTCAGTGTTGTGTGGGACAACATGAAGCTATCTAGCATAAGTCTAATTGAGTCTCCCCCCCCAAAAAAGAAAAAAGGGGCAGAATAAAAATGTTTGAAAAAATAACTACTGAACATTTCTAAATTTTGAGAAAACAACAGAATGGTAATTTAAATCCAACCTTATCAAAATTTGTGAACTCAAGGGAAAGCGTAGGTTCAAGGGAAATTTTTAATTGTAAATGTGTATATAGAGAAGAAAAGCTTAAAATCAGTCATCTAAGTTTCTACCTAAGAAGCTAGAAAAAGAGGAAAATTACAGCCAATTTAAGAAGAAATGTTATAGATGTGAGCTGAAACCAATGGAATAGAAAACAAATCATAGACACAGTTAACAAGGCCAAAAGTTGGCTCTTTGAAAATATTAATAAAATGGATAAATCTCTACTTAGATTGGGGTATCAAGGGGGAGAAAAATACTACCGCAGAAGTGGTAGGAGAGAAATGCTAAAAAAATTACCAGTATTAGGGGTGAAAGAAAGGCTGTCACTATAGATCCTACATACTGTGGTCACTTTATCCACAGATAAAGAAATATTATGAACAACTTTATGTCACTAAATTCTCCAACTCAGATGAAATGGACAAATTCTTTGAAAACACAATTTACAGAATTTGACACAGTTATTTATTATCTAAATAACCCTGCATCAGACATTTAATTTATTATAAAAAATATCTCCACACAAAAGGATCATCTTTCAACATGTGGTATGGGAATGGTTGGACCATCCATGTTCCAAAAAGTAACCCTTGACCCTTACCTCCCATCATATATAAAAACTAACTTAAAATGTAAGACTTAAAACAAGAGTGAAATCTATAAAATACAGGAGAAAATATTTGTGAGCTTGGGTTAAGGAAAGATTTCTTGGAAAACATAATAAATGAACCAAAAGCAAAACCAAAAATTGATATGTTAAACTTCATCAAAATGAAAAACTTCTGCATTTTAAAAGACATTATTAAAAAAATGAAAAGACAAGCCACAGAATATGAAAAAAAACATTTGCAAAGTACATATCTTGTAAAGGACTCGTATCCAGAATATCCAGACTCATCACTTTTCAACTTTATCCTAGAAGCCTTATTTAATGCCACCAAACAAAAAAATAAAAGGCATAAATATTAGAAAGTAAGAAGTAAAATTGTCCCTGTTGGAAGACACATGGTTTTTCACATAGACAGTCATAAGCATTCAACAAAAAAAAAGCTATTAGAATTAATGAATGAGTGTAGCAAGTTTTCGGGATACAAGGTCAATTTAAAAATATTACTTTTATATCTATATACCAGCAGGAAACAGTAGGAAAACTAAGTTTTAAAAAAGTTCTATTTTACAATAGTGTCAAAAAGCATAAAATATTTAGAAATAAATTGTTAAGAAGTAAATTTTTAAGAACTTGTGCAAGATCTCTATAATGAAAACTACAAAACATGGCTAGAAATATTAAGACCAAAACTCACTATTGTTAAACGGTCAGTTGATGTGTAGATTCTTTCAATCCTAATTAAAATCCCAGGAAGTTTTTTTTGTGTGATTGACAAGGTGATTCTAAAATGAATATTGAAATACAGTAGCCAAAATCTATCTTCAAAGTGCATAATGAAAACAATCTTTTATGAAAGCAGGAGAATTTACATTATCTGACTTTAAAACTTAATATAAAGCTATAGTAAGTAGAGTATGGTATTAGCAAAAAAGATAGTTCAATGGAATAAACTAGAGATTTGAGAAATAGACCTATTCATATATGATCAATTGATTTTCAGTGATGCTTAATGAGGAAAATGATGCCTTTTCAACAAATGATAATACAACAATTGGCTATCCATGGAAAAAAATAATAATCCTCAACTTCTACCTCACACGACACACCAAAAAGTTTTTCAGGATGGATCATAGATCTAAACATAAAAGCTAAAACTGGAAAACTTAGGAAGATATATTCACAACCTGAGGATAGGTAAAGATTTCTTAGGACACAGAAAGCAATAATCATAAAAGAAAAAAACTGATAAGCTATACTTCTACGAAATTAATAACTTTTGCTCATCAGACTACTCAGTTAAGGAAGTGAACAAGCCATGAATTGGGAAACAATATTCACAAAACATATGTCTGATAAAGGACTTGTATCCAGAATATATAATAATACATTAAAAACTTTCGTAAATCCACAATAAAAAGAAAAACAACCCAGCGTGGGGGGAAAAATGGGTAAAAGGCTGGGGTAGACATTTCACACACAAAAATATACAAATGGCTAATAAGCACATGAAAAAGTGTACAACATCATGAGTCATGAGAGATACAAACTAAAACTAGAAGGACATACCAATATATACTTATTGGAATGGTGAAAATTAAAAAGGCAAAGTTCCAAGCATTGGTAAGGATATGGAGCAACTGGATTTCTTGCTTATAAATAATCTATAGATCAAAGAGGAAATCTGAAAAAAAAATTTTTTAAATATCTAAAAGTTAGTTTTCACTTAACTAATACAGTGTGTTAAATTTTGTAGGACGCAGCTAAAGGGAAACAGAACCAGTAGGTCATATAGATATATATAAGAGGAGATTTATTACAGGAGTTGGCTCAAGTGGTTGTGTAGGCCATGAAGTCCCACACCTGCCTTCTGCAAGATGGAGACCCAGGACAACTGATGACATAACTCAGTCTGAGTCGAAGGCCAGAGAACCAGGAGGCCTCTGGTATAACCAGGAATCCACAGACCTAAGAACCAAGAGCTCTGGTGTCCCCGCTGAAGAAGAGAGAGAATTCGCCCTACCTTTGCCTTTTTGTTCCACTTGGGCCCTCAGTGGATTGAATGATGCTCACTTACGTTAGTGAGGGGGTATCTCTTTATTAAGGCTACTGAATCAAATACAAATCTCTTCCAAAAACACCCTCACAGACACACTGAAAAATAATGTTTTACCAGCTATCTGGGCCTCCCTTAGCCTGGTCAATTTGATATATAACATTAATCATCACAGCACTGGATACTTATATTAGAAAAAAAACACCAGTGACAGAAACTGAAATTAAAACTATACCATTTGCAGTCATTCCCCAAAAAAACACATAGGTGTACAGCCAGCAGCAGAATGCATACAGGACCTAAAAACGACAACATGCTGATGAAAGAAATCTAAAGTTAAGCTTGCTTAGCAAAATACTGTAATATTAAGTAAGTTTGTCTGGTGAAAAGAAGAGGGATTCTAAAGTCAATTCCTGACTTCTATGATTTTTTTTGGAAATTTACAGAATAGTTTTTGGGCTGTGGTCTTCAGCATTAAAAAGGATGTAGTCTCTTCTTCACAGAGTTTTTATAAAGATTAGACAAGTTAGCGAATGTGACAAGTTTTATAAAATCTTAATGCTATACAAATGTTAGTTATGTTTATACTTAAAATTAGCTGGGTCCTGAAAATATATAAAATCTTAGAATAATTACTTATGCAAAAATAACTGGCCCAAACTGTCATTTACCTATTGGCATTTTGAACAGTAATATATCTAGGAAATAGGCTCGTAATCTTATGTAGTGGTTATTTTATTGCTAGTAAATAGATTCTATTTATTGAATGGTCATTTCTTAAAAACAAAGACTGTGTCCTTTAAGTAGCTACCATCATATCCTAAATATTTTTACATCTTACTTAATACCAGTATTTCCAAGCTGCATGTAGTAACACATTTTGATATGTTTTATATTTTTTTTCTCATTTCAGGTCAATGAATACATTTTTGATAATTTATCTAATAATACTTATTTCTGAAGCCATCATCAGTACTATCTTGAAATACACATGGCAAGCTGAAGAAAAATGGGATGAACCTTGGTATAACCAAAAAACAGAACATCAAAGAAATAGTAGTAAGGTATTTTATGGTGTTCTTGACTCTGCTGCAAAGGAAACTTTATTCTTTAGCACAATTACTGCTTTGGTAGTCACTTCTAATAGGAGTGACCACTGTGATCTCCTAACATCATTACTAGTGAAGGGTGACAAAAGGACACTGCAAATAAAGAGTAGCCAACATGTTTGTACTGGTATGCTTTGTGCATTTTAGGGCATAAGCAATTGTATTTTCTTTGGCATGACTTGAATAGTTGCAAGAGATCACAAAACTTTAAATTGTCTATATTGGCATTCCACTTGAATAGTTCAAATTCAGTTTTTTATTCCATTTACTGTATGTTACAAGTGAAATAGAGTAAATTGATTTTATTTCAGTTCTGTCAGAATAATTCAAGGAGTCTTACTATTGTCTTCTATTGACGGTATAGTAATAACACAAATTATATCATATAAAGTTTTAAACTGATTAAATATGAACGACCAAGAACATTTAACCTGCAATTTTGGTAAATAATTGTCCAGATTTCACCTTAGATTAAAATATAAATATTGGAAGACAAATTTGGATCTCAAGAGACCACAAAGCAGATAATCACAGTAATATATTTTCAGTATCATTCATTATTAGGTCTTTTACCAGAATGTATGTTAAAATGTGGTACTGCTATGCCATTAAAGTAGGCTATTCCTGTGTAATCTGTATTTAAGAGTTGTAAATTCTAGTAGTTCTAGCCTACCAATTTTATAATTTTTTTTTTAAAAATTACAGTCAAGTTTTAGTTATCTGTGATTTTAAAGGGCAGGAGTAGAATGGTAAGTATATTCCAGAGGTTATAATTATAATTTTGCCAAAAGCAGTTTTAGTCACAACAGGCTCTTTGGTAGCTTCTGAAAAGTAACAAATTAAGTAATTTGAATTTAACCTTTTTTTTTTTTTTTACTTTGTTCAAGAGTCTAATGAGCAATAAAACTACCAAAGGAAATGTGTTAAAAAGAGAAATCAATAAATGAATTTCAGTTCATGAGACTGTTCTGATTCAGAATGTAGTTAATGGTCTATTTACACATGAAACTTTCTGACAGTTTTCTTCAGTGATACTGAAGAAATTTTTGTATTTTCTCTTATCAAATGATCATTTTTTCCCCTCTAGATTCTGAGATTTATTTCAGACTTCCTTGCCTTTTTGGTACTCTACAATTTCATCATTCCAATTTCATTATATGTGACAGTTGAAATGCAGAAATTTCTTGGATCATTTTTTATTGGCTGGGATCTTGATCTCTATCATGAAGAAACAGATCAGAAAGCTCAAGTCAATACTTCTGACCTGAATGAAGAGCTTGGACAGGTAAATAAATGATCCTTTTATTTTGTTTTTCTAACTTGTTATTTTTTTATCAAAACAATACATGTACAAAGACTAATAAAATATTAGAGTTTATACCAAAAAACAGCCCTACTTTGTTCCACATGTAATTTTGTTTTCTATTTTAAAATCTTAAGCCGTTTCTTCCATTATTTAGCACTATATTTCTATATATCATTCTTTCTTGATTTTTAAATTTGAGGCGTTATTTAAATACCCAGACACATACCCACTTTGCCTCCCCATAGCTCCCCAATATTATTATATCACAATTTGGGATTTAATAAACATATGTTTATTGACATTATTTTGGCTGTTTTAGTATTGCTCACTAATTTCTAGTTCTTTATGTACGCCCTGCAATGCTCTAATTACGTTTTCTTTCTTTTATATATTTTTTCCCTAGAGCTAATTGCTGTTTTATCATTTGCTTAATTTCCATGTACCACAAACAATTCTCTGACAAATATATGAAACCTTTCTCTCTCCCTCTCTCCCTCTCTCTCTCCTTCTCCCCTCCCACCCTGGTCCCCTGTCTTTGGTGGCAGCTTTTTTGGATCCTTTTATCTTTCTGCTTCAGTTTGGATTCTTTCTGGGCTTGCTGCTCAGCTCTCACCCTGGACTTCCCTTTACCATCACCCTGGAACTTCTTTGCCTCTCTCTTGTTTGGGATCTTCTATCTCCTGGATCTCGTGTCTTCCCACCTGTGGCTTATTCTCTCATTTGGGGGGAATACATTTAATAACTTCCTGAAGAAGAATGTAAGAGGGGAAAATATTTTGAGAGTTTGCATGTCTGAAAATACCTTTATTCCGTTTCTACACTTGATTAATAATTTAGCTGGGTAATACATCCCAGGTTGGAAATTATTTTTCCTCAGAATTTCAAAAACATTTCTCCACTTTTTGTCTAGCTTCCAGTTTTGCTGTTGAGAAATCTAGTGCCATTCTGATTCCTAGTTCTTTGTGTGTGATTTGTTTTATCTCTAAAAGTGTTTAGGATCTTTTCTTTGTGCTATAATTCTAAAATCTTATGATGTACCTTGGTGAGTCTCTCTTTATTTATTTTTTTTTATTTATTTTTTTGCTTTTCTTCATTGGGCAATGAACTCTAAGCCGTTTCAATCTGGAAACACATGTCCCTCAATTCTGGGAATATTTCTTGTATTTCTTTGATAACATGTCTTTTCATGTTTTGGGGTTTTTTTTTTTAATTTACTGTTTGAGTGTCAGATCATTTATCTCGTTTCTCTAATTCTTACTTTCAATTTTCATTTACTTGTTTGTTTTTATAATCAGCTTTCTGGGAGAATTCATCAACTTTATCTTTCTACCCACCTTTTGATTTATTTGTGTTATATATTTTTAATTTCTAATACTCCAGTATGTCTGAATCATCTTCTTTTAATTGCATCATATTCCTATAAAATAATGGAATATAATCTATTATTTTACCTTTCTGAGGATATTAATGACAATTTATTTAAAGTCTGCTCTCTGCATTTTCTGTTTCCTCCTAGTTCCTCTTTCAGTATAGTCAGTTCTGCTCTAATGTGACTTATACATTCCTAAAACTCACTGCGCTATGCAAAATTTCTTAGTAAAAACCACAGGGCTTTTGGAAAAATGGGATTTAGGGGGTACAACAGAAATTTTGTAACATATTTAAAATAAAAAGTATCTAAACAAACGATACTTACTTGTTAAGAAATTTGTTTGGTAAATTGTTAAGAAATACATAAATACTGTAATAAATATGGCACTTTATCTTGAAAAAGACCTGAAGTTTACTTGTGGAAGTGGCTAGCAGAGGTATTTCGACTTGTGTGTTATTGTGAAGTATTGGAAGGAAGGTTATTTGAGAATAGAAGGAAAGTTGTAACACCAGATGTGGATCGGTGTGGCTCATAACACACATGATGTCCAGAGGTAGCTGGTACCTATGTGAGGTTTATACAATTCAAACGAATATGTGCATATTCCTCCTGCATGTGGGTGCAGCAGTTTTCTGCATTCACCTAGTGTTTCTCACAGATGAAATTGTGCATAACTAATTGCAAATTTCATGTTATGCTCAAATTGTTGCCTTATATATCAGTGTCATTGTAAAAAATAAATTTATGCTTTTAAGATGGTGCAAGAGCAGAACTGACCATAATTTGTATAGACTCTAACTTTAATGTAAGTGGAGATACTCAAATGCTTTTTCTGCATCTATTGAGATGATCATTTTATTAATAGAATAAAGGACAAAATATTATGTTACTATTATGGTGGGTTTCATTGATTGAATTTTGTATGTTGAACCAATCTTTCATTCCAGGGATAAATCCCACATGTTCATGATGTATAGTCCTTTTTATATGTTTCTGGATTTGGTTTGTGTCTATTTTCATAAGGTATATTGGTCTATAGTTTGTTTGTTTGTCTTTTTCCTTGTGATAGCTCCTCCCTTTTTAAATGACTTCTTGCTCAAATCATCATTGCTATAATCAAATTCTCATCATAATCCTATTTGTTCCAAGACTTAACTATTTCAAAAAAAAAAATGTTAACTATTTCATCCTTCTCTCTCTGGACCTAGCTTCTTTTAGGGTTAATTTTTTAGAATTAGTCTCAAAGACTAATGAAATTGTTTGTCTTATCTACTTTTTAAAATATTTTCTTTTAAACATTTTTCCCTTTTCACTGAGTTTGTTTCCTGCCCTTGACTTTAGTTTCCTCTGTCTATTTTAGACAACTTTCTGCCTCTGACTTCTTTGTCGCTGTCTTTTGTGTTCCTGTTCCAGTTCTGCATCATTTTCTCCTGGACCAGAAACCCTTCACATTCGAGGTTAATTAAGCATCCTTTCCACCCTTGGTCAGAGGTCATTCTGGAGTCCTACTACTTAAAAACACTTTATCCAGCAGATAGAAAAGTAGTACGAATACTACATTGTCAGTCAGCTCTACAGATGAATATGAACCTAAAGATGCCACAAACTTCAAAATGTATATAGATTTAAAATATTTTCTGTCACCCTGTTTTGTTTCCACGACATCTTTAATTATTTAATTGTGCTTGGATTATAAGAATCAGCATCAGTATATCAATTTTAATAGGTAAACTTGACTTTAAGAGACAGAGGCTCAGATTTTTTTGTTTAACATAGGACCGTGTACCCAAAGGTTTGTTTTCTTTTGTTTTCTATCTCTAGGTGGAGTACGTGTTTACAGATAAAACTGGTACACTGACGGAAAATGAAATGCAGTTTCGAGAATGTTCAATTAATGGCATAAAATACCAAGAAATCAATGGTAGACTTGTATCCGAAGGACCAACACCAGATTCTTCACAAGGAAACTTAACTTATCTTAGTAGTTTATCCCATCTTAACAGCTTATCCCATCTTACATCCAGTTCTTCTTTTAGAACCAGTCCTGAAAATGAAACTGAACTAGTAAGCAATTTTTAAATTAATAAATAGGAGTTTCCTTTGAAATAATTCTCTTTGTGTTTCTGGGACAAGGAATATATATTTGAAGTGCATATCCTTTGATTTAATACTGAGAATTTGTAGTCATAACCCAGTTTAATTTGTCACTTAATATGTGTTTGCCTTAGTTCTCTATGTAATTAAATGGAACTAAGTAAGTTAAGGAAAGCCTTTACTGCCTTGAAGTAAAGAAGATTTTGCTGAGAAATAGCGTTTCAATTTATTTAATAATTTTTGAGACATCACTTCTTCCACAAAAGAGTTTTCATCTTTACTTGCAATTTGATTATGCCTCCTGAAAATTGAAGGGTCATAAGCAAATGTGACATTTTACTCTTTGGAGTCAGAAGCAACCAGCTGTTACTTAGGCAATTCAAGATTGTAGCATTCTTGTTCTAAATCTTAAAGGTTACCAAATTAGTAACTGTATTTGTTGGCACATTTTAGAATTCTGTTTCTGGTTTCCTAAATGTTACTTGGTAGTGATGTTTATGGTGTGAATATTAATTATGTTTCTACAGATTAAAGAACACGATCTCTTCTTTAAAGCAGTCAGCCTCTGTCACACGGTACAGATTAGTAATGTTCAGACTGACGGCATTGGTGATGGGCCCTGGCAATCCAGCCTTGCACCATCCCAGTTGGAGTACTATGCATCTTCACCAGATGAAAAGGCTCTAGTAGAAGCTGCTGCAAGGTAGTTTAGTCTGATTTCCAAATCATCAGGAAAACACCTTTTAAAATAAAGATGTGAAAATACTAGAAAATTATTTTAAATTGTCAGACAAACTTCATAAACACATAAATGTAGAAGTATATTTTAAATTGTTAATGAAAATTTGAAATGTCTCATTAATTTTGTTCAGGTTGCAGTAGAGTCATATTTTGAAGTGATCCTCTTTACAAGTGGTTACTATGAAATACGAATAATATAATTTGTGAGAATACTTTTATATGTATTTTGGACTTACTCATATCCTTCAAGTTCTTAAAAATGATGCTATGTTCAAAGGAAATATTTTAAAATAATCTCAAACTTATGTTTTAAGTGTTTTTATGGAAGCTAAGTTACAATGACATTGTGAATATGAAATATCATATTCTTATATTTCTTTCTCCTCTTACTCCCTAGAATCGGCATTGTGTTTATTGGCAATACCGAAGAAACTATGGAAGTTAAAACACTTGGAAAACTGGAACGGTAATTTTTTTCTATATTGTAATTATTTATATATTAAGCATTTAGCTTAGAATAAAAATAGGTAAACTATGGCCCACAGCCCATATCTGGCCTTTTTTTTGTACAGCCCACAAATTACATTATATTTTTAAGGGGTTGTTTACAAAAGACTATGCAACAGAGACCGTAGATGGCCTACAAAGCCTAAAATAGTCCCTGTCTAGCCCTTTACAGACAAAGTTTATTGACCTTTGCTCTAGAATTATGTCTGTATTACGTTGTATCTCATCACAGTAATAACAATATTCTAATCTGAAGCTTTCAGCTGTATTTTAGCTTAATGGTTCTTGAATTTGCTTATCTGTTTATTTTTACACACTCCTGGTGTAATGAGTTTCATAAGTTTCTACTCACTAAATAAAGAACAACTTTCTGTTATTTCTTATATCTTTTAAACATTAAGGAACAGCTGTCTTATTTCTACTTTTTGATAAATTAGTTTATTCCTATATGTATTCATATGTTTCATGGTTTTATCAATTCCAATCATATCTCACCTCCAGCTGTGCATTTTCAAACTATGCCTTTCCAAACTGAAAAGAGCCCATTCTTTGGCCACTTTCATGTTGGGAGCCTGTCTAGCTCATTCCGTCCATATATAAACCATCATTCCAGTTAGTGTGTTTTTTGAGATGGCAAAGCATTGCATATGTACATCATTGTATAAATTTATCCGGAAGACTTCAGGCTACACCTGACACATCCACACAAATTCTTTTAGTTCCCTAAAGAGGCATTTGTTCACCACACCTACACACATATACCCTCTCCCAGATTCAGTTTCACTTCTGTAATGAACCTCTGTTACTAATGTGAATATGTTGTATTTCTCAGGTGTGTTTGGGCAGAAAAAGGGAGTAAGAATGAATCATCTTTTTTAGTAAGAAAAACATGGAGTTGGGCAGATTCCAGTCCTTGCTGTGTGATTCATAAGCTTTTTTGACTTTAGGCAAATTACTTAATCTTTATGAGTTTAATAGTCCTTATTTGTAAAAAAACAAAACAGAAAAAGAGACCTACCTTGTTTGGTTCTCATGGGTATTAAATGACATAAGATACGTAAAGTGTATGGTGTTTGGTAGGTATTCAATAAATGTCTGTTCCTTCTATTTATATTTTGGGTTTTTAGTAATGACTCAGAACCAGTCATCTTGAAAATGTAGTTGAGGTTAACTACTTCTTCTAAATTAACCATTTTTATCTTTTTTAGGGATTCTTTCTAAATATTTACTCAATATTATTCAAAAAAGTAAAATTTTATCTTTCTTATTTTTTTCCCCTTAGGTACAAACTGCTTCATATTCTGGAATTTGATTCAGACCGTAGAAGAATGAGTGTAATTGTTCAGGCACCTTCAGGTAACCAACCTAAACTTTCATGAATTCTTATTTATCTAATATGAAGAGCTTGATAACTCATTTTTCTTTTTAGGTGAGAAGATTTTATTTGCTAAAGGAGCTGAATCATCAATTCTCCCTAAATGTATAGGTGGAGAAATAGAAAAAACCAGAATTCATGTAGATGAATTTGCTTTGGTGAGTGCAAATTTCTGTGATGTAAAAACTAAAAAGACATGTATATTTGAAAGATTTGGGGTTTTATCTTTGCATTAATAATTTATCAAAAATTACGGAAATTCTGCAGTTCTGTTACATTATGTGTTCTCTCCACATTCTTTGGTTAAAATTTGCTAAAATACAAATCTTGTTTTTTGAACCTATTATAGTCAGGGCACTTCTGGCTGCAAGGACTACTCAAATTACTATATTGCAAAGGGGGGTTACTAAAAGAATACAGGGGAATCCCAAGGATGTAGAGAAACTGGAATCCTCATGCATCGCTGGTGGGAATATAAATGAGACAGCCACTTTAGAAAACAGTTTGGTAGTTCCTCATAGAATATAGAGTAATACAGTTACTATATGACCCAGCAATACACCCGAGAGAATTAAAAACATATGTCTACGTAAAAACTTGTACGCAAATGTTCCTAGTATTAGTCCTAATAGCTGAAAAATGGAAACACCCAAATGTCCATCAGTGAGTGGATTAAACAATGTGTCAGTGTCCATATAATGGACTGTTATTTGGCCACTAAAAGAAATGAAGTAATATATGCTGCAACATGGATGAACCTTGAAAAGATTATGCTGAGTGAAAGAAGCCAGTCACAAAAGGCTACATATCCATTTATATGCATTATCCAAAATGAGCAAATTCATAGTGGTTGCCAGAGTCTGGAAGAAGGAGGGAAAGGGAAGTGTCTTCTAATGGGTATGGGATTCCTTTGGGTGTGATGAAAATGTTCCTTTAAACTATTGAATTTCATGGTATATGAATTATGTCTCTATTAATAAAAGAATGCAGGAGAATCTTACAGAAGCATAAAGCTACAATTCATGTGAACCATTATTAAGCAGCTGTCTCTCAGTCTTAGGACCTTATCAGAATCACTCATTTCTGCATTTCTGTAAATGTGTACTCCGTACTCATCTCTGCTCACCATCCTCCTTTGCTTATGGTTTCTTTTCTCCCATTTCTGGTTCCCTCAGTGTTTATGATCTGGTTCATCTACCACACGGTAACAGCCACGAGAGCAAAGACATTGTTCCTGCTTGCTGTCATTTATATCAATACTCAGAACAGTGCTGGCACATAGTTGGCACTCAGTAAATATTTGTTGTAGAATGAATGAATAAATTTCATATAGTAATAACTCAATGTCCCTTAATTGTTATTTAAGAGAAACAGTGATTTATAGGGTCATTTGTAAATCAAGGAATGCCAATATTTAGAAATCTGCTAAATAGTGTCATAATAGTATTTTAAAATCTACTTTTTCCAAGTTCTGTTATTAGAACATTTATTTTGGGTTTTACTGAGGAAAATATATAGCAAGAAAAGGAACTTTTATAAGGTTTTAGATTTAGATACCAACTTTCAAATATTAATACCTTTAAGAAAAATTTGAACCCAGTAGAATCAGATAATCAAATATATATTCCTAAGTTTTGTGTAATTCCAATTTTCCAGTGAAGATACAATGATATAGTTTTAAAACATTCAGGAAGTATTGTTTGTTTGATAATGGCCACCTTACAGACTTCTTTATTTGAATTGCAAATTTGTCAAACCATGAACCCCCAAGAAATTATGGTCCCCTTTGCTTAAAATACAAATTCTTAGGGTAGAATCTGGGGCTGCCTCTCTCTTGACAAACCTGAAGGTAACCATTAAAGAACTTTCTGGCTTTCCAGGTAAAGCAGTTTTAAAACCACAGTTAAGATCATCTTTATGATTCTGTCTAGGCTCTAACTAAATATTCTACAATTCAAAGACCTTTATTATTTTGAGCAACTTTTTAAGACTCATCAGAAATTGAAAGAGCTATGATAATAAGTGCCTATGTGTCTCATAACTCAGGTCCCTAGGACTTTGTGACACATCAATTATCTCCTGTCACTAGCTGGTAGTACTTTTAAATTATTTGTAATTGATTTTTAGTAAAGAGGTCCTCGGTTTATTTCAGTGACTTCTTGATTTCCCATTAGTTATTTTTGTTCAATTTTTGTCTTTAATTTTTCTGTTTTAGAAAGGACTAAGAACTCTGTGCATGGCTTACAGACAGTTGACATCTAAAGAGTATGAGGTAATAGATAGACGCCTATTTGAAGCCAGGACAGCCTTGCAGCAAAGAGAAGAGAAATTGGCAAATGTCTTCCAGTTTATAGAGAAAGACCTGATATTACTTGGAGCCACAGCAGTAGAAGACAGGTAAGTATCAGATAAATAGGCAGTGTCATTTTTTTCTCATAAGAATTTTCATAACCAAGTGTTTCTATTTTAAGACAAATTCCATTTATTAACATCCTATAATACTAATATATTTAAAATCAAAATAGAGAGTTAAAGCCTTAATTTTTCCCAGTTAGTTTTATGCAGTTATACACAGTTTTTCTTCTAGCCAGATATCTGAAATAGATGAAAGAATCTAGCTATGTATAAATTTGCCAATAGATTTGAATTTTTATAACACTCCTCAGTGTGTGACATACAAAGACTTTAAGCAGCTGCTAATTCTCCAGCCTCACTTCCCACCACTGCCTCCTTCCACTTCATGCTTCAACACTACCAAACTGTAGTTCTCCTCTGAATACTATAGTTAAAACTGCTTCTGCCTTGTGGCTTTGTTCCTTGGCAAAGCTATGCCTTCTGCTTGATCAGTTTTCTATTATCCATTTGTGAATATCTATTCATAAACTATAGCTCGGCTATTACCCCCACTCCAATAAGACCTTTTCTTACCCCTAACAGGATTAAAAATTCTATTTTTTATGAAGTCTCCATGTTTTGTAGGTAGTTCTGTGTTGTCCTTACATAAGTATATTATAATTATTTGTTTAAAGTCTTTCTTCTCTGTTAGCCTGTGAATTCCTTGAGATTCATTTATTCTTTGTCTTTGTTCCTCAGCATCAATCTCAATGTGTTTTCAGTTTCTTGAATGAAATTGAATTCTATGGATTAAATTGAATTCTACAAATTAATCCTGTTATGTTTTCCTCTGCCTCCTAGATCTACGGGTGTTTTCCTTTTGTAATCTAGGTTTTCATTTACTTTTCAGTTTTCCTCATAAGATTTCTGAGACTCACCTGAAGTTACATAGTCCTTTCTTGTCCAGTCTGATTTTTGAACTACTGATATGAGAGATTTCCTAATCAAAAAAAGAAAAATCTCCTAATTTGAAATTTAAGACTTTTCTAATAAGATAGGAATTTATGAAGACCATATACGTAATTTGGTTCTATACAAATGAACTTTGAAGATACATTCTTAAAATATGAGGTTGTAAATTTTATGTTAACTAGGTGATCACTAATTTGGTTATTCCTGTTTCTTGCCTAATGGGGAAGAAATTCAGTTATATTACTGAACTGAATGTTATTGTAACATTCCTAGGTCAAGAAGTCCAAAATTTACCTTACTTGTACTACATGGTTAATACTTAAAATACAGTCCAAAACGTATTCTCTAATTTTGTTTCTTTTATTTTCAGACTACAAGATAAAGTACGAGAAACTATTGAAGCATTGAGAATGGCTGGTATCAAAGTATGGGTACTTACCGGAGATAAACATGAAACAGCTGTTAGTGTGAGTTTATCATGTGGACATTTTCACAGAACCATGAATATCCTTGAACTTATAAACCAGAAATCAGACAGTGAATGTGCTGAACAATTGAGGCAGCTTGCCAGAAGGTAAGAATATATAATTATCTGAACCATAGAGTTCAGGGGTAAGCAAACTATGACCCAATGCCTGTTTTTTTATAGCCCATGAACTCAAAGTAATTTTTACATCTTTTGGTGGATGAAAAAGAATCCAAAGAATAATATTTCGTGTTGTAAAGATTATATGAAATTCAAATTTTGGTGTCTATAAAGTTTTATTGGAACACAGCCACATTCATTCACTTTCATATCATCAGTGAAGTCTTTTTGTACTACAGCAGCACAGTTGAGTAGTTACAACAGACACCTTATAAAGGACTTTTATAATTTCTCACTATGCTTGATATACTGCAAATTAGTGACACAGTCATATCCCTATAGTGTTTTGAGTGCCACAGATATTGCCATATGATAATATTTTACTAATATTATCAGTATTTACTGATCATGTTCAAACAAGAAAAATGGGCTTTTAATATCACACTTTTAAAGCAGAGTGGAGTGTTGATTATCTTATTATATTAGATGCAAAGCATTGCACTTATTATTTGATGACACTTTAACATGCTACCTGCTCGAAAAGATATCCAAGATGAAATATAAAATCTCATTACAGATAGTTCTATTGTGTTAAACTGTAAAATCTCATTATAGATCAGCATTAACAGATGGACATTTGCAGTTGATTTTGATGATAGGGAACATTGAGTTTGAACCCCAATTAAACAAAATATTATTTACCCCCCCAAAAGATTTCTCATTAGTAGACTCATATTGTTTAATCAAATTATACTCTATTATTATTACATTTTTTATTTAGTCAATAAGAATGTCAAAATTTGTTTCCTCTTTTTTAATGTAAGTACCTACATAATACTCTCAATTTAGCCTCTTGGAGCACATAACCTAAAATGGAAATACTTACTTTGGCCCTTTACAGAAAACATTTGCCAACCCCTAATCTAGTTCACATGACCAAACTGAGAAATCAGTCTGCATTTTACTGTTCAAAGATAATTTTATGAGTGTATATGAAGGGGTATTTCTCAGTGGCTGTGTGCTCTCCTGTAAACCCAGTGGTGAGCTGTAGTGTATTTTTGTGGTGCATGGAGCACAGCACTGGCTTTCCACAACATAGAGGAGCTCGCACCAGAATGGATGTGTGGGTACTGCTGCTTTCTTCGAGAAAATCTCGGGGGATGGGGAGAAACAGTTGAACAAAATAATGTGCTCAGTAACATAGTTGATACACATACTAATGCAAGCTTCTTATCTCTTCCTGGCAACAAATAGTTTGCCTGGCTGCCAGTTATCAGACCATATGGACCATATGAGACATACTCGTCTAGCGTATGCCCACAAGGGAGGTGTGAACCATGTTCTACCATAGTAATATCTAGCATTACAGTCCATTGTAGGGGTTAATATCAAGAGACAGTTAGAATTCCTTCATTCCTTTCCTTGCTACTTACACAGATGGTGAATCTAGCTCATGAATTTTCCTGAATATTGTTGATTTCATTTAATTTTTAAAAATTAGGATTTGTTAAATGTAACTAATAATATTTTTATTTTTAGAAGACTTTTCATACTCACAGTTTGGGAGAATATACTCAGATTATGTGTTACAATTCACATTACAGAAAATCTGTTTAACTGTGTTATGTGTGTGTGTGGGTGGGTGTGTGTGTGTGTGTGTGTGTGTGTGTGTATGTATGTATCAATTGTAAAGTTGAATATCATCTGTTTTACTCATCATATGAATCACTCTCCGTTCTGCTTAATCTTAACTTTCAGGTAATACAACTCTGTTCCCTGACCTCTCAGTTTTGTAATAGTAAAGTCTGTGGATGAATGGTTGTGAGACTCTTTTGTTTACTAAGTGAGATACTTCAAAGTATCTGACAGAGGATATAATTATTTTTTCTTTTAGAATTACAGAGGATCATGTGATTCAGCACGGGCTGGTCGTGGATGGGACCAGCCTATCTCTTGCACTCAGGGAGCATGAAAAACTATTTATGGATGTTTGCAGAAGTTGTTCAGCTGTATTGTGCTGTCGTATGGCACCACTACAGAAAGCCAAGGTACGTTTATGTTATAAAAAGTTCCATAAAGATGTATAGATCTAAAAATATTCTTTAAGGTTAATGCCTTAATCTAGTTTCATTTGGTGGCACGCAGTCTATGATCTTACTAGGAGTCAGTCACTTCTCATGAATTTGAACCACGTATATATTAAACCTTCAGAATTTTCAGAGTGAATATGCAAGTTTCAACTGTTCATAATAACCTAAAATGTCTGTGGTGTGTAGCAGTTTGTCACTTTCCTGAGACACAAATTTGAACTGTGGTAACTAAGGTTTCGTAAGTTAGTTACTTAACTAGTGAGGGAGCCTGTAGCTTCAGTTCATCTGCACCTGCAGGTGGTTCTGTTGATCTCTGCTTATTCTTGCATTCTCATAAAGGGATAATTCTCTTTGTTAAAAATGACTAAGTGATATAACTTTAGTAAGAAGTTGAAAAGCCAATTAACTTGTGAGAAGAAGCTTTATACAGAAAATATTTAAATTTCAGCTATGATTCAAGTGAAAGCCTAAAAAATAATTTTTGTAACTCCTGATTTGTAATTTGAGGTCCGAGACTGTATTCTTCACGAATATCCTTTGAAATGCACATCTAAACACTGATTGTTTCACATATAGATCTAATAAATTAGACATTCAGTTTTTTTTGGCTTCATGGAATTGTATTACAATGTCTATATTACTATAATTCATATCCCCACTCTATGGAGACTAAAACTGGAGGCCAAACAGAGCTAATGCCTAGGTTCTTTATAAAAGTACATTCAGAATTCCAAAGAAACATTTTTTTGATGTTATTGGATTTAATCTTGATTGCCTTTAAACATTTTTAAATTTTATTACAGGAGAAAATAATTATCTTCTATATCAAATGAAAAGAATAATTTTTTGAAAGAAAAAGTTTTTCCTGACAAAGTTCAATTAAATGTAATTATTTTTTTACACAATCATTATTAAGCTTTCTACAAGCTTAAGCTATACTTAAAGATTCTTGCTTCCCATTATAAAATCCAAGATAATACAGTTTTGCAAGGTTGTTTCTGAAAGACATTCCTAACATCTTAGTGGAGACAGCCCTCAAAAACATGAACCCCAGGGCATATTATTGTCTAATATAAAATTAATTATTTTCTACTTCCTATAACAGAGTCATTTTAGACAAGTGACTTTATATAAATAAAAGAAATTTGAAATTTTAATCATAAATAACTAGTTGTATGTCTTTCAGGTAATAAGACTGATAAAAATCTCACCTGAGAAACCTATAACATTGGCTGTTGGCGATGGTGCTAATGATGTCAGCATGATACAAGAAGCACATGTTGGCATAGGTGATTGATTTTTTTCCTGAACTTTTAAAGTTGGTATAATTATTTGGGGATTTTGAATTTTCCTTTTGTAGACAAAGTGCAATATCAAATACATGAATGAAAACTAAATGCAACATGATATCATAGTATATCCCCATCAGAAGCCTATTATAACTTGCCCAATATTTTAATTCCAAATTTTCAAAGAAATTAATACCCATTAGTGAATTTTATCTTTGCCAGTTCTCTTTCATAATAAAGTAACTTTATTTTGGCATGCCATGTTACACCTTTTAAAGTACGTTTCACACTATTTTATCACTTTTGAACTCTAAACTTGTAATTTACATCATTGCCCTCGTGGTTTTAAATTCTTATTTTAGAATGTTCTTATTATTTATTTGTCAATCTAAAGATTCTGCAGTTCATTTTAAAGACAGTTTTAGAGACAGGAAATTACACCGAACTAATGGAAAACTTCAAATAATTTTATAATTCAATAACATTTATTCTAATTTATTTTCTATTTTTGCCTAGAATTTTTATTGGATTCAGAATACTAATATTTTATTATATTTAAATTACCAATCATTTCCTATTTAAACCATATTCTGACCTGTCTTCCTCAATAATTTTCTTATACAAATACAGAAGCAAAAGAGGACAGTATGGGTTTTTCATTAATGGATAAATTTTTAGAGTTAGAAAAAGAGTTAAGCTAGTCCCTGTTCTGGAATCGTCTCTGTAATGTCCTGTGATGAGTATTGACTGGATCTAATATTTCTAGTGTATGTCTCAAATCAACTCTTTCCTCTTTAGGATAATTAACTCTTCATTTTGAAAACTAAATTTTCTTTGTAGTTTGTATATTGTTGTTTCCCATAAATCTCCATAACAATTTGATGGTATGTTCCTATCCCATATATTAAAGCATAAAAAGCTCCAGTACTTATGACAATTTGATTCTATTGTGGTAACAGACAGACCAGTGAATAGAATAGACTCAAACATATGGAAATTTAGTATATAACAAAGGAGATGTTTCAAATAAGTAGGGCAACAAATTATTTGATAAAACTGATCAGTTACTTGGAAAAATTTGAAGTTGGATCCCTTTCCATTATTTATAGCAAAACAAATTCCAAATGAATTAAGGGCTTAAACAATTTTTAAAGACCATAAAAAGTAATAGAAGAGAAATTTAATGAATAATCCTATAATTTGAGGCTTGGAAGGGTTTTTTTAAGTACAAATCAAAGTAAGGCCTATAAAATAGAAAAAGATTAATATGTGTGGCAGAAGTAAATACTCCCCCAAAACAATTTTAAGGACAAAGTAGTAAAGAACATTTGCAAAATAGATGACAGAGTCTTAATATTCCTAATATGTGAGATCTTAACAAATTAAGGAGAATAAGAAAAATACTGTAGTAGAAATATGTGGAAGGATTTGAGCCATCAGTTGTCACAAAAAGAGAAATCTAAAATGAATACTAAATGCATGAAAAAGTATTGTCTCACTAGTAATCAAAAGAATGCAAGTATAAATTGCCTATCAGGTTGACAAAAATTACAATGATTGAGAAAACCTGGAATTGGTAAAGGTGTAGATTAACAAAGCTCTATACAATGTTAGTGAGAGTGTAAATTGGTACACGCTGCATTATTATGTATAACAAAATTTTAAATGTATGCCTGTTGACCTGGCAATCATGCATCCAGGACTTCTTTTAAGAAAATAAATGAATGTGTTGACAAATGTATATGTTATAAACATTGTCCATATATATTGAGTGACAAAAGCAGATTGCAAACAAATACCATGTTTCCCTGAAAATAAGACCTAGCTGGACAGTCAGCTCTAATGCATCTTTTGGAGCAAAAATTAATATAAAACCTGGTCTTATTTTACTATAGTATAAGACCAGATCTTACATAATATGATATGATATAATAAGATATCATATAATATAATATAACATAACATAATATAATATAATACAATATAATATCAGGTCTTATATTAATTTTTGCTCCAAAAGATGTAGTAGAGCCAATTATCCAGCTAGGTCTTATTTTCAGGGAAACAGAGTAATCCTGTTTGTATACATTTGTTTTTATATATATATATATATATATATATATATATATATATATATATATATATATATTAAACACACAGAAAATATGCAGAAGGAAAAATTCTAAAAGGATATAGACACAAAGTAGTGGTTTTTCTCTAGGTATTATGAATGTAGGTGATTGTCTTCACCTATACATTTTGGAACGTTTTGATCCTTTTATGACAAAAATAAAAAATTTTAATTTTGATAAACAATTTTTCAAAGCTGCTTCTAGACCGAAACAACAAACTTGGCAATAACCCTTTTGAAATCTAAAGGATTATAATAACAAAAAAAAGTACTGTACTCCATATGTATCATAAAATTATGTACTGATTTCAGATGATATTGTACACTTTTCTTTTAAAAAGCACATTTTGTTTGATTTATGCATGAAAGTTTTAAAACAGTCAATCATGCTCATTTTTTCTAGGTTCAGATTACTAATTTGGATATTTTCTATGTTAGAACTAGTGAAAGTAAAACTTTCACAGCATTCTCTCCATTAGAAATATATTAACTAGTACTTTGTACTTATTAGTGTAAAAATGGATGTTCTTATTAGATCTTGAACTTTCAATTTATTTTTATATTAATTGTATTTGATATTATGTTCTAATTCTTTGAAAATTGGTGTTACATGCCTCGTATATATTGTATAAATAGCTTTGTATTAATTACATATTTGATTTCAGTAGAACAACCTTTTGGGAATCTATCTGCTGCATGCTAGAATATAGTGACCCTAAGTCCAGGTTCAACTGCTATAAATGATTAACATATTTGCAGGTATATAATGAAAATTATACCTACCAATTATCAGTGAACTTGCCTTTTGTTTGTTACAGGAATCATGGGTAAAGAAGGAAGACAAGCTGCAAGAAACAGTGACTATGCAATAGCTAGATTTAAATTCCTCTCCAAATTGCTTTTTGTTCATGGTCATTTTTATTATATTAGAATAGCTACTCTTGTACAGTTTTTTTTTTATAAGGTGAGTTTCATGGAGATGGTTTATAATCAATTATTGACATAGTAATTTGAGGTTTCAATTTAAGGAATGCTATTACCATACAAATTATCCTTAAAAATTATTTCTATAAGTAAAAATAAGTTTATGGAATATACTTTGATTATTTTGTCACAAATCTAATGTGTACTGACAGAAAGCAAAGCCAAGGGTGCAGGTGGTAGAATTAATTGACTGGAAAGGGATATAAGAGAACTTTGCATGATAGAAAAGTTCTCTAATTTGATTGTGGTGGTGGTTACATGGGTATATAAATTTGTCAAAACATGTCAAACTTTACATTTAAAATTAGTATGTTTTATTCTATGCAAATTAAAACTGAATTAATTTGATTTCTTTTTTATGTTATTTTGTTCTGAACCAGTAATAAGTTTTAATTTAACTTCATTATGATGGTTTCAAGCAGAGGTTCCTAATCTTTTTTGTTCCGCAAATGACTGTTTGGTAGTTTAGTGAGATGTATAAACTACTCAATATAGGACTTTTAGATGCATAGAATAAAATACATAAGATTGCAAGGAAATTAATTATGTGAAGTACTGGTCTGTCTCTTGACCATTTGGGGGAAGGTGTGTTCTGTGGAACTCGAGCCCCTGAGTACCAAGACATTTAATACACCAGAGTGTCCTATATTGTATATATACCTATAATTAAGTAATAGCTGCAAGCCAATGAAAGAACACAGGTAGTTTACTTATTGCTAATAAATGATGATGGCAGTTTTTTTCTAGCTTATTATTACAGCTTTTGCTGGCACATAAGTGTATTGAAATGGAAAGATGTTTTGATAGTTCCATTTATTGTTTTAAATATTTTGGCATTTTAAAGCTATTACAGCCCTAAAGTTTAACCTTATTTATTGTACTATATATGAAAAGTATTGAATAATAGTTGGAAGGTATAAATTCAAAATTATGGTATTGCTCGGCAATTATAGGAGTCAGTGGTGTTTTAACTGACATTTGTAGTGCTACTTACAATACTTTTAGACATTTTTTAATAAAATGGGAATCCTGTTTTCTCATTTTATATGGACAAATTCTTATGGGCAGATTTGCCTTCCATACCAACTGTTATGGTGTTTCTAGATTCTTTAGTAGCCATTTTTAGAAATTTTCTTTTAGACTATTTTAATTTAATTATCTCCATTTAATTTTGTTTTTCAGAATGTGTGCTTTATCACACCCCAATTTTTATATCAGTTCTACTGTTTGTTTTCTCAACAAGTAAGTGAATAGAAGCTTTTGTTTTATCCTTTTATAATAAAGTATGTGCATTCAGTCTTTGATAGCTACTTGGAAGGACTTTTTCCATTTTTCCTAGTTCTGCTGATTACTAGATAAAACTTTCCTAATTAGTGTATTTAGTCAGTATAACATTCATAATACTTATTTACTCTAATTTTCAGTTTGGAGTGTTGATACCAAAATATATTTTATTTTGGATGTTTTATTTTAAAAAATAGTTATTTTAACTCTTAACAGCTTAAGAGAGAATTTTGGTAACTTTTTTCAATTTGTGTGTAATGTTTTCATAACATCCAAATCAAGCCAGGCCAGATAACTATTGGGGGATTACCTCATTTTTACATATTGAATTTACGTATTGAATTTTACGTATTGAATTTCTTTAGATTTGGAAGGAACCTTAGTGATTGAGTTCAGAGATGAGGTTTCATCTCAGAAACTAAATAATTAATAGAGACCACCAAGAGTGCTATATTGAAAAGGGTTTTGAAGCTAAAGGCTCAGAGGAAAACCCTATAATTGGTTAACAATAGCTGTAATGAGCGTATGGTGATGGGTCTTTTATTATATACATGTCACTATTTACCATTCTACTATGTCTTACTTCGTAGAAAAGGAAATTGAATTACACAGAGATTAAGTAACTTGCCCAGGATCACATAGCTAAGTTAATAACTAAACCATGCTTGGACCTACGGCTTTTGCCTACTTGAGCACCCTCTTCACGTATCACAGTATACATCTCTAATTGGTGAAGACATTTGTTTGAATTTGTTGAAATAACAAGAGCTTAATTATCTTAGGTTTTTTTCATGACTTTTTTTTGTCCTTAATCACTGTTCTCTCCTCTGTTTACAATCTCTAACTCTAAATTCCAAATATCTGCTTAGGCATTGATTGCCAATAACAGTGTTTGCTTATTTGAATAAAATAAAGAATGCTGTAAGAGCATATGACAAAGAGAACTAACCTAATTTTATTAGGTTTTCAGGGAGTTTACAGTGTAATTAGAGAGAAAGTATTATTAACGATGAAAACAATATGTGAAGCATAGGTAAAGTGCTAAGCAACTAGTACCAACAGAAGCACTTTTGACTGTTTAGAAAAAGCCTTCATCAAGGACTTGAGCCAGTGTTTAAAATTTAATGCATCAGGCCTTAAAGAAAGTATTGGACTTAGATGGGAAGACAAAGCCATGAAAGCAAAATTATATGTGTAACATATCGAGAGAATAGTAAGAAACCTAGAATGCATGTAAGAGAATTGTGTAAAATTACATCACAGTGACCAAATTATGGAGAATCTTGAAATGTAGATGCAATTCACTATAATTCCAGAATTACTTGATATAAAATATTCCAAGTCCCACAAAGAATAGAAATCTGTGAACATTATGTCTATGTTTATATAAGAAATTAGAATTATTAAAGTGAATTTTTGTATAAATTGAAAAAGCTACATAATTTTTATGCTTAATTTTGATATACTTCTTTGTTTTTATATGCATAAGTGTAATACTAATACATTGTTTAGAATCTCAAAATGTCTATCAATTTCTCTTTTCTAGACACTGTATGACAGCGTGTACCTGACTTTGTACAATATTTGTTTTACCTCCCTACCTATTCTGATATATAGCCTTCTAGAACAGCACGTAGACCCTCATGTATTACAGAGTAAGCCTACCCTCTATCGGTAAGTATTTGGCAGTACTAAATGTCTGTAACATTTCTGATTCCCAGTAGTATATTATATAGTTAACAATTTTTAAAAGTACTTTAAAAATAAGCAAATATATTAGGTAGTATATGAGTGATTAATACTTTACTAAAGAAAATGCTTTAGTTGTTGTATGGTTTATAATTGTTGAACAAAGTAATTTTTCCAGTGTTTTTAGGGATAAACACTTTCATCCTAGTAATACATTGAACAGTTGTGTAATTTGCACTTACACTTGTAAACCAGTAGTATTCTAGTTCATGTGTACAAAAGAAGTTATTCAGTAATTGGTTGTCTCTAGAATTCCTAAAAAATTAGT
This sequence comes from Rhinolophus ferrumequinum, assembly GCF_004115265.2. Taxonomy (NCBI): domain Eukaryota; kingdom Metazoa; phylum Chordata; class Mammalia; order Chiroptera; family Rhinolophidae; genus Rhinolophus; species Rhinolophus ferrumequinum. The sequence goes on along the minus strand of NC_046285.1, from coordinate 61,890,530 downwards.
GCATGTCTTAGCATTGCCAAATTTATGAGTAGTAGTCAATGCACAATGTAGAGTTGAGGACATTAATTTCTGTCCCTGATCCCCTGGGTTATTTCTGCTGCCTTGGAACTGAGGAATCACAGATGTAGAACTATTCCTCAGGACCAGCTTATGATTTCCACATTACCGTGACCTCCACTCTTCTAGAGTTATTCAGTTATCCAGAAATGGCAGTAACTTACCTTGATTTCCCTAGGATATCTAGGACTGTGCTTGACCCTAGGTTGGCAAAGACTGTTCTTCTCATAATTAGCTATATTGATGGACACGAAGTCGATTGGGAGCCTCAGTACTGAACCTGACGCAAATGACTCCACTGAAAAGAAACAATCATGGCAGAGTGACTAAATGTTGAGAACAGATATAATACAGATAAATCAGCTTTTCACAATTAAACTCAAGTGTTAGGCCTGTGTCATATTTCTTTATAAAATGAGAAAATGTATTTGAATATAAGCTACTACACAGGTGTATGAAACTACAAGCAGTGGTTTATAAATTTGGGTTTATTCTTTCTACAGATTTTTTCAAACAATTTTAAAGATCCATCTTGTTTTCTAATTATCAAATTATAATAATTATTTACTAGGTAAATAATAAATATGAGTCTTAATGAGTTCCTTTTTTTTTTTTTAATTTACAGAGACATTAGTAAAAACCGTCAACTGAGCATTAAAACTTTTCTTTATTGGACCATCCTTGGTTTCAGTCATGCCTTTATTTTCTTTTTTGGATCCTATTTTCTAATGGGGAAAGATGTATCGCTGCTTGGAAATGGCCAGGTAAGATATATAATTTTTTTAAATGTTTGTTAATTTGATTTCATTTGGTTTTTGATAACTTTCTGTCATAAAAAATTCAATTTAAATTGTAAAAATGCAGATATTAAAATGCAATTATAAAAAGGTGTTAAACTTTTTTTGCTTAATATAATTTCATACAAATGAAAATTAAAACAAAAAAGGCAATACAGTGAAATCTTAATATGAAATTCAAGTTACTAGGCAATTTTGCTATTCAAAATGTATTATACAAGCGGATATGTTCATTTCCCTGCATGCAGTTCACTTCAGGGTTGTGTTTTAATAATAGCTCCTGTTTATTTAGTGCTTGCTATTGTGCTAAGTACTTTACATGCCCCATCTCCATTAATCCCCACAGTAATCCTGTTGAAGAGGTATTATGACCCACCTTTTTCAGATGAGAAATGAGGACGTAGTGTTTAGTTTTTTGCTTTTAATTGCATGAATTATTTTTTTGGTATGCTTAGGAAGTGCTACCATACTCTTCAGTGCACACTAGCAATTCTGAAGAAGTCTCTAGTTACTGTTTAGAATGGCCACTTTTCTGAAATGTGAAATGGGGAAAGAGTGCTACACAGTATGTTGTCCTAATTGGAGTGTCCTAATTGGAGTGCTCATGTTGAGAGATTCTTGGCAGAACTAGGCCTCTCTTTCTAGGCTTAGTTAGATGGGTTAGGAGGTGACAGCAAGTGGGCCTGTGGTGGACTGGAAATGCTTGTCACCTTTAGTTTCCCTTTTCCATTGGTAGTACTTTGTAGAATATATTTGGACACACAGAGATACAAGAATTGCAAGAAAGAGAATATTATGTTTTTATCTGTTCAACAAACATTTATTGAGGACCAGCCATTCCCATGAAATCCAGTACTGGCTACATGAGAGTAACTAACCGTCATGGAGCTTAGAGTCTTGTGAGGGATACGAAAAATAAGCAAGCAAAATAATAACAAAATGTGTAAGTGCAATGAAGAAAATGGGTTTCAATTGTAGAGAGGCTTGAATTATGCAAATCCCTTTAGGATGTAGAGTAGGAACACCTATTACTGCCATTTCACTTTTGAGGACATGTTTAGCCTGATTTGGACAAAAAAATGAATCTAGCTTGTGTAGTATAAAGGATACAGCACTTCCCAAATAATAACTGCCTTTTATTGAGATTTTTCTCTGGGCCAGGTGTATTACATATGTTAGCTTATTAAATTGTAATAACCTTGTGTGAGGAAAATATCACCTACTACTTTTGCTATTAGACAATTAACCTCATACAGGTTAAGAAACTCGCCTCAGGCCACACGTAAGTAAATTACAAGAGTAGAATTGAAACTCAGATCTGTTTGACTTCAAAGCCTGTGTGTTTAACCACTATTTAAACTCCTTTGAAAAAAGCGGTAGCCTGGTGTCCTTCTGCACAGTATTGCCACCCACCTGTGCAAAGGACCATCAAACGTGGCCATATGAGTGAGTATGCTCATTTCCACCTGAAATGTTGGGGTGAAAACTGGACAGAATGAACAGAGGAAAGGAGTTAAGAAGGAAGATGTCATTGGATGAAAAGGAAATTAAAGAGATCTTTTTTTGAGAGTTACTTTTTTTTTATTTTAAAAGTAATATATGCCCATTTTGATAAATTTAAAATATATAGAAAAAAATAAAAGAAAGCAAATCACCTGTTGTCCTTCTACCCACATGTAATTCTATCATTTTAACATATTTCCTTCCATCCTTTTTTATTTTTTGCTATTTTTCATTAACCTCATAATTTATATCTCCGTATTTCTCAATTATAATCTTATTACAATTATCCTCTTATAACCTAAGTGATTTCACGTTATTAAAAATGCTTCAAAAACATTTTTCACAGCTGCATAATATCACGTTACATGTCATAACTTATTTAAGTATTCCCTTAATTTGAGAACTTAACATTTGTTTTGAATTTTCAGTGGCTTTTTAAAATTAAATCTTGAGCATGCTTTATAGAAAAGATAAAATCTTAGTGAAGAGTACA